>NC_133649.1:23433945-23749929 GCF_009905375.1 Apium graveolens | reverse complement strand
CAACCGTTGTTACGTTTTTGGAACCCGAAACTCTTTCGAGAACTCCTTCCTAACCTAATTGTAATATTCCGAGCATATTCCATGTTTCGACTTTTTCGATCCGGCGTACGGTTTGTCCTGCGCGGGTCCCGGCGCAACATTTTCGATACAATATTCGTTTCGGTAAATCAATAAAACCCGTATTTTCGATAAACGGGAGCTTTTTATTAAACTATCCCAATTATCACTTCGTAATACGTGTAACCAGGCGCTGAGACCAAGACCGCAGTACAAATTGTACTGATTTGGATAATTATCCCGAAAACCGATACCGTTTGGATCAGTTTTTACAAATAAACGTACCGTTTTATATCCGGAATGATCCAACGGGATAAATTTTCCGTAATTATAAATAGCCTTTTACCGTATTTTATTTCGTATCAAAATCATTTGCAGATAGTTAATTATATAATTTTCAGAGAAAAGCCCTAATTACTAAAACTGTTCTAAGAATCAAACAGCAAAACGAAGGCGTTACCGATCTCTGTTTTCAAAGCTTGAGTAACCAAAACGAAGGATTTGAAGTGTTCTATCAGATTCTGAGCTTTGTTTCACTGCAGAAATCAAGGTTATTTTTCTAAAAATTTATTTATTTTCGAATTTATTTTATTAAAAATATGAATTTTTGTTCGGATGATTGTTTGTATGATTTGATGATTGCATGTTGTAGAGCTTGTTTTCCTGATGATTTTCATATGTCATACGTCTGATTTGGAGTTCAATAACATGTTCAAATTTGAGTTTGATTTTCGAATTTCAAAATTAGGGTTTATAACCCGTATGAATGTTCTTAATTGAAATTTGGGGGTTTCTTATTCTGTGATAGATTGATGTTGTGTTATAGTGGGTTGTATTCTCTGTGAAATTTGCAATCTAGTCGTATAAGTTTCATGAACCAACGAGGTCTGTAGAGAAGGGAGTTGTGTTTTGAAGTTTTCCGATGTTCGCCGGAAACTGGAAAACTTCACGGCCAAATTCCGGCCAACTCAGGGATTGTTAGGATGAATTGATTGCATGGTTGTTTCCTGGTGTTGTGTAGATGTGATCTGGAGGTGTTGGGGGTGAGGACGCCGGGAACGTGTTCTCCGGCCACCTGTTTTCCGGCGAGGGTGAAAATTACAGTTTAGTACCCCAACTTTTGAAAACGATGCAGTTAGGTCCCTGAAGTTTCCAGACTTTGCAAATTTAGGATTCCTGTTTAAAAATGTTTAAAAATCATATTTCCTATTTATTTTTATTATAAAAATTCATTTTTAAATTCTGAAAATTCTAAAAATTATTATTTTAATTCTGAAAATTATTTTTAATTCACAAATAAATCTAAATTAATTAGTTAATTAATTTCAGTTAATTTATAATTGATTAATTGGTCAATTAATTCGAAAATTAATTGATTAATTGATTTAATTAATTAATTGATTTTAATTAATTATTTAATTAGATTTAATTATTTAAAAATGATTTAAAAATTCTGAAAAATAGTTTCGAGCTTTAAAATATTATTCTAAATTATTTCCAAGGCTCGATAATTATTCTAAAATTATTTCGGAGCCAGAATGGGCCAACCGAACCCTGTTTATTAACCCGAAATTGATCCAACGACCCGTTTTAATTCCGAAAAATGTTTTAAAAATCATTTTAAATACCAGAAAGCCTATTTATGACCCGAGACTTCTTTATAAATAATATATCATTGATTACGTGATGTATTATGTGCTATATGTGACTTGTTAATTGACTATCGGTCTATATATTCGGTGTTTACTTGATTATTGCATAACTTTCAATCCGTTAATCGGATTTGGGTAAAACGAAGGGTAGATAGAAGTATGTGTTGAATAGAATTCCATGAGTAAATTATTGATAGATGCTTATGATATGTGAGCAGAAGAGGCAAGACGTAGGAAAGGGAAACAGGTAGTTGAGGAGTAAAACGGTTGTGATTGGAAGCGAGTGCAGTGTAGTAAGCTAATACCAGCCAAGTGTTCTGAACTTTCTCGTGATATTGTAGTACTTGATAATCCTGTGATATTGTAAGTGCTTTGAAGCACAGAAACCTAAATCCTAATTTCAGTTATTATTCTTGAGCCATGAATCATATTCTATCTAATCCATTAATTATTGTATACCCAAACAAGAACCACAAATCTACGATACTACCACAAATACATACAAACTAAATACCAACACTGAAATGAACTATTATATACTCAACCCATGGTATCTTATACTTTGAAAGACCAAATCCTTGAAACCTTGAAACGTTGATTCCTTTGTTATCCAATTCTTTCATTACCCAGCATCCAAGCTTTTAAATTGCCTTATTGATCCTTACAAGGATTGAAACCCTTTCATTGTTAAACATTTATTGTTGTTAATGATTTCGGTTATTGTTTATTATTGCATATTCTGTTATTATGTTAGAATTGGATTGTTTTTATAAAATTGTGGACCAGATTCGTGGTCAGACCATATAATGGTCAAGTTAGGCCAATGTGTGCCTTGGATCCAGTAGTTAGAGCAATGTGTGTGCCTTGCTCGGGTTAGTGCGTGACTGACCCGGGTTTGGAGGGCGCCACAGGTTTGGTATCAGAGCTACAGGTTATAAGTCACTGACACAAGCCTAGGTTGACGGGAATGGGTAGAGGGATAGGATTAGAAGTAAGGTATAGGATGATAGAACGTCGAGAGGTTGAGTGTTATGGTATAACCGGTATTAGTATAGTTTGCGTGTGGTACGAGATTCTTATATTACGATATGATTTCAGATAGCAGAGATGGCCGACTCTTTTATTCCCGTATCAGCTGATCACTCAGAGCCTTCAGTTGGAGCACCAGCATCGGATCCACGTCCTGTGATTCCACCAGCATTGGCTATTCTACCTCCACCGGTGTTGCAGCCCGTACCATTGCAGGCTATTCCACCTCCAGGCATGAGGCCACCTGTTAGAGGACCCCCACCTGCTGATTCAGGCTTTACTAGTCATTCAGTCACAGGAGTACCTTTCCAGTTCTCTTCCTATCCTGTCCCATATCATCAGTTTGAGGCTTGCCTTATGGAGCAGCGATTCCTACAGGGTCAGATCACAGGAGTTATTGCATATCATGCGTACCAGAGAGATGGGGAGTGGTGAGAGGCGACTTAGGGAGAGGCTCAGGCATTTCGTAGCAGCTGTGAGGATTGCTGAGGCTACACATGAGGACATCACCCCTGATTTCCTAGTGGAGTGGGCTAAGTGGGTTCTAGAGGAGCTTGAGGAGATAGGAGGTCCAGATTTGCCATGAGTTAGAGATTTGAGATGGAGATGCTGAGCAGTGTTGTTATGGTTATGTAGTATGGACAGTAGTGTGTAGTGTGTATCAGTAGACTTTTGAGTTGTATTTATAGACTAGCGATGCTGACTAGTGAGTAGGTTGTTGTACCCTTTTTGCTTTTACTTTCGAAGCGTCTTTACGCTTGTACTACCTAAAACTTTTGATCTATATATCAGTACCTTTTCCTTTCCAACACTGTCATTTACTTTATGCACCTGTTTTACTTTACCTTATTTATTGCACCAGTATACCCTGTGATACCATGTACCCTGTTTTCCATAACTGTTTATATTCTGTAAAGAAGCATGCAATTTACTTAGTTACAACTGTTTTCAAAAAGAGATATTTCTATTTACAAAACTTTTCTTTTATACAAAGATTTGATTCAAAAGCTAAATAAATTGATTGATTCTTTACAGAAAATGCCTCCCAGAAGAAATACCCGCACCAACACCCAGAATGAAAAACCAACAACAACAATAACAACCAAAATGATATAAACCAGAATGTGAACCCAGGACCCATGGACCCAGCAATAGCCCAGATTCTTCAAATCTTGGCCCAACAAACAGTTCACCTGGCACAACAACAGCAGAGACAGACCAATCCCCAGGTAACTTTCAAAACTTTTCAGGTAAACCCACCAGAATTCAAGGGTTCCTTAGAGCCAATTGAAGCAAATGTGTGGTTAAAGGAAATAGAGAAGGCTTTTGCCTTGGTAAAAGTGAAAGAGGAGCAGAAGGTTGAATTTGCAAGTTACTATCTGAAGAATGAGGCCACCTATTGGTGGGAAATGGTGAAAACATTGGAAAGCACAGATGTTATTACTTGGGAAAGGTTTAAGGAATTGTTTTTAGAAAAGTATTTTCCTCAGTTTGTTCAGGATCAAATGGAGCTGAAGTTTTTAGAATTAAAGCAAGGGAACATGTCGGTAACAGATTATGAGGGGAAGTTTGAGGAATTGTCAAGGTATGTGCCGTCGTATGTTGATACTGATAGAAAGAAAGCTAAGAGATTCCAGCAAGGCTTGAAGCCATGGATCAGAGGGAAGGTAGCTATTTTTGAATTGGATACCTATGCCGGGGTTGTACAGAAAGCTATGATCGCAGAGACAGAGAGTGAGATGTTCCAGAAAGAAAAGGAAAAGCAAGAAAAGGAAAGTTGAGGCGAAGTGAGGGTCAGTCACAAACAGGGAAGTTTCCAAATTTTAAGAAGGGCAAGTTTCAGCCAGGGAGAAATTTTAATTTCAGGAGACAAAATGCAGGAGACGGAGGCCAGGGCAATCGTCCAGCTAATGTGAATCAGCCGAATCAGTTAGATTAACTTTTCCAGATTATCAAGTTTGTGGAAAGAAGCATAGGAGGAGTTTGTAACAAGTTGAATGTGGTATGTTTTAAATGCAACCAGAAAGGGCACTACTCGAGGGCAAGTGCCCGCAAGATCAGCCAGCAAATAAGGATCAGCCTATCCGGAATCCAGCAGTAAAGGTTCCAGCCATTGGATTTACATGCTTTAAATGTGGGAAGCCAGGACATATGGCCAGGGATTGACAAGACACCAGCCCCAGTCAGTAATGCATTAAGGATTATGGAATCTACCCCAACAGTGAATGAGACTCCGAGGGCTAGAGTTTTTGACATGTCGGTGAAGGATGCGATCCAGGATGCGGATGTCATGGCAGGTACGACTTAATGTGAATTCTTTATGTGCCAAAGTGTTAATAGATTCGGGAGCAACTCGATTCGTTTGTTTCACAAGATTTTGTTAGTAAGTTAAATTGTCCAGTTGGGTATTTAAATGAATAATGACTAGTGGAATTAGCAAATCAAGAACGTGTAACTGTTAATCAAGTTTGTGGGAATTGTGAGATTGAGATTTCTGGTAGTAAGTTTTGTGTAGATTTAATACCGTTTAAGTTAGGAGAATTTGACGTTATATTAGGAATGGATTGGTTATCTAAGCACGATGCTAGATAGATTGTCGAAATAAGAAAGTAATGGTGAAAACGCCAGACGAAAGAATAGTAACGTTCAAGGGACATAAGCAGGTAAAGAAGTTCTTAACAATGATTCAAGCCAAGAAGTTACTACGACAAGGATGTGAGCATTTTGTAGCATATGTGATCGACAGAAGTCAGGAGCCAGCAAAACTTGAAGATATTCCAGTTGTGAAGGAATTTCCAGACGTATTTCCCGACGAGTTACCAGGACTTCCTCCAGATAGAGAATTGAATTTGCAATCGAACTTAGCACCTGGAACCGAACCAGTATCCAAGGCCCCGTATAGAATGGCACCCGTTGAGATGAAAGAATTAGCAAAACAATTGTGAGAGCTGTTAGAGAAAGGAGTAATTAGACCCAGTGTATCCCCGTGGGGTGCACCAGTATTATTTGTCAAGAAGAAGGATGGAAGCATGAGACTGTGCATTGACTATAGGGAGCTCAATAAGTTGACGATCAAGAATAAGTATCCGTTACCCAGAATTGATGATTTGTTTGACCAATTGAAGGGAGCCAAGTATTTCTCCAAAATCGATTTAAGATCGGGATATCATCAACTAAAGATCAAACCAGAAGATATACCAAAGACAACTTTCAGAACAAGGTATGGGCATTACGAGTTTTAGTGATGTCTTTTGGATTGACCAACGCCCCAGCAGCGTTTATGGACCTGATGAACAGAATTTTTAAGGAATATTTGGATAAGTTCGTTATAGTATTTATAGACGATATTTTGATCTATTCAAAGACGGAGGAGGATCATGCGGAATATTTGAGGACAACTTTGGAGATTTTAAGGAAAAAGAAGTTATATGCTAAATTGTCGAAGTGTGAGTTTTGGCTACAGGAAGTTCAGTTCTTAGGACACATAGTCAGTAACGAAGGGATCAAAGTGGACCCGGCAAAGATCGAGGCATTACGAATTGGGAAAGACCGAGAACACCCACTGAGGTAAGAAGTTTCTTGGGATTGGCAGGATATTATCGACGATTCGTTCAGAATTTCTCAAGAATTGCAACACCATTGACAAAGCTTACACGAAAGAATGAAAAGTTTATATGGAATGACAAGTGCGAAGAAAGTTTTCAGGAATTGAAGCGGAGATTATCACAACACCTGTTTTATCACTTCCAGACGATCAAGGGAATTTTGTAATTTATAGCGATGCTTCTTACAAAGGATTAGGATGTGTTCTTATGCAGCACGACAAGGTGATTGCGTATGCGTTAAGGCAATTGAAACCACACGAACAGAAGTACCCTACTCATGATTTGGAGTTAGCAGCTATAGTTTTCGCTTTGAAGATTTGGAGACATTATTTGTATGGAGAAAAGTGTGAGATTTTCACGGATCACAAATGTTTGAAATATATATTTACCCAGAAGGAACTTAATATGAGACAAAGGAGATGGTTAGAATTGATCAAAGATTATGATTTGCTCGATTAATTATCATCCCGGTAAGGCGAACGTTGTAGCAGATGCGTTAAGTCGGAAGGAAAAGTTAAATGTATTATCCGTACCTGAAGAGATATATAAAGAATTTTAAAAATTGGAATTGGAGATTAGAATTGCAAGCCTGAGGAAGCAAAAGTGTACAGTATGATTTTCCAACCGGAGTTATTGGAGAAAATAAAGAAATGCCAGAAAGAGGTAATGGATCAAGATATAAATAGTTTGGTAGGTGAGGAATTATGCACGCAACAAGATGATCAAGGTATTCTTAGGTTTTCTTCAAGAATTTGGATTCCACCAGTAACGGAGCTGAAAAATGAAATTTTACAAGAGGCACGTAGTTCAAGATATTCCATCCATCCAGGGAGTACCAAAATGTACAGAGATTTAAAGAAGAATTATTGGTGGCCAAATATGAAGAGGGAAATTGCGGAATGGGTTAGCAAATGCTATACCTGTCAGAAAGTTAAAGCGGAGCATCAGAGACCAAGCGGATTGCTACAGCCATTAGAAATTCCAGAGTGAAAGTGGGAACATATTACCATGGATTTCATAGTTGGATTACCAAGGACAAGGGCTAATCATGATGCCATTTGGGTTATAGTAGATAGACTTACCAAGTCAGCTCATTTTCTGCCTATAAATGAAAGATTTTCACTCGATAAGTTAGTTCATATATAATTGAAAGAGATCGTAGTTCGTCATGGAGTTCCAGTGTCTATTGTATCTGATCGAGATCCAAGATTTAATTCAAGATTTGGAAGAGTTTTCAAGAATGTTTAGGAACAAGATTGAATATGAGTACGGCCTATCACCCCCAAACGGATGGCCAAAGTGAAAGAACGATCCAGACAATCGAGGACATGCTACGTGTTTATGCTATTGATTTCAAAGGAAGTTGGGACGAGCATTTACCCCTAGTCGAGTTTGCTTATAACAACAGTTATCACGCCAGTATTGGGATGCCACCTTATGAAGCCCTTTATGGACGCAAATGTAGATCTCCAGTATATTGGGACGAAGTAGGAGAACGCAAAATACTCGGACCCGAATTGGTGCAGCAGACAAAGGAAGTTGTTGAAATTATCCAGAAAAGATTAATAGCCGCACAAGATCGTCAGAGGAAATATGCAGACCAGTCAAGAAAAGACATGAAATTTGAAGAAGGAAGCTTGGTATTATTGAAAGTATCACCGTGGAAAGGACTAACGAGGTTTGGGAAGAAAGGGAAGCTAAACCCAAGATATGTCGGACCTTTTGAAATCCTAAAGCGTATTGGCAAGGTAGCTTACGAGTTGGCGTTACCTCCGCACATGGAGCACATTCACAATGTTTTTCACATATCAATGCTTAAGAAATCTAATCCAGACTCCAGGCATGTAATAGAATATGAGCCAATAGAACTTCAAGCAGATTTATCATATGTAGAGAGCCCGATAGAAGTTCTAGAAGAGAGAGAAAAAGTATTGAGAAATAAAGTGGTAAAGTTAGTAAGAGTATTATGGAGAAACCCAAAGGTTGAAGAGTCAACCTGGGAGTTAGAAAGTGATATGAGAGAAAAGTACCCTCTATTGTTTTCTTAGAGATTCTGAGGACAGAATCCTTTTAAGGGGGAAGGATGTAATATCCGGGATATATCGTGTAATTATTTTTGCTATTATATAATTATTATGTGTGTTCAGTATCTATTCTGTAAGCTAATTGTTAAGTGTTATCTGTACTTGAATATTCAAAAATAATATTAATTGAGTATTTTAATTTTTATATGTCCAAAATAAAATATAGATAATTGTCATATCTTCCTAATTATTTTATGTTGGTTTATGGATTTATAAGAATCATATGAAATTTCTAAAATCTTTTTCCGGGTAATTAAAATCTATTTTATAAAAACGGGAACCAACCGACGTCAACCGTTGTTACGTTTTTGGAACCCGAAACTCTTTTGAGAACTCCTTCTTAACCTAATTGTAATATTCCGAGCATATTCCATGTTTCGACTTTTTCGATCCGGCTTACGGTTTGTCCTGCGCGGGTCCCGGCGCAACATTTTCGATACAATATTTGCTTCGGTAAATCAATAAAACCCGTATTTTCGATAACCGGGAGCTTTTTATTAAACTATCCCAATTATCACTTCGTAATACGTGTAACCAGGCGCTGAGACCAAGACCGCAGTACAAATTGTACTGATTTGGATAATTATCCCGAAAACCGATACCGTTTGGATCAGTTTTTACAAATAAACGTACCGTTTTATATCCGGAATGATCCAACGGGATACAAATTTTCCGTAATTATAAATAGCCTTTTACCGTATTTTATTTCGTATCAAAATCATTTGCAGATAGTTAATTATATAATTTTCAGAGAAAAGCCCTAATTACATAAACTGTTCTAAGAATCAAACAGCAAAACGAAGGCGTTACCGATCTCTGTTTTCAAAGCTTGAGTAACCAAAATGAAGGATTTGAAGTGTTCTATCAGATTCTGAGCTTTGTTTCACTGCAGAAATCAAGGTTATTTTTCTAAAAATTTATTTATTTTTGAATTTATTTTATTAAAAATATGAATTTTTGTTCGGATGATTGTTTGTATGATTTGATGATTGCATGTTGTAGAGCTTGTTTTCCTGATGATTTTCATATGTCATACGTCTGATTTGGAGTTCAATAACATGTTCAAATTTGAGTTTGATTTTCGAATTTTAAAATTAGGTTTTATAACCCGTATGAATGTTCTTAATTGAAATTTGGGGGTTTCTTATTCTGTGATAGATTGATGTTGTGTTATAGTGGGTTGTATTCTCTGTGAAATTTGCAATCTAGTCGTATAAGTTTCATGAACCAACGAGGTCTGTAGAGAAGGGAGTTGTGTTTTGAAGTTTTCCGATGTTCGTCGGAAACTGCAAAACTTCACGGCCAAATTCCGGCCAACTCAGGGATTGTTGGGTTGTTTTGATTGCATGGTTGTATTCCTGGTGTTGTGTAGATGTGATCTGGAGGTGTTGGTGGAGTGAGGACGCCGGGAACGTGTTTTCCGGCCACCTCTGTGTTTTCCGGCGACGGGGTGTAAAAATTACAATTTAGTACCCCAACTTTTGAAAACGATGCAGTTTGGTCCCTGTAGTTTTCAGAGTTTGCAAAAGTTGGATTCGTATTTTAAAAATGTTTAAAAATCATATTTCCTATTTATTTTTATTATAAAAATTCGTTTTAAAATTCTGAAAATTCTAAAAATCATTATTTTAATTCTGAAAATTATTTTTAATTCACAAATAAATCTAAATTAAATACTTAATTAATTTTAGTTAATTTCTAATTGATTAATTAGTCAATTAATTCGAAAATTAATTGATTAATTGATTTAATTAATTATTAATTGATTTTAATTAATTATTTAATTAGATTTAATTATTTAAAAATGATTTAAAAATTCTGAAAAATAGTTTCGATCTTTAAAATATTATTCTAAATTATTTCCAAGGCTCGATAATTATTGTAAAATTATTTCGGAGCCAGAATGGGCCAACCGAACCCTGTTTATTAACCCGAAATTGATCCAACGACCCGTTTTAATTCCGAAAAATGTTTTAAAAATCATTTTAAATACCAGAAAGCCTATTTATGACCCGAGACTTCTTTATAAATAATATATCATTGATTACGTGATGTATTATGTGCTAAATGTGACTTGTTAATTGACTATCGGTCTATATATTCGGTGTTTACTTGATTATTGCATAACTTTCAATCCGGTAATCGAATTTGGGTAAAACGAAGGGTAGATAGAAGTATGTGTTGAATAGAATTCCATGAGTAAATTAATGATAGATGCTTATGATATGTGAGCAGAAGAGGCAAGACATAGGAAAGGGAAACAGGTAGTTGAGGAGTAAAACGGTTGTGATTGGAAGCGAGTGCAGTGTAGTAACCTAATACCAGGCAAGTGTTCTAAACTTTCCCGAGATATTGTAGTACTTGATAATCCTGTGATATTGCAAGTGCTTTGAAGCACAGAAACCTAAATCCTGATTTCAGTTATTGTTCTTGAGCCATGAATTATATTCTTTCTAATCCATTGATTATTGTATACCCAAACAAGAACCACAAATCTACGATACTACTCCACAAATACATACAAACTAAATACCAGACACTGAAATGAACTATTATATACTCAACCCATGGTATCTTATACTTTGAAAGACCAAATCCTTGAAACCTTGAAACGTTGATTCCTTTGTTATCCAATTCTTTCATTACCCAGCATCCAAGCTTTTAAATTACCTTATTGATCCTTACAAGGATTGAAACCCTTTCATTATTAAACATTTATTGTTGTTAATGATTTCGGTTATTGCTTATTATTGCATATTCTGTTATTATGTTAGAATTGGATTGTTTTTATAAAATTGTGGACCAGATTCGTGGTCAGACCATATAATGGTCAAGTTAGGCCAATGTGTGCCTTGGATCCAGTAGTTAGAGCAATGCTGTGTGCCTTGCTCGAGGTTAGTGCGTGACTGATCAGCAGCCTAACCTTGGTTTTTAAATTAAAAGTATAATATCCAATTCTAAATCATAATCCATTGTTCACTTGATATCATAAACATATTCACCTGATGATCATTATTCTCAGTTTTATCATTGTGACTTGTTGAGCTAGTTAGCTCATTTGTGCGATGTTGTTTATATTCTTTCCAGTTAAAAAGGAACCAGTTGGTAAAGAGGATCCCCAGTCCAGCGCGAGAGCTAGGGGTTCAGGTTGAGAAAGCTGAGCTAGTAGGCTTCTTTGGGGATAAGTT
Organism: Apium graveolens; assembly: GCF_009905375.1. Lineage (NCBI taxonomy): Eukaryota > Viridiplantae > Streptophyta > Magnoliopsida > Apiales > Apiaceae > Apium > Apium graveolens. The sequence goes on along the minus strand of NC_133649.1, from coordinate 23,738,314 downwards.
AAATTTGTAAAAGTTTGTAATAATGTTTAATACTCAGTTTGAGTTTGAATAGTTGGGATTTGAACGGTTTGTAATATATTAGTGTGTTTGGCTTGTGTGCATACTTTAACTTGTTACGGTCCGTGGTGGTTGGTAAGTAGGGTCACTACATATATTATTATTATCTTTATTATTGTTATAAGCAGGTTATAATTAAGGTGTGTATGTGGACCCCAAACTTCTGACCCGGGTTTGGAGGGCGCCACAGCTAGTTGCTCTAAAAGATTGACTTGGATTTGAGCCAGAAGATTTTTGCTCATCATGCTTCTGCCCATCATCATCTTTGTCATCTTTTAAATTGAATTGAGTGGTTGGCAACATGGTATCAACATTCAGTAGATACCTGACCAAGATCCTTATCATTTTCATATCTTCAGCCTTCTTGTTCTTTTTGTACTTTAGATCAGACTGAATAGTCATGATCAGTCTCATGTTTGATCTGACACAATTTTTGGGAACCGTAAGCTGTGTGCATTATTTGGTTCTTGAACAAATATAGGCCACCCCTTTATTTGGATATAGATAGGCTTCAGGAAAAGCTGTTATCTGTGCATTTTTAAGCTCATGAAGAAGCTGGATGTCCTTTGTGATGACTACATGTACTTTGTCAATCACAACATCTAGCTCAGATGCCCTTAGAGTTATGAGATTTGAAATAGATACTTGAAGGCATCTATCCACACCACCATCATTAATATTGACTATAATCCTCTTCTGCAAGTAGTTTTCAACATTCACAACCACTGCCCGGATAGAGTTGATAGTCTTGGACAACGCTCTTTTGTATGTGATGTAGTTGTTTTGAAGAGACATCCTCAGGATAACAAGAAGTTCACTAAATTCTTGATCTTGATTTGGTCCTTCTGCAGCCTTGATGAGTCTGTCTTTTCCTACATCTGGAAATTGTTGAGTTTGTGAAGAACTTTAACCAAGTTAAATTGATATACGAGGCTCTTTAGATTTAGATTTACCAGCATCCTTGGATTGTTGAATCCTAGATTCAATCTCCCCTAGTCTTGGGAACAGGCATGAGTAGGGGACATGGTAATTCTGGCCTCACAGACTCAAGAAGGGCAGACAATGGAATATTAAGCTTGCCCATGATGGCTCCCAGAGCAAAAGAATTCTGCATTTGTAAGTGCTTGTGGGAGTCCACCAATGCTTGAATGTCTGTCTGTTGACTTTTCACCAGTATAGTGAGAGCATGTACTTGAGCTGTGAGGTTGTCATTGGAGGATTACAGAGTTGAGAATTGACCTTGAAGAGCTTGAATTTGGAGATTTGTAGAGGTGGAAGTAGGTGGTTGAGAGCTTGAGGCTGCTCAGGATCCAAAAGTTTCTTCTATAGTGTAACATCCCCAGATCCGGGGTCGGGGATCCGGGTCGTCACGGTCTTTCTTTCCACAATATCACTTCACTTAATTAATAATAATAACCTTATGCTGTGACCCCACACTAACACACACCACAACCCGTTATAGTCTCAGAGATGAAATTTAAATAAGTACAAGTCTTTGAATCCACAATTTAAAAGTTATTACAACCCAAAATGATTTCTTGATAAATTTACAGTTAATTGCCATTATCTGCCACAAGTTATAATTATACATAATTGATTCTCAAAAGTAGATGGTCTGATCTACAATAGATCTACCTCTGCAGCTATAGCAGCTACAACATCAACGGGAAGACGCGGGACGCTTCCCACGCGCTTGCGCTGGGTCTGCTGGAGTCTGGCCATCTTTCCTAACTGTTGTTGTGTGATGAAGAAATAAAGCAAGGGTGAGCAGCAAGCCCACCAAAATAATATGTATAATGATTTACGATATATGAGCCTTCTCATAGTACTCATGAAAGTCTTGGTCAAAAGAAATGAACCAAGTTTGATATCTTAATGCGATGAAGTCGCAAAATATCCAGTATATATACCTATATACTTTTCAAAATCTTGGAAGTCCTCTTCCATGCATAATATACACAAAGTTACAGTTTATAACTGTATAAAATATCGTTGCAAGGTGATCTAATATATCTAACCTTGTCTCAACATTTTTCTGAAAATCTTTGTCATTCATAAGACAATTATTAACTAGATATAAGTTTAAAAGATGAAGTTATAAGGTACTCCAATATACTTATATCTTTCCCAAATACTACTTGAACTACCCCCGTTCAAGTTATAATCAGTTTCAAAGGTTCATCACATAGATGAGACTACAAGACAAGATTTGAATAGATTCAATCTTTGAATATCATTATAAATAATGAAGTTACGAGATACTTCATTAAGTCCCGATATATAAATATATTCATATATATCTCCCATACATTTCCTGAAAACCTCTGTCATGTAAAGTATGAACAGAGTTGCAATATCCAATGAATTTGGAAGGAAAAGAATTTTGGCATAAACCAGATATCTTGCTGATCAGGCAAAGATACCAATAAGTAACCTTTTCTACTAGTAGATGGATGAATCCCCCACCGGTCATCACCCTGGCCACATAAGGACCTTGTGCTGGACCGCCACCCGGCCTCTTACACGTTGATGGACTGCCACCCAGCCACTTACACTTTCATAGACCGTACCCCGGCCTGTCGCTTATGCCGACTCAATTAGATGGGCTTACTTCCCGAACATTGGGCAAGTAATCAATTCATTTACCAAAACTGCAACCTCGTTGCGAATATAAAATACACCACAGAGCCGGATTCTCCAGGTTTTGAGCGAGTATTTAAATCCCCAAAAAAAAGGAAGATCTTAAATATAAAAATGAGTTTTGGGATCCGCTCTAACTTTTAAAAATTATTTTGAAGACTCGAAAACACTTTAAAGAGTGTTTGGAGTAATGCTGATTTAATGAAATAAATCAGTCCCGATATATTAGAAAATATCTGAATATTATTATTTAAATAATATTCCCATAAAGAATAATCTTTATAAAAATAATTGAAGTAGAAGTATTAAAACTTATACTTGAAATAAACATTAAATAACCAAAAATATACTTATATGAAAGTATTATCTTTATTTGAATAATCGAAAATAAGTTTGATTATTAACACTTTATTCTTTAATGAAATAAAGAATATATTCCAGTAATAAGCGGAGTCATAATACCTCGAATGAATATTATAATTAATATTCATTAAATAAAATAAAGGAGTCATACATCCTCAAATGAATATCCAAGTAATATTCAATAAATAATATAAAGGAGTCATAAGTCCTCGAATAAATATTCGTAATAATATTCATTAAATAAAATAAAGTTATCGAATAAACCTTATTCGATTAATAGTTTTAAAAACTATATCAATATATATATATATAAATATATATTATACTCGGGAGCCTCGCCTCCCGGTTTAGAAATATGTTCACCTTTTATCCCCTATACTAAGGGTAAACTCAAATACCGCTTATCTCTAGCATAGGTATTATGCAACTATAAGCATTTGAACCAACAGATATATAAATCAAGAATATGAAACAGGCATGCATATATACCATATCACATGCTACAATATATCGCAAGAATTTGCTAATAACCATTATGCATTTATCGCAAGATCATGCATATACACATATACATCACAACAACAGTTATACGGGTAGAAAACTTGCCTGAGCGACTTGGGGTGATAAAAGGCTCGTGACGAGTCTGGTAACCTATAAACAAAAAGTAAGTTGGAATTAAACCAAAATCACTTATAAATCTATACTTTAACTAACTTAGACTCTAACGCTTGTTTTGCGCTCACTGATTCGCTTAAGTCACTCGGGTACCCTCGGCTCCACCATTTTTAATAATTTAACCTTTACGAGTTTTAAAGCGATTCCTTCGCGAGTGTCTTACCAACTGCCTAACACACTTACCATAAATGTTTCATACATTAATTAACCATTTTTGGTCTTTAACCTATGTTTCAAAGTAAGGCGAGGGGAAAAGTTTCATTCGCGAAACACCGTTACTTGAAACGGTCGTTTCTCCTAAACCGTGCATCGGAATCGAACGAACTACATATCAAAACGAAGCTCGTAACATGATCTATCTAAACATGGCAGTGGTAATAATCTAGCAGGGGGTTCTCGGGTCCTAATGCTATGCACAAAAACAGTCCAAAGAAAATCGGATGTTACGACGGCTATGTTTACGCGATTTCCAATATTTTAAACCATTCAAACCCATTCCAAATCAACCTCAAATCCAACATACAACCAACATCCATCCTCATCACATCATAACAACCCCAACCAATTCAATTTAATCATTCATACTTATGCCTAAGCTTAACTTTAATCATACTTAAAGTTCTTTTCATCAAAACCTCAACATTTACCATTCCATTTCACTACCATTTCAAATCCCAAACTCTAATCACAACAACAAGCTACAATATCATCCTACTAATCAAAATCATCTTATAATATATAGGAATCTAGGGTTTGGAGATGGTATACCTTCCTTTGAGTGGTGGGGGGAGCTAGGAAGCCTTAAGAAGCTTTGAGAAGTCTTAAGAATGCTTGGATCTTCAAGATAAACAAGAAAAACTTCAAGTTAAAAACTTAAAAACACTATTCATAGTCTTCTTCTTTGATTAAATGGAGAAGATGGAGAAGGAATTGATGGCTTAAACTCATGATATAGCCCTAACTAAGCATGAAGATGATTAGGGAATTAACTCACCAATTTAGGAGGCTTGGATCTTGAGTTTTTGAATTCTTGCCCATTTGCAATAGTAAAAGCCGAGAGCATGATGAACCATGCCTTGGTTTCTTTTTGATTTTGATGAAAATGATTTTGCTTGGCTTGGTTGGCTTGTTTTTGTGTTTGATTTAGTAAATTACCTAGTTGCCCTTGATTTTGTGTGGTTAAAAAGTCACCACATCTCCTTCCTTTTTTGTCATGCCTATGTCACCTTGCACATGTCATAATGCTCCCACTTGTCCACACCTTGTGGTTTGATGATGTCACAATCCCTGGCTTCTTGTACAAGCTTGTCTCTTGGTCACTTATTTGTTTTACGGTTCGCTTATCTTTCGTTCTCGTTTATCGTTTGAGGGATCATACCCGGGATCTTATTACTTAGGTTCCCTTAACCTTTCTCAATATATTGTATTCCTTTTATGATCCTCTCTTATAATCCTTTAATTTAAATCCTTTTTATCCTGTTACCTTATACTCAATTCTTTCCGTATCTATTGGATTTCCGAGAAAATCAAAGTGTTCGGAATTGGATTCTGACGATCTTTACATACACTTATATACTATATAGAGTACTAATAAAATCTCAGAATATCCATAACAGAACCCCTACATAGTGTGGCATGAAAAGTTTTCTCGTTCAGCAAAAACACTATTCATAAGGGTTTCAAAATTTCTCAAAAATTGGGGTTATTACAGTCTCCCCTCCTTAAAAGGATTCCGTCCCAGAATCAGATAGAAATGAATAGGGATACCTTCTTAATATTGCACTTTCTAACTCTCAAGTCAATTTTCCCACATTGTGGTCCTGCCACCAAACTCTTCCTAGTTTGATAATCCTTCCCCTAAGTACTTGTTCCTTTTCACTCTATAACCCTTCCTGGTTGCTCCATATAGGTTACATCGGGTTGCATGTCTATGCGCTCATATGCCCCTATTTATCTGGCATCTGAATTACACTTCCTTAACATTGATACGTGAAACACGTTACGAACTTGTTACATGTTCGGGGTTAGGGCTAGCTCATATGATAACTTCCCAATATGTCTTAATATATCCAAGGGTCCAACAATTCGTGGACTTAGCTTTCATTTCTTTCCGAACCTCATCCTTCCTTTCCAAGGGAATACCTATAACAACACTAGGTCCCCTACTTCCTATTCTTTGTCCTTTCGTGTCAAATCAACATATTTATCATGTCCATCTTGGGCTACTACCTGCCGTCCTCTGATTAGATCTATTATATCCTTGGTCCTTTGGACCACTGCTGGTCCGAGCATCTTGCGCTCTACAACTTCATCCTAACATAAGGGAGATCGACGTTGTCTTCCCTCAAGGATCTCATAAGACGATACCTCGATACTAACATACGATCGATTATCGTGAGATAACTTAATCTGCGTTAAGTGATCATTCCAAATTCTTTCAAGTCTATTGCACCGGCTCTCATCATAGCTTCTAGCATTATATCTTTTACTTCTCACTACCCATCCTTTTCCAGTTCGTAGTCGTTGCTATCTTCCGTACATAATACTATACTGGTTATACTTTTGCTCGTTAGCGTTCTATAACCTTTTAATAACCACGTCAACCTTAGTATCACGAATGTGTTCCCATTCCGCATACTACCACCACTTTATTACTCCTTTTTCAGTTGTTTCTATTTTCCAAAATTTGATCAATCAAATAGAAGTAAAGGAATTTGTTGAGAGATCACTATGATCATGAACACTTGTTATATCGCATAGTTAGTACAGAAGGTGGCCAGCCTTTAGTACTTGACAAGCAATTAAACAATAGCTGGTATCCTACTCGGCTTCTATCACACAGATAGATAGTCATTCGGCAATACCTCCCCTTCTGGAAGGGTTGTTCTTCTCAGCTTACACGAAATGAAAAGAAGAGAAAAGAACGAACTGAAGAGAATTGTATATTCATAAAAAAAATTTATTGCCATAAAATATCTGGCTTGGAATCTACCTCTGAACTATAGAGGTTTGTCATAGAAGAACAAAACATATATGTATATAAATCAACATTAAGCATTATAGCCTCGTATTTCCCATGCCTAAATATTTTCGCTATCCCGTCCATCATTCTATGGACCCACACTCTTCCTCGAGCTTATACATAATCACCTTTGAAACTCTCTCGATATCGAAAATCGAATCTGGGATCTCATTCTATACATCATCATTACTAGAATTCTATGCTTGCACCGCAACCTTCCTCGTATAATAATACGACTCTCTATTGATAAGAAAGAATAATTATTTACTAGGTAGATACTCTACTTAATTAGTCTATCAATGATAACTTATACACTACCACGACCCGATTAGTGGTACTCAATCTCAACACCCATTCCAATACAACTCTCACGGTTGTAATCAGCTTAATACTCGCATAATCATTGCTGCCTTACCATGGTCCACCACTGACCTACTGTAGTCATTCATTTTCCATGAAGTCTTAATAGCTAACCATACGGAGTCCATACATGTCGTATCAAATCCTTCTAAGGAGGTAACATAATCACCATTTCTGATTCGTGAAGAACACTCCTGATCCTGACATACATACATGACATGAAGCAGATAAAATTGCAGAAGAGTTTCAATCCAAGCAACGATAGCAGGTTAATACAATTCTTAATCATACGCCCTAAATAGAAGACTTAACTCAAGGGTTCATCTAGTCCTTTTTGAAACATGGTCCTGGCTTATCTCAAGATAGGACCTTCTAAGATAGATAGCCCGTTCATGGCGATTACACGAATTAAACCTTTACCAACTACTATTACGGTTGGGTATTGCACAGTCATCAGAAGGAATGTCAATCTTCCAAACCATAACACAACCTTCACAGTTTTAACCATCATTACTGTATTCTTTTGGCACAAGCGCCTATAATTATCCTCTTACCTTTAAAGTGTCGGCCACCTCTTTGGCCTTTCCTGATAGTAAAATTTCCTTATAGTCAATGTCACTTTAACCCCCTCCAAATAAATTTTCTACCTTATTTCAATCACAGCTTATGTGAAAATGCTTTCCTTAAAATCTGATGAGTAAAAAAAAAATCACCATTTTTCCATAAGTTATTGCCTCAGTCTTTAGAGGTTAATCACTGTCATGACTGACTCTCAATCATAATTAGAACATCTTTTATCTTAAGTCCTAATTGCCCTGAATAATTTCGACCATTACTGGTTCGATCCATACTTTCTCGTGGTTTAACACGTGCCCCACTTGGCAACATTATAATTACGTCATATTTCCTTTATCAACATTTCTATTCTTGAAAATTTTGAATATTACCTTCCTCCTTGTAAAACCTCTAAGGTTATCCTTCAATCGTTCCTCCTGTATTCCCTAGATACAGGGCATATTAAAATACCATTTACTATTACTAGAACCATTGTCTATATACTTCTGAAAAATTTCTCCACTGATTCTTAAAGGTTGTTGTTACATTAACCCTTTCCAAATCATACTGTCAAAACTCATACTGTCCCTATTAAGGGTGAAATGCCAACCTTTATGCATTCCCCTAGGATTCATTTTAAGTTACCGATGTTCTATCCTTAATTCCACCTTTAAAAGGCACCTGCATCCTTCCACGAATAAATCAAGTCATATATCCTTGATAGATTATCATATTCATCATTCCCACCTCGATAGTCTATACCTTTTTTTCACAATAGCATCCTTATTCAAGTTAAGGTCAATCCACATGGCCTTCAAAAGATAAAAAAAAAATGGTTATCCGCTTTTCTTTCCTGATTTGGTAATGATCACATGGATGATCTGGAAGATATTGGTCGTGTTCAACGTGAACTTCTTCTTAATAAATCCTTATTTACTTTTGTTGTTTATCTCAACAGTCATCTCAATGTTGGGATATCTTTCATACCTGGCGTCTCCCTTTCTGGGTATCGAGCCACCGGTCTTACATTTCACATTATTGAAGGTCACTTCCTTCATCCAATTTTTCCTGATTTCTTACTTTCTTGTCTCCTCAGTCTATCCGTGTCTCAATATTTATCCTTCGAACTATCTCAAGGTTTCCTCGAATCCTCCCAACTTAAAGGGGGTACAATATATGTATCTCTTATGCCTTCAACCATCAATTTTAACTCATGGTGGATCATCATCATCCTGACGATTACATACTTTTCTATTTCTATTGCTATGAGTCTTTAGGGTTTCCTCATACCCAACTCCCTTATCATTCCTCAAACTCTATTGCCTTTATATTCCTTTCCACTTCAGTTTCTTTTTATTTTCCTTTCTCTTATCATTATTTCATGAACCAACATAACTTAAGCATTGATTTCAAACATCCCGTCATTCTGGATTCGTGTCCTCAGAACGAATCTTGATAACTTTTACAACTTAGATTCACAATTCATCATACTCGTCTGCCTTTGTTCTGGCTCTAAAGCTTTTACACTCTCTCCATAACCTTGGGAATTACTTTCCCGAAAACAATTGGCTGAACTTTAATCAGTTTATCATAACCTCTGGCTCCGTGCCTTTCTTGGTCTTTCACCAGCGGGTGGCCTCTCTCTTAGGAGGGTAAGTGACAAAAACAGTCCTTTGTGGTTCGTCAATCATTTAGAATGTCAAATGATTCCTCTATTTCCTTTAGCCAGGCTCTTGCCTCGGCTGGGTCAGCTTGTTCCATGGAACTCTGAGAGCTTAGCGACTTAAAGGTCCTGAAAGAATTTCTCACCGCACTGTCTCCTCAGGGTGGTGGTTGGGGATAATAGTCTAAGTTCTTTTTAGACAGGTCCATGAATTGCCGTATAGGAGTACCGTCTCGGGTCTCCTTTCCTTACTCGACTTTCTGTTTCCTTAGTATGAAATGTTTCATCCTACTCCCCATAATTGGGGTCATCTTTTAATTTAAAATCCTCATTTTCCACTCCATTATGTCATGGGTTCCTTCTATCTTGATGGCGACCTCCCTGACTATCACGTTCAGGGTTTGCTATAAATCTTATTCCTCAAACTATGGCTCTCATCTAAGTTCTCATCCTTACGCTCTTAAACTTTCGGAACCCAAATTCTATAGGAATACCTCACTATTCCCTTATCATCTTTCTCGATATTAATCTTTTATCTAATTGTTGGCTCTCTGCCTTCATTCATAACTTTTTCTGGCACAATATGATCTTTTCCAATAATTCGGGCTGTATTGCAATCTCAAACAGCTTTTCGGTACCGGCTCCGGTTACCTTCACTTCTATTTCCATTTTCTCAAAATCTCTTATAAACTCTCCAAAAGACATTATCATCTTGAGTCTCTCCTTTTTACTAAGGGCATCAGCCACCATATTGGCTTTCCCCGAATGATAAAGAATCTCCCAATCATTATTCTTGATTAGCTCTAACTGCCTCCTCTGGCATACGTTGAGCTCTTTCTACGTGAAAATGTACTAGAGCACTTATGGCTTAGGTAATTCTCGCACTTCTCTCCATACAAGTAGTGCCTCCAATCCTTAGGGTAAAACTATTGCCATGAGCCTAAGCTCATGAGCGGGGATATCGAATTTCATATTACCTTAATTGTCTTGACATGTACGCGATTACCTTACCGTGCTGCATAAGCACGCACCCTAAGCCCTTGTGCGAAGCGTCACTATACTTCACAAAATCTCTTTTTCCATCCGGCAACGCCAGCATAAGGGCCATCACCAACCTCTGCTTCAGTTCTTGAAAGCTGTTCTCGCATTTCTCTGTCCATTCGAACTTCTCAGTCTTACGAGTAAGCCGCGTTAAAGGGGCTACTATCTTTACAACTTGAACGAACCTCCGGTAGTGACCGGCCAATCCTACCTCTGGTAGTCGACCAAACCATGGTCATCAATTCATCAGTTGTCCTTTATCCAATCCTGTCAGGATCCTCCATGGGATCCTCCTCAACAACTATCCCTTCTAGGACAACATCCTCAACCGCTAAATCCTCAATATCAACATCATCCAGTCCTGCATTAGGACACTCTATCGGATCCACAATCCGATCTCCAATTAGTAATAAAATATCATCGCGATGTTGCTCCTCAACCTCAGGGTTCGGAGTCCCGCTACCATATACGATAACGAACTACGCTCCTATCACGATATTTATAAGGGTTCCCATAAGGGTTTTAACTGTCAGTACTATGTTAGGTAGCCCGACTATGAACTTGGCAAGAGTTCTTATTATCTTAGTGAACTTATTATCTTAACGTCCCATCATCTCTGAGGTTTATAACGCTTAGCTCTGATACCATTTCTGTAACACCCCCAGATCCGGGGTCGGGGATCCGGGTCATCACGGTCTTTCTTTCCACAATATCACTTCACTTAATTAATAATAATAACCTTATGCTGTGACCCCACACTAACACACACCACAACCCGTTATAGTCTCAGAGATGAAATTTAAATAAGTACAAGTCTTTGAATCCACAATTTAAAAGTTATTACAACCCAAAATGATTTCTTGATAAATTTACAGTTAATTGCCATTATCTGCCACAAGTTATAATTATACATAATTGATTCTCAAAAGTAGATGGTCTGATCTACAATAGATCTACCTCTGCAGCTATAACAGCTACAACATCAACGGGAAGACGCGGGACGCTTCCCACGCGCTTGCGCTGGGTCTGATGGAGTCTGGCCATCTTTCCTAACTGTTGTTGTGTGATGAAGAAATAAAGCAAGGGTGAGCAGCAAGCCCACCAAAATAATATGTATAATGATTTACAATATATGAGCCTTCTCATAGTACTCATGAAAGTCTTGGTCAAAAGAAATGAACCAAGTTTGATATCTTAATGCGATGAAGTCGCAAAATATCCAGTATATATACCTATATACTTTTCAAAATCTTGGAAGTCCTCTTCCATGCATAATATACACAAAGTTACAGTTTATAACTGTATAAAAATATCGTTGCAAGGTGATCTAATATATCTAACCTTGTCTCAACGTTTTTCTGAAAATCTTTGTCATTCATAAGACAATTATTAACTAGATATAAGTTTAAAAGATGAAGTTATAAGGTACTCCAATATACTTATATCTTTCCCAAATACTACTTGAACTACCCCCGTTCAAGTTATAATCAGTTTCAAAGGTTCATCACATAGATGAGACTACAAGACAAGATTTGAATAGATTCAATCTTTGAATATCATTATAAATAATGAAGTTACGAGATACTTCATTAAGTCCCGATATATAAATATATTCATATATATCTCCCATACATTTCCTGAAAACCTCTGTCATGTAAAGTATGAACAGAGTTGCAATATCCAATGAATTTGGAAGGAAAAGAATTTTGGCATAAACCAGATATCTTGCTGATCAGGCAAAGATACCAATAAGTAACCTTTTCTACTAGTAGATGGATGAATCCCCCACCGGTCATCACCCTGGCCACATAAGGACCTTGTGCTGGACCGCCACCCGGCCTCTTACACGTTGATGGACTGCCACCCAGCCACTTACACTTTCATAGACCGTACCCCGGCCTGTCGCTTATGCCGACTCAATTAGATGGGCTTACTTCCCGAACATTGGGCAAGTAATCAATTCATTTACCAAAACTGCAACCTCGTTGCGAATATAAAATACACCACAGAGCCGGATTCCCCAGGTTTTGAGCGAGTATTTAAATCCCCAAAAAAAAGGAAGATCTTAAATATAAAAATGAGTTTTGGGATCCGCTCTAACTTTTAAAAATCATTTTGAAGACTCGAAAACACTTTAAAGAGTGTTTGGAGTAATGCTGATTTAATGAAATAAATCAGTCCCGATATATTAGAAAATATCTGAATATTATTATTTAAATAATATTCCCATAAAGAATAATCTTTATAAAAATAATTGAAGTAGAAGTATTAAAACTTATACTTGAAATAAACATTAAATAACCAAAGATATACTTATATGAAAGTATTATCTTTATTTGAATAATCGAAAATAAGTTTGATTATTAACACTTTATTCTTTAATGAAATAAAGAATATATTCCAGTAATAAGCGGAGTCATAATACCTCGAATGAATATTATAATTAATATTCATTAAATAAAATAAAGGAGTCATACATCCTCAAATTAATATCCAAGTAATATTCAATAAATAATATAAAGGAGTCATAAGTCCTCGAATAAATATTCGTAATAATATTCATTAAATAAAATAAAGTTATCGAATAAACCTTATTCGATTAATAGTTTTAAAAACTATATCAATATATATATATAAATATATATTATACTCGGGAGCCTCGCCTCCCGGTTTAGAAATATGTTCACCTTTTATCCCCTATACTAAGGGTAAACTCAAATACCGCTTATCTCTAGCATAGGTATTATGCAACTATAAGCATTTGAACCAACAGATATATAAATCAAGAATATGAAACAGGCTTGCATATATACCATATCACATGCTACAATATATCGCAAGAATTTGCTAATAACCATTATGCATTTATCGCAAGATCATGCATATACACATATACATCACAACAACAGTTATACGGGTAGAAAACTTGCCTGAGCGACTTGGGGTGATAAAAGGCTCGTGACGAGTCTGGTAACCTATAAACAACAAGTAAGTTGGAATTAAACCAAAATCACTTGTAAATCTATACTTTAACTAACTTAGACTCTAACGCTTGTTTTGCGCTCACTGATTCACTTAAGTCACTCGGGTACCCTCGGCTCCACCATTTTTAATAATTTAACCTTTACGAGTTTTAAATCGATTCCTTCGCGAGTGTCTTACCAACTGCCTAACACACTTACCATAAATGTTTCATACATTAATTAACCCTTTTTGGTCTTTAACCTATGTTTCAAAGTAAGGCGAGGGGAAAAGTTTCGTTCGCGAAACACCGTTACTTGAAACGGTCGTTTCTCCTAAACCGTGCATCGGAATCGAACGAACTACATATCAAAACGAAGCTCGTAACATGAGCTATCTAAAAATGGCAGTGGTAATAATATAGCAGGGGGTTCTCGGGTCCTAATGCTATGCACAAAAACAGTCCAAAGAAAATCGGACGTTACGACGGCTATGTTTACGCGATTTCCAATATTTTAAACCATTCAAACCCATTCCAAATCAACCTCAAATCCAACATACAACCAACATCCATCCTCATCACATCATAACAACCCCAACCAATTCAATTTAATCATTCATACTTATGCCTAAGCTTAACTTTAATCATACTTAAAGTTCTTTTCATCAAAACCTCAACATTTACCATTCCATTTCACTACCATTTCAAATCCCAAACTCTAATCACAACAACAAGCTACAATATCATCCTACTAATCAAAATCATCTTATAATATATAGGAATCTAGGGTTTGGAGATGGTATACCTTCCTTTGAGTGGTGGGGGGAGCTAGGAAGCCTTAAGAAGCTTTGAGAAGTCTTAAGAATGCTTGGATCTTCAAGATAAATAAGAAAAACTTCAAGTTAAAAACTTGAAAACACTATTTATAGTCTTCTTCTTTGATTAAATGGAGAAGATGAAGAAGGAATTGATGGCTTAAACTCATGATATAGCCCTAACTAATCATGAAGATGATTAGGGAATTAACTCACCAATTTAGGAGGCTTGGATCTTGAGTTTTTGAATTCTTGCCCATTTGCAATAGTAAAAGCCGAGAGCATGATGAACCATGCCTTGGTTTCTTTTTGATTTTGATGAAAATGATTTTGCTTGGCTTGGTTGGCTTGTTTTTGTGTTTGATTTAGTAAATTACCTAGTTGCCCTTGATTTTGTGTTGCTAAAAAGTCACCACATCTCCTTCCTTTTTTGTCATGCCTATGTCACCTTGCACATGTCATAATGCTCCCACTTGTCCACACCTTGTGGTTTGATGATGTCACAATCCCTGGATTCTTGTACAAGCTTGTCTCTTGGTCACTTATTTGTTTTACGGTTCGCTTATCTTTCGTTCTCGTTTATCGTTTGAGGGATCATACCCGGGATCTTATTACTTAGGTTCCCTTAACCTTTCTCAATATATTGTATTCCTTTTATGATCCTCTCTTATAATCCTTTAATTTAAATCCTTTTTATCCTGTTACCTTATACTCAATTCTTTCCGTATCTATTGGATTTCCGGGAAAATCAAAGTGTTCGGAATTGGATTCTGACGATCTTTACATACACTTATATACCATATAGAGTACTAATAAAATCTCAGAATATCCATAACAGAACCCCTACATAGTGTGGCATGAAAAGTTTTCTCGTTCAGCAAAAACACTATTCATAAGGGTTTCAAAATTTCTCAAAATTGGGGTTATTACATATAGCTTGTTTAATACCCTCCATGAGTAGTGCAGAGGGCTCATATCTGCTTTGGTGAAGCTAGTTTAACTTGAGTTTGGTGCCATTTAAGCTTGTTATTTGTTGTTGAACCATCTAATGGAGAGCAATGAAAGACTGTCTGAGATTTTTGACATCTTTTTCCACATAAGTCAGATCAAACCTTGCCATTTGGTTAGCAAAATGTTTAAACTTTGAGGTGTTCTTGACTTGAGAAGATATGATCTCATCCATCTTCTCTCTCACCAGCTTCCTTACTTTGTCTTCATGATCGGCCAACTTTAGCTCTAGAGCTTTACCAAATAGGTGAAAACCCTTGAGTTGAGCTTTGTAAACTTCAGTGACTGCATCATGGATATCTTGTGGAGTTAAGGCCGTGACATTACTTTCCAGAATGGTGACATATTTATCTCTAAACCTAGCCAAGACCTGATCCATCTCCAAAGCAAAATCCTTAGACAGCCAAGCATCAACATTTCCATCTTGCTCAGCTTCATTAACAATTTTCTCCTTCTGCTTTTCAACTTCTTCATTGTATGTTAGCATAATGGCTTGATAGTCCTGGTTGCTCATATATGAAGTTAGTAGATGCTGTGAAATGTTGGCTAGTCCAGAAATCTGTTCAACAAGAAGATCATCTACAGTTGTAGGTTGAGAGTCAGTTACCTGCAGCCATTATGAAATGAGGTGTGGTTGTTGAGGTTGAGAAGTTGAAGGTTGATTTGTTGGGTATGAGGGTGACAAGGTAACAGAACCACCTGTGACAGGAGTCACAGTTTGACTCACAGTTTGCACTGTGTTTATGACAGGTTGTTGTCCTCCACTTGTGGTGGGAACCTCCAGTTGGATTGGAGGGGATTTTAATTGGTTATTGTCATGTGCATCAGCCTCAAACCATTGTGCTTCTTGTAAAGTACTGTCACATGAATGTGATATACTTGCCTCTCCCATAGAAGGGTCATTGACAATAGTACTCCCAGCTTCAATGGTTAGTGCAATTTCAGCTAGGGTTTTGAGGGGAGTTGTTCCTGTGACAGGAACCTCCAATTGAATTGGAGAGGATTTAGATAGCTCCCCCTCAGGAGTACTACCCTCAAACCTTACATCCTGTGAAGGCTGATTTGCACATAAAGGTGCATTCGTAACCACCATGGGGTCTTCAGTAAAAACTGATGAATCCCCCATGTTTGTGATAGTGTCATCAAGGTCTACCCCAGCTAGTAGCCTCTCACCATCTAAATTTGGTGTCTGGGTGGTGAGCAAGGTTTTTTGAACCAAGTTACTTGAGTGAGATTGCACTTGAGAAATAAATTCAGGTGCAATGTAGGAAGAAGAAATTTGAGAGATAGAGATTTGTTGATCAAAAATGAGTGTTGGCAGCTCCCCCTGAATAGATTAGGGAGCTTCAAGGGATGTGCTCTCCTTATGTGTGCCTTCCTTATTTCTCCTTCCATATACTTGAATTTGTTCAAGTGATGATTGTGCAGACTCTATACAGGGTGCATTTAGGCTAATGCTCTTTTCAATAGAGACATCATTTTGAGAGGGTGCCTCTAGAGTCTGTTTGAGTCCCTTGTTTACAACTACATCCTTTTGAGAGGATGCAAAGGTGGCTTGAGTGGTCAGCTCCAAGTTTTTAGCCTTCTTTGGTTTCTTGACCAACGGTGACTCAATTTTTGTGTTTTCCTCACCACTCTCATTTATGATTGTTAGGTTTGCCTGCTTTCTTTTCTTTTTACTCACTTCACCCTTTTGAGAGGATGAAGTGGTTGGTTTCCTAGCTTCTAGTGGTATAGAAGAAGTGGTCTCAACCTTGGAAGACCCCTGTTGGTTATCCTGTATTTGTACTTCTTTAGGTTCAGGGACCATAGTTGTACTAGATTGTGCATTTGATCTCATATCAGGCATAGGGTAAGGGTAAGTTTTAAACCTCTCCATCATAAATGGAGTGATTTTTAGACTTGAAGTTACCTTATTCTTTGTAGTAAGTGACCCAAATATAATTTTGGATACTTACTTACAATTTCCTATTTTTGTGCTATCTATACCATTAAGCAAATGTATGTCTGATACTTTATGATTTAAAGTAGACAAAATAAATCTAGAAAAGAAAATTACCTTACCTTTTGCAGCTAGGGGCATTGTTAGCCCGGTGGCAAGTTCTTCCAGGATCAATAAACCAACATTCAAGTGTCTATTGTGGGTTATTGAGAACACCAACTTCTGCACCACACTTGAGATGTTGTCATATCTTATCTTTCTTAGGGCTGAGCAAAACCGATCCGAAACCGAAATACCGAACCGAAATTTGCTAATTCGGTTCGGTTCGGTTCCAATTTTTCAGAAAATTCGGGTATTCAGTCTATTCGGTCCGGGACCAAAATATCTTTCGGTCCGGTCCGGTTTCTTTTTAAAAAATTCGGTTTAGGATCGAATAAACCGAATTACATACATCCTATACTTTTACTATATATTATAGATATATTACTTACAGTACATACATTTAAATTAAAATAATACTCAGGCGGGGCGCCCTGACCCGGCTAAAGGCTTAAACCTAATAATCAGTAGTCAGTAATCACTTATCCAAAGTCCAAACGGCACAACACATACTTGAATCACAAACAGAATCATGGATCAACCAAAAGAATCAAAGAATCAAAGATTCAAATTTCGCCATTTCGGTCTTCTCTCTAACTTCTTTGTTGGTGAATCTTCAAAGGTTCGTTTATCTCTTATTTGTTCATCTCTTAATTTGTTATTTTGTTCTTAATTTGTTCTTTTCTTCTTTGGGTCATCTCTTAATTTGTTAGTATACTTCTAGGTTATGTTATTACTTGAATCTTAATTCTTGAATCTTGATTGGAGAATCAACGTTATCTTTAATTTGTTTTTCTTAAAAGATTTCTTAATTAATGTTTGATTTTTTACTTTTTAGGTTAGGGTTTACACTTGTTATTTGTTACCTGAAGCATCTATATAAGCAGTTTTGATAGCTGCTGCAACTTTCACAGTTTTGATAGCTAATAGAAGCATCTATAGGCATTAGAAAACAAAACATCTACCATTAGAGTTGATAGAAAATATTATTGATAGAAACACTAAGAATAAAAGAGGTTTCCTCTTCTTAATGTAAAATTATACTAAAGGTTACTCATTCGAGATTGTTATGATTGTAATATTTGAGTATTTTGAATCATTTCTATTGATTAAAGAGTTTTGATGTTGGAATTATAATGTACCTGTCCAATTTCTGTCTTTAAAAAATGCCCAAAATCTTTGTAGTGATGGAGTCGAAAATTAAAGAGTTTTGATGTTGGAATTATAATGTACCTGTCCAATTTCTGTCTTTAAAAAATGCCCAAAATCTTTGTAGTGATGGAGTCAAAAATTCGATATAAAATTAAGGTGCCACGGATTTAAAATAATACAGGTTTTTATTTGTATCGAACCAAAAAAATTTGAAAAGGTATGTGATTTGTGTCCTCCTAATTTTGCTGGGGCAATTGGATTTGGACGGGGCCATTTTCCATTTTCCTCCTGATTTTGATGTTTTAATCCTTTTTTGTAGTTTTTTCTTATTGCAGATTTACAGTTAATTGATTATTTTTTAGTAGCTTGAAGTACACAATAGTAGTTGATAGTTCTGTAACTTCTGTTGAGTGTTGTAGCTTACAAAACTAATTTATTAATTTTACTTTTAATTTCAGTTGGAATAATATCACACCCAGATTCACAACCAGACACGGGGATGGAGGATTCTAATGATCCTAATATTACTCAAACTCAAACGGCAAGCTCCGCAAAAAGAAAAAGAAAGCCCATGAAAGGAAGGTCGGAAGTGTGGGATCATATGGACAAGTTTACAGATGCGGAAGGGTTTAAAAAAGCTAAGTGCAAGTATTGTGGTAAGGAATATTTTTTTGATAGTAGTCAAAATGGCACTAGTACACTTTTAAAACATATCCGATCTTGCAAGAAATTGCCACTTAGTGGTGAATCAAAACAAACCCAATTATCTTTACAATCCGTGGGAGGAAATGATGGCATTCTTAAAAATTGGCATTTTGATCAGAAAGCTTCTAGACGTAAGTTAGCTTCCATGATCATTATAGATGAACTTCCCTTTAGATTTGTTGAGGGTGAGGGGTTTAACAATTTCATGCAAACCACTCAACAACTTTTTAAGATGCCATCTCGTTTTACCGTGGCACGTGATTGTTACCAAATCTTTTTAGATGAAAAGAAGAAGTTAACTACATATTTTAGGATGTCGGGTCAAAGAGTTAATATCACAACGGACACTTGGACTTCAATCCAAAAGATTCATTATATGTGTATCACGACTCACTATATTGATCAAAATTGGAACTTGCACAAGAAAATAATTAACTTTTGTCCTATAGAGGGTCATAAGGGAGAGATCTTAGCTAGGGATATTGACATGTGCTTGAAAGAATGGGGAATTGCCAAAGTTTTTACAATTACAATTGATAATGCAAGTTCAAATGCTACTTGCATTCAATTTTTATGAGATAGATTTTCTTCTAGGGGGTGTGATTTCTTGAAATCAAAATATATGCACATGAGGTATATTGCACACATAACTAACTTGATTGTGAAAGATGGACTTGAAGAAGTAGATTTATCGGTTGTTAGGGTAAGAAAAGTGGTGAGGTACATTAGGCAATCTCCGGCTATAATAGCCAAATTCAAGGAGTGCATTGAATTAGTGAATGTTGATTCTAAATCTATGTTGTGTTTTGATGTAAGTACAAGATGGAACTCTACATACTTGATGTTAAATGTTGCTCAAAAGTTTCAAGGTGCATTTGAACTATATGAAACAACGGATCCCTCATATGTAAAGGAGCTTAATGAGGCCGATGAGGTGCCTAATTTTTGGGATTGGGGTAATGTTAGAAGGATGGTTGACATTTTAGTTCATTTTTATGAACTTACCTTGAGAATTTCGGGTTCTTTGTATGTCACATCCAATATATTCTATCATGAGATTAGCACGGTTAACTATTTGTTGAAAGATTGGATGAAGAGTGATGATAATGAAGTAAAGTCAATGGGTGAAAGAATGAAAGATAAATATGACAAATATTGGGGTAATGTACACAAAATGAACAAACTCATATATGTGGCGGTTGTTGTTGATCCTAGGTACAAATTAGAGTTTCTTGAGTTTGCACTTCGTAAGGAATATGGTTCAGATGTCGGTTGGAAGTTGGAAAGTGATACAAGTATAGTGGTAAGAGAGCTATTTGAAGAGTATAAAAAGACTTGTCAACCAAAAAATACTCAAGTTGACCCACAATCTCAATCTTCTAGTACTTCCTCAAGTCTACATTCAACCACCACATCTTCAACTTCAAGAACACAATCAACATTAGGATCTAGATTCATGAGACAAAAATTGGAGAGTGGAGAAGTAGAATCTAAGTGTGAATTAAATATATATCTTAAAGAGAGTGTTTATGTTACAAAAAATGAAGAAGAGTTTGATATTTTGAAATGGTGGAAAGTCAATACAAGTAGGTTTCCCATTCTCTCACAACTTGCCCGTGATGTACTAGCAATTCCTATTTCGACCGTAGCATCGGAATCCACTTTTAGTATGGGAGGAAGAGTTCTTGATCCATATAGGAGTAGTTTGACGGCCAAAGTTGTGGAGGGTTTAATTTGTGCGCAAGATTGGTTGCGATCGGTCAAACGTCCAAAGACGGTTGAAGAAGATATAAATGATCTGGAAAATTTTGAAGAAGGTATACTACATTTTTGTATTCTATTCCACTTATTACTAAACATGTGTTACTTTTTTGATATTTGTTTAACATGCCATATCTTCTGTTATTTGCCCTTGCAGCTTTTTCTGCTCTTTCTGTGAGGGAGAATAGTGAAAAGGATGCCATACCCTTGGATGATTGATTGAATGGTAAGAACAATTTTTTTTCTTTGTTTCTACAGTCTGCAACTGCAACGCTGTATAGCCTCTATGAACTACTATATTTTTTTAACAAACTAAATTTTTCTGTTCAGTTTGTATAATTACTAATGTCACACTGTCACTTGTGGTTTCAACTTTATTGTTATTTGACTATAGAACCCATAATCATAAATTATTTAGCTTTGCTTCATCTGTTAAATATTACAACAGTGTCATTTAAGCTTTCTGAAATCTGAGAGATCATTTTTAAATTACAAAGAGAAGTTTAGGCAAGTTCAGTTAATAATTTCTAGTTAGAAAATTGACATCCTTAATCAGAGACAACAAATAGATCAACTCATCCTTAATCTATGTCTTTTGTTGTTCTCTTCTCTGTCTTTTGCTTCTGTTCTCCAGTCTGCACTTCTTAATTGCAGACTGCATAGTCTGCATAATTCTGTGTTGTAGGTATACAAATTATGCACATATATAGTACACTAGTTTTAATGTTCTATACTCTGTAAAAATATTTTTAAATCTTATTTCTGCTTAGACATTGCTGTGTTCTTAGTTATAAACTTCGTCCGATATTTTGTTCAAGTTAGGGGATTGGTTGGAGTCGTGGTAAAAATTATACTAATAAGATAAGTTACATGCAGGTTGTAGGTTGGACTGGACTCTGGAGCATTTCTGCAGTTCTTGTATCAAATTTATGTTAATCAGATAACATGAATGAAAAATTAAAAAATCTTCAACAATTTCGGTTTTCTTATGGACCGAACCGAATGGACCAAAATATTGCGGTTTGGTCAGGTCCAAGCCCGAATTATAATTTCGGTCCGGTTCGGTCCTCAAAAAAACACTAATTCGATTTTCGGTTAATTCGGTTCGGTCCGGTTTTTGGACCGAACTGACCGAATGCTCAGCCCGAGTCTTTCTGCATGTGAAGGCCCTCACTATAGAATCAAACATAAAGGACCATTCCTTCATTAGGTTTGTTCTGTTCAGACTTGCTAGATTGATCCTTCCACCATAGTTGATAAAATCCATGAACTCAGCAAGCTCATCATGTGTTGGCACCTCCATTAAATTTGCAGTTGGAAGACCCAAGACTGCATTCACATCTTGCTCATTGAATACTAATTGTTGGCCTCCAATTGTGCAAGTCACCACCATGGACACAGAGTTATCATTCATAACAGTCCGTCCTACAGCTGTTGTCCAGAACTCATGCAGGACATCCAAGTACAAGATTGGGTTATCAGTTAAAGCATCTGCAAGATAAGATTCAGACAAAAATTTCATAAACCCTTGAAACTATCAGGGACTTGGTTAGCATCAGTGAAATCAAGGTAGTTGGTTCCTTGTTTGGGGATTTCAGCTCTAACATTGTTGAGTGCCATTGTTGTTGAGTAAGAAGGAATGGGTAAGAAAAATTAGTGAGAAAGAGCTTGAAACGAGAGAGAAATCGGTTTGGAATTGAGAAAGCTAGGTCACTTAAAGTTCTCGAAGGTGTAAGCATGTGTATGTCGAGATGTCTGAGTATTTATAGTAAAAGCAAATGACTTATCGAGAACTAAAAAATAAACGTTTGGAATTTGCTTATCGAGAAGTCATTTTGAAAAGAGAATTACATATCGAGAAGTCATTTTAATTTACTCTTTTAGAGAACTAAAACTGACTTGTCGAGATGTCAAATAAATACTCAGTTTGTCCAAAACGGACTTAATTGATTCCAATTTTTTTATTTGAATAAATCCAAATAAAATCAGAACAAATTTTGCCAAAAGTATTTTACTAAAATAATTTATTGAATTAAATTATTCCAGTTCTGAGTTATTTATAAGTCTAAAATTATACTTGTAGAGAACTCTGTGAGTTAGTACTTATAGAGAACTCTACAATGACTTATCGATAAGTCATAATAAAGCTTATCGAGAAGTCCCTCGAGTAGTCAGAAAATTGACTTGTTGATAAGTCAATTTGACTTATCGAGAACTCAGTTCTCTATATACTCTTGTTCACTAAATTTTTGCCTTGTGCTAATTTTACATATTAAAAATGTAAATCAACATTTAGACAGTTTTCTTAGAATTAAAAAATTCCAAGCTAAATTTTAAATTTTTGAAAAATAAATATGCAGAGACTTCTGAAATATTTATAATTCGTATTTTAGTTAATTTCCAATTAATCAAATGATTTATTAGAAATTAATCTGCTGTAAAACATTAGCTGAGTTCTTGCCTTAGGATGAAGAATTAAGCATTCCAATTTCACCTACAAGTCTCGTGAAAGTTGCTTCATCCAAAGGTTTAGTAAAAATGTCAGCTAATTTTTTTTCTGTTGGAACAAAAATGAGCTCAATGGTACCATTTGTAGCATGTCCTCTACTAAAATGGTACCTTACATCAATGTGCTTTGTTCTAGAATAATTAATTGGATTAGCCACAATAGATATAGCACTAGTATTGTCACACATAATTGGAATTTTGTGTAACACTAGGCCATAGTCCATTAGCTGATTTCTAGTCCAAAGCACTTGAGCACAACAACTTCCAGCAGCTATGTATTCAGCCTCAGTTGTGGAAGTTGACACATATTGTTGTTTCTTGCTATATCAGGATACAAGTCTTTGTCCAAGAAACTGACAGCTACCACTAGTGCTCTTTCTGTCAACCCTGCATCCAGCAAAATTTGCATATGTGTATCCAAAAGCTTCAAAACCAGTTCCCTTACCATAATCCCAAGTTTGGAGTTCCCTTTAAGTATCTGAAAATCCTCTTCACAGCCATCAAATGCGATTCTTTTGGATTGGCTTGAAATCTTGCACACAGACATGTTGCAAACTTGATGTCTGGTCTACTCGTAGTTAAGTACAGCAAAGATCCAATCATTCCTCTATAGCTTGAGATATCTACACTCTTGCCCTTTTTATCTTCATCCAATTTTGTAGCAGTAGATATAGGTGTAGATGCAGGTGAGCATTTAACCATACCAAACTTTTTCAATAGGTCTTTGACATACTTAGTTTGGCTGATGAAGATACCATCACTTCTTTGACTGACTTGAAGTCCAAGAAAGTAACTTAATTTCCCCATCATACTCATTTCATATTCACTCTGCATAAGCTTAGAGAATCTTTGGCAAAGCTTCTCATTTATAGAACCAAAGATAATATCATCCATATAGATCTGAACTAGGATCATATCATCACCATGCGTCACAGGTTGTAAGGTTTCAAATGCACTTTCATGTGCAAATTAACCTTCACAAGTTGTAAGGTTTGAGGGTAGTACTCCTGAGGGGGAGCTATCTAAATCCTCTTCAATTTAATTGGAGGTTCCTCTTGAAGGAATAAATTCCCTCAAAACCCTAGCTAAAATTGCTCTCACAATTGAAGTTAGGAGTTCAATTTCCAATGATCCTGCTATGGGGGAGGCAAGTACATCACATTTAAGTGACAGTGCTTTGAAAGAAGTACAAGGATTTGAGGCTAGGGCTAGTCAACTCCCCTCTAATTCCAATGGAGGTTCCCACCATAAGTGGAGAACAACAAACTGCCATAACCACAGTTCAACATGTCAGTCAAACTGTGACATCTGTCACATGTGGTTTTATTGAGTCTCTACCCTCCACCTCAAATCCAAATGACCAACCATCTACCTCTAACCCTACTCAACCACAACCTTATTTGATTTCTCAGTGGCTGCAGGAAGTAGAAGCTTAACCAACTACAATAAATGATCTATTGGTTGATCAGCTATCTGGCCTTGCTCAAATTTCTCAACAGCTTCTTACATCAGATATATCTAATCAAGATTATCAAGCTATCATGCGTTTCTATCAGACAGATGTTCAAGAACATCAAACAAAGATTGTAAATGAAGCTGAATAGGATGGCAACTATGATGCCTGGTTGGATAAAAACTTTCATCTTAAGATGGATGAGGTTTTGGCCAGATTTAGAGAGGAGTTCATCATAATCCTTGGCAGCAATGCGAGAACTCTAAGTCCACAAGAAGTCTATGATACAATCATAGATGTCTATTCACAGATGTCTATGAAGCTCAACTTAAAAGCTTTTCACCTCATTGGTAAAGCTCTAAAACTGAATCTGAATGATCATCAAGACAAAACAAGGAAACTGGTCAATGACAAGCTGGATGAGATCATTTCTTCTCAGGTGGAATTCAAGCAAAAATTTTCTAGATTTACAGATCAAATGGCCAAGTTTGATTTATCATTTGTGGACAAGAGTATCAAGAATCTGAGGGAATCTTTCATAGCCTTACATGAAGTTATCCAGCATCAAATTACTAGTAATAATGACATCAGGGTCAAACCGGATCAACTCCATCAGGCTAGATATGAACCATCTGCTCTTTTGATGGAAGGAAATAGGGAAGCTGTTCAAGCTACATTTGGCACTTTAACCTCTTCAAGTTCTCAAACATCATTATCTACATCATCAAATCTCCAACTTCAATCTCTACAACAACAAGTTTCAACTCTACAAGCCTCTAATGACTCACTCACAGCTCAGGTTCAAGCTCTCACCTCTCTAGTGCAGAGTCAACAGAATGACATCAGTACTCTGGTAGACTCCCACAAACATCTTCAGATGCAGAACTCAGTTCATTTGGGAGCTATCATGGATGACTTGAATGTTCCTTTACCTGCTCTTCCTGAAGTTGTGAGGCCAAAAATTCCCAATCCACTATTCCTGCCTGCCAACAAGACTAAGGGGGAGATAGAAGCTAGGATTCAACAGTCCAAGGAAGCCGGTAAATCTAAAGAGACTGGAAAATTGACATCAACTCATATTGGTCAAAGCTCTTCACAAACTCAAATATCTAAAGATGTTGGAAAAGACAGACTTCTAAAAGCTGCAGAAGGACCCTTTCTAGACAAGGAGTTCAATGAGCTATTAAAAGTCTTAAGGATGTCTCTTCACAATAACTATATTACTTACAAAAGAGCCCTGGCCAACAACATCAATTTTATCAAAGTTGTGTTTGTCAAAGTTGATAACTTGCTAGAGAAAAGAATAGTTGCAAATGTAAATGATTGTGGCTTGGACAGATGTCTACAAGCGTCTCTCTCAAATCTTCAAACCATGAGAGCATTTGAGTTGGATGTAATTATTGACAGAGTTAATCTAGTAATTCCAGATGACACCCAACTGCTAAATGAACTCAAGAAGGCTCAGATAGTTGCTTTTCCTGAAGCCTATCTCTATCCAATCAAGGGGTGGCCTACATATGTTCAACTACCAAAAAGTGCAAATTCTTCAGAGTTCCAAAGAAATGTGTAAGAGAAAATTTGAGATTGATAATGACCCTTGAAACTAGTCTAAAGTCCAAGAAGAACAAGAAAATTGAAGATGAGGAGATGATCAGAATCTTGGAAAGATATCTTCAAAATGCTGATACCATGTTGCCAAACTCACAATTTAACTTAAAAGATGACAAGAATGATGATGAGCAGAAGCATGATGAGCAAAAATCTTCTGGCTCAAATCCAAGTCATTCCTCTAAAGCAACTGGCAACAAACCAGAAGAAAGGAAGCAAGATGAGAAGAAGAGAGACGATAAGAAAAGGGGAGAAGAAAGAAGAAGAAAGAAGAGGGAAGATGGTGAAGGATCAAAGAAAAATATCCAATCAATTCAAATCCAACTTGCTCAAGCCACTAAACCTACAAGATCAAACATTCAACTATCCTTGACCCTTAAGCCCAAATTTTTATACAAGCCAACTGCAAACACCCTACTCAAAATACCAATCACATCTAGCCAATACACCTTGAAGAAAATAACAAACCTACCCTCATTCAAAGCCACCAATCAAAACTCATTACAAGACTGTTGGGAGAAAACCAAAGAAATTGCAAGTTACTGATAGGGCTATCTGGAACTGTTTTGATCAAACTAATTTTCTGCCACAAAATTGGTGCATTACAGATGATGACTACTTTCAACAATTAGCTGAAAAAATAGTCAAAGTATGGGTTGTATCCTACACAGAAGTCAGAATATATTACCAGGATGGCACATTTACTCTACTTGGCAGTAACTTAATGGATACACTTTCAACCACATAATTCAAAAGAGTGATTAGCTTGATATGGGATAAGGACACAATAACAAGGGCTTGGAAGGTTGTGTTGTGTGTATGGGTGAAATAAAGGGATGACAGAAATGCAAAAGCAAAGGCTGAAAAGGAAGAAAAAGATAGAAAATATGCAGAAGAAATTGTAAGACTTGAACAAAGATCAAATGAGCTCAAGGCAAAGGGGTTGAGCAGAATTTCTAAGGATGGACACTTTCTGAATATAAAGGTTGACAGATTCTCAAGATTCATAGCTGGTTACTTGAATGGTTATTCATCGAATGAGTGGCTCAAACTTGTGGAAGCTCTAAGAGGAACTGAAATAATAAAGGAACTTCAAGTGCTAGTAAATCTTAAGGACCTTATTAGATAAGAGCCAAGCTATGAGGATTTCATGTAATGAAATGTACTTATCAAACTCATGTAATCACTCAAGGTATAAAAGTTGTACTTGTAATTTTGTCAATTTTTATGTAATCCTTATTGTTTTATTGTAGCTTGGGGTTAGTCTTGTTACCGGGCATGAATTTGCGATAAGCAATCTTCTCACAAATTGGGGGAGATTGTTGTGCAAGACATGCCTGTATTTTAACAAGACTAAGTCAAATTGACAGTCCTAAGATTCAGTTATATTGGTAATTAAATTTGTTTTATATAGTGTATTACTTGAGTCTGCAAATGGTTAAAAGATCAGACTAGAGTATTTTCTTGTAAACAGTTCAAGCCTAAGGAATAAACTATGGAAGAATATCAATGCAGATCATGCCTTAGAAAAATGATACAGAAGCTTGGAGTTGAATAAATATGTTTTATGGAAAATATTCTAAGTCAAGATATCGACAAGTCACGGATCAAGTCATATAGAGAAGTTATTCGAGAACTCCAGAATGACTTGTCGAGAAGTCCAAATTGGCTTATAGAGAAGTCCTAGAGATATTGCAAGTCAAATGAAGATATGAAGATTGAAGATATCGATAAGTCATTTTGCATATAGAGAACTCAGAGTTATCGACAAGTTAAAATGAAGATATGAAGATTGGAGATATCGACAAGTCAATTTTCTCACTAGAGATCTCAGAGATATCGACAAGTCAAAATGCTTATAGAGGTCTCAGAGATATCGACAAGTCATCTCTACATGCAGAGTTTTGGAGATCTCGACAAGCCAAATTCACTTATAGAGAACTCAGAGACTTCGACAAGTCAAAGACACTTATAGAGAATTAAAAAATCTCGATAAGCCATTATACTTATTGTTATTCCCAGTGGACTAACAATGAGATTTACAGAAGGGGGGTTGAATGTAAATCTCAAAACTTTTTCAAGTTTTGAGCAGTTTCTAAGGCTAAGTGTTTGAATGATCAAATGTGTGTGAATTGCTTGAAGCTGATGCAGATAGATATATATTCAAACACAAATGTAATGAGCACAAAGAACTTAAAAACTTTTCTGGTGGATTTGTTGTTCCACCAGAGATGTGTTATTTCAGAAAATCTGTGATTCAAAGAATTAAATCACAGCTGCTTTCTAGTACAAACTAGATGATTTTCTCTTTTGATATTTCTAAACAGCTCAGGAAAATTCATATCTAATTACTAGCTGCTACTTGGTTTATATATATCACCAAGTTTACAAGTGAAGACAAACTGTAAAATATAATTGAAAAGATTCTTCACATGTTTCTTCTTCATTTCTCTATCCAATGCAATCTAGGATAATCTGTAAATTTTTGAATACTTCCTTGTTTGCATCAGAATGGAAATGCTGCATTTTCTTGATTCCTCCTAGAGGCTTCCACATTCCAGTGTGTCTCTGTCAACCCATGTGCCTCTGTCAGCTTGTGAATTGTCACTATCAACTGCTAATGAACTAA
The DNA here is from genome assembly GCF_009905375.1 of Apium graveolens. NCBI lineage: Eukaryota > Viridiplantae > Streptophyta > Magnoliopsida > Apiales > Apiaceae > Apium > Apium graveolens. The sequence continues at coordinate 23,709,296 of NC_133649.1, read as the reverse complement.
GCATCCGTTGAAGCTTTCATCCATTGATGCTTTATCCGTTGAGGCTTTATCCGTTGAAACTTTATCCGTTGATGCATTATCAGTTGAAGTCTTTATCCGTTGAAGCACTTATCCGTTGATGGATATTATCCGTTGAAGCATTAGAGACATCCGTTGAAGCTTTGTTTCTTATCCGTTGAAGGTCTTCAATATCCGTTGACACTTCTTCACTTATACAAAATTACAAGGCATGAAATATTTACAATTAGCCCTCCTATTTGTACATCCATTAGTAGTCAAAATGACTGATTATTTCCTAACAACATCTAAGAATTACAGCTTGAAACCAGAGAGTGAAATGTGCTACAATACTAAACTTATTGCTAAGTAAAGCTACCCATTCAACGGATAGCCAAGATGGTCTTATCCGTTGAGGCTACAAACACTAGATTTCTACTTAAGTGTTTTACTTAACTTATCATCAAACTAATATACATATTCCTAACAATCTCCCCCTATTTATGTCTACTAGAACTGTAGGCATAAATTTGGGTTTAGCTTGATGATAACAAAATACTTAACAAATATATAAACTGTAATAAAGCAGAAATTCAAAAGTGCTACAAAAATGTATATGCTGAGATGGAATTGAAGAACTACATTGTTTCCAAGGGTGCTCCTTTAGCCTGAGCAAATTACTTTCTTTTCCTTTGATCCCTGGTTTTCTTTCCTAGCCTCCTGTCATTCTCCTCTATTTGAAGTTGAAGTTGTCTGTAGAATTCAGCTTCATCTTCTTCATTGATATCTAACTTAGATTGCATATCCTTGAGAGTTTCATTACTGGCAATCTTTAGTTGATCTTCAATTCTGAAAAATCTTCTGACTCCTTTGTTGTCTCTGAACTCCATCAACCAATGAGGTGATTTATGAATTGTAATTCCTCTTTCTTGAATGAGTAAAGTTCTAGGCAAAGCATTGGGATCCCTCCAAGTTTTCCTTATGTTGGCAATCTTGTTGAGAATCTCAGTCTTGGCAGTCCTGGTAAAGCCATAATCCCTTTGTATGGCTGAGTAGACTCTGATCAAGGTAGAGTAGCCTTCATTCAGAATTCTGTGAAGAGGCCATGTTCTTTCCCCAGCTCCTTTATATTTGAACACTAGTCTTTCTGGTAGATGTCTGTAGGCAGCTATTCCCCTTACATCCTCCAGCTCATCCAGATAGAGTTCAATGTCTGAAAATTCTTTTATGTCACAGATGTCAACATAATCATTCTTTTATTATGGATCTGTTGTTGGGCTTGAGAACCATAGGTTGCAGATCTTTGGAAGAAGTTTCTCCATCCTTATGCCTCCCTACTGGCTTGAGTTCCATAATAATTGATTCCACTTTTGTGCTATGCTTCACAGATTGTGATTGAGAAATTGTAGAACCAAATATTAGTTGCATCTTTTCATCAATCTTCTTCCTTTGCTCTTTGACTTGCAATTCAGCTGTTGCTATCTGGATTAGATCAATTCCATCTAGCTTTCCTTTGACTTGAATAGTTGGAGAAGTTGTGATGACAGGAACTAGCACTTGAGAAATCTGAACTGTTGTAGATGGCTCTCCTTCCCCTTCCCCTTTATTCTCCCCCTTTTTGTTATCATCAAGGGTAGGGGTCAAGCCTTGTGCTTGTGCCAGCTGCATGAGTAGATTTGTTTGAGTTTGTTGATTCTGAAGAATGGTGACCATAGTGTCTTCAATGATTTGAACCCTATCTTCCAATCTGGCCAGCCTCTTGTCAGCATCAGATGCTTTCCTCAGTCTCCCCAACAAATCTTGCATAGTACCATAGGGTATAACTGAATCCAATTTCTCAGTATTGTAGGATTTCAGAACAGCAATTTCCTGCTTGAGCTCATCCACACTTAGATTTTGCTGGTAATGCTGCAACTGCAAGAGATGCAGAGATTCCAGATGAGCTTGAAGAATTGCCTTGGTACCAGCATCTTGAGTCTCCTGAAGGACCTTCTGAATTGTCATGACTTGTCTGACCAAAGTGACACCAAACTCTCCTGGTGTTGATGGTTTTGCCCATGCCCATTCAGGAAGATCAGGAACAGAACTTGGGCCTGCTACTCCCCCTAAGTTCATGCTCTCATTCAAAGAGTTAGAGTCATCATCATTAGAATTTACTCCAAATTCTTCAGATGGCTCACCAGCTTGAGAAGGCAGCCTGTTGACAGCAGCTTTGTCTCTGAGAAGAGATTCTGAAGTGTGTACAATGTGTAGTATATGTTCTGCCTCCACATTGCCCTATGCAGCCAATAATTGATAGGCTGAAACAGGGTGAGTAAAAGTGTCAGCATCCAAGGAAATGTTATCAATGACAGCTTTGTAATGTTGCTGAAATTATCTTCCCATGTCTGCATCATCCACTTTCATTAACTCACTAGCAATGGCTGGATCCACCCTTATAGCTTCTGTACCTGCCTTTCTCTCAATTTCTCTCTGTTCTTGCATCAGGGGCTCCCCCTGGCTCACACACACCCTCACACCCTCACCCTCACCTTCTAAGGTGGCACTCCTCTCACTCACTTTTGCCATGCTGGAAGAAATAGCATGCATATGGTGACTCTCAACCTCTCATTTTGCCTGGGAGCAACCCAGCCTCTCACTCAAAAGATCACTCTCTTCCCTCAAACCTAAAAGTGATTGTACAGTTGCCATATCCTCTACAGTTGGAATTGTTACTGTTAAGTGTTTAGAGACCATCAACGGATAGGGAATATCCGTTGAAGTGGAAACTGATGGCATCAACGGATAACTGCTGTTAAGCTTATCCGTTGAAGAACAACCACTTGTCAACGGATGAGAGATATCCGTTGAAGAAGGAAAAATGTAGATATAGAAAGTGACATAATTGTTGAATCTGTGTGGATTAATTTTAAGTGGGGTGACACAGATTCTGCAACTACATCTGAAATAATTGGCTGATGATCCAACAAATCATCTAAAAGATGATGATCACCAGGTTTTGAGTGGGGCTCCTCCCTGAGTTTTAATGAGGGAGAATCAGGAATTGATGTGAATATCATATCCACATCCAGAGAGGGTGTTGGAGAGTTTGATGAATGGTGTGTTTCTATATTGAGAGAATGGGGCTGTGATTCCACATTTGCTGGAATCACATCAAGCTGAATTTGAGAAGGCACAGATACAGGTGGATGTATCTGTGCTGTGTGTGTCCCTTGTGTGGAAACTAGGGTCTTGGCCTTCTTCTTCCTTGAAAAGGCTTTAAATGGTGAATGTGTGGCTTCAGTATCCCTCCCTCTTTTGTTCTGTGTCTCTGGTTGGGGACTATTTTCAATAGTTACAACCTTTTGGGAGGATGCAACTAGGGATGTGTTGGACTCCTTTTGAACCACCACAGTCTTTTGAGAGACTGTGGCTTGGCTGGTTTGGGTACCACTCACCTCTCCCACCTTATCCTGGGGGTCTTTTTGATGTTCACCCCTCCCCTCACCACTCACACCCTGTTCACTCCCTTCAGGGTTTATGGTAGTTGTTACAACTGTTGTCTTTTGAGAAACAACAGAGGTAGGTTTCTTTGACTTGACTCTGGAAACTTTAGATTTGGTGGCTTTGGTAGGAGCCTGTTTGGACAGAGACACAGGTTCCATAGCCACACTAGAAGGCAAAGAAACATTGGGGTTGGAAATAGTAGGAGTTATAGAAGTATTTACCTCACTTACCTGTGGTGCATTCATGATTAGCAAGTATACCAATGGCACCTGGCTGTTGAGGTTCATTCTCAAAAGGTCTGCAAGGACCCTTTTCTCTTGTGCCCAGCATTTGAGTTTATTATTCTCATTGGATATAACCAAACCTTCAGCAACATGGTTAGCCAATAACATAAAGAATCTAGCATAGTAGATGTTATGTGGTCTATTAGCTTTGTTACCTAATCTGGAACCTAATTCTAGCATAACACAGTTGCTAAAATTAAAGTACCTATCAGAAACTAGCATATAGAGCATATTAACAAGAGATGAAGTGATAGCATCAAAATTGCTAATCTTCCCAGAGAAAACCTTAATAAAGGCATCTCCAAGAAAACTCCATTCTTTCCTAAGGCCTTTCCTTCTAATATTACCTAAACTAGCAGAATCAAAAGCATAGCCTATGGAATCTAGCATAGCAGAGACATCTTTATCAGTGTGTGGTGTCATGGCATTATTCTCAGGCAACTTAAAGCAAGATTGTATATCATCACAATTAATGCAATAGTCCTTACCTTTGAGAGAGAAGGCAATAGCCATATCTGTGGAGTTGAACTCTGCAGTTGTCCAAATCTCCTCAATCACCTCACAGTAGATGGTTGGGGCTTCCAGCATTGCATAGCTTAGTTTGCAATTTTTGATGAAGTCCATCATCTTGTGATAATCAGAATGGGCTTCATTCTTTTCAACCAAGGCAATGAAATTATTCTTTTCATAAACAAATCCTGTTTGAGACATAATTTTGACTACTGGTGCCATTGTTGTGAGTAGAGGTTGCAGAGAAAAATTTGAGAATTTAGAGAGAAAGAGAATAAGAATTGCAAGAAAGCGTAAAGTGAGAATAAGAGTTCAATTGGGCTTTTATACTTTCTTGAATTAAAACGTAAATAAAATGATTAAATGACACTTTTAAGTAAGTTACAGCCGTTCAAGAATAAATAAAACTGTAGAAATTCTGAAAACTACCTTAAATACAAATACATACAACACTGTATATCTGTATCAACGGTTGAGTAAAAGAATCAACGGCTGTGACTCACTTATAGTAACTGACGTGACACTTCAACGGATAAGGGAAATAGTTATCCGTTGATGAACAACACCATTTTATTCGTTGAAGGATAAAATTACCAGAAATGTATTTGTCTTTCAACGGATAATGAACATCCGTTGATAGAACAATTTTGGCTTTCAACGGATAGAGAATATCCGTTGATAGGATAAGTCTTAATTAAAGCCAGCTTTGTTCTTGCAGCAAATTCATTTCAGGCTTCAAGACAGATTATATAGATGACATAGATTATGAATAATTAAGCATACCTAACTCACTTACTAATCTTGTGAATGTTGATTCATCAAGTGGCTTGGTAAATATGTCTGCAATCTGCTTTTCACTTGGAACAAAATAAAGTTCCACTGTACCTTTCATCACATGTTCCCTAATGAAGTGGTACTTGATATCAATGTGCTTGGTTCTTGAGTGTTGCACTGGATTTTCAGTAATGGCAATGGCACTTGTGTTGTCATAGAATATTGGAATTTTGTCAACAGTCAGACCATAGTCAAATAGTTGATTCCTCATCCATAGTATCTGTGCACAGCAACTACCAGCAGCAATGTACTCAGCTTCAGTTGTTGATGTGGAAACAGAATTCTGCTTCTTGCTGAACCATGATACAAGCTTGTTCCCTAGAAATTGACAGGTGCCTATTGTGCTTTTCCTGTCTATTTTGCAACCTGCATAATCTGCATCTAAGTAGCCAATTAGATCAAAACCAGACTCTCTAGGGTACCAAATTCCTAGATTTGGAGTCCCTTTGAGATATCTAAAAATTCTTTTAATAGCCACTAAGTGAGATTCTTTAGGGTCAGCTTGAAATCTAGCACAGAGACATGTAGAAAACATTATATCAGGTCTACTGGCAGTTAAATATAAAAGTGAGCCAACCATGCCTCTATAACTTGTAATATCCATAGACTTTTCAGCCTTGTTTAATTCAAGCTTAGTGGCAGTGGCCATGGGAGTTTTTGCAGGTGAACAATCCATTAAGTCAAACTTCTTTAAAAGATCATAAATATATTTAGTTTGACTAATGAAAATTCCACCACTAACTTGTTTAACTTGTAAACCAAGAAAGTAAGTTAGCTCTCCCATCATGCTCATTTCATATTTACTTTGCATTAATTTAGCAAACTTTTTACAAAGCTTATCATCTGTAGATCCAAATATAATATCATCTACATAAATTTGTACAAGTATCTTAGAGCCATTAACATTTCTAAAGAAGAGAGTTTTGTCAACAGTACCTCTTGTGAAGTGATTATCTAGAAGGAACTTTGACAAAGTCTCATACCAGGCTCTAGGTGCTTGCTTTAGTCCATAGAGTGCTTTCAACAAATAATACACATAGTCTGGAAAATTTGGATCTTCAAAACCTTGAGGTTGGCTTACATAAACTTCTTCCTCCAATTCCCCATTTAGAAATGCACTCTTGACATCCATTTGATAGACTTTGAAATTGGCATTAGCTGCATAGGCTAGAAAGATTCTGATGGCTTCAAGTCTGGCAACTGGAGCAAATGTTTCATCAAAATCTATTCCCTCTTGTTGAGAATAGCCTTTAGCAACCAATCTGGCTTTATTCCTTATGACAATGCCATTTTCATCCATCTTGTTTCTGAATACCCATTTTATGTCAATAGAACTCTTGTTCTTTGGCTTAGGTACCAGCTTCCATACTTTGTTCCTCTCAAATTGGTTTAGCTCCTCTTGCATTGCTAAAATCCAATCTGGATCCAATAGAGCTTCTTCCACTCTCTTAGGTTCCTCCTGTGATAGAAAGCTACTGTACAGACATTCATCTTGAGTAGCCCTTCTAGTTTGTACTTTTGATGTAGCATCACCAATGATCAGTTCAAAAGGGTGATTCTTGGTCAATTTCCTTTGAGGTGGTAGATTAGCCCTAGATGAGGTTGCCTCAGTATTGTCATGATGTGAGATAGAATGTTGATTTGTTGAAACTCCCCCTGAGTTGCTGATCCTTTGAAAGGAATTGGGAGCTCTATCAACTGATGAAGTGAATTGATTATCCGTTGACAGACTGTGATCAACGGATGCTTCATTATGAACTTCAACGGATGATGCACTTTGTCTTTCAACGGATGTTGCATTGCTTCTTTCAACGGAAGCTGAATTATGACTTTCAACGGATGCAGCATTCTGTGCATTATCCACAGGCAGATTCTGAATTCTTCTTGAGATGCCTTCTTCATCATTCTCATCTTCACTATCATCACAGTATATCTCAATGTTGTCAAATTTGAGTCATTCATGATGTCCCTCATCTGTTAGTCCATCAATCTTTTTATCATCAAACACAACATGTACAGATTCCATGACAATGTTGGTTCTTAGATTGTAGACCCTGTATGATTTTCCAGCAGAATAACCAACAAATATTCTTTCATCAGCCTTTGCATCAAACTTCCCTTTGTGATCAGATTGATTCCTTAAGATGTAGCATTTGTAACCAAAGACATGTAGAAAGTTTAAAGTTGGTTTTCTTCTCTTGAATAATTGATAGGGAGTCATGCATTTTGCCTGATTGATTAGAGAAATATTCTGAGTGTAACATGCACAGTTAACAGCCTCAGCCCAAAAATAAGTTGGGAGTTTTGACTCTTCAAGCATTGTCCTTGCAGCTTCAATTAGTGATCTGTTCTTCCTTTCCACCACACCATTTTATTGTGGAGTTCTTGGAGCTGAGAACTCATGCATGATCCCACTTTCTTCACAGAACAACTTCATGGTTGAATTCTTGAACTCAGTTCCATTGTCACTCCTAATATTCCTTACTTTGAAATCAGGATGATTGTTGACTTGCTTGATATGATTGATGATGATTTCACTAGCTTCATCCTTTGATCCAAGAAAATAAACCCATGAAAACTTTGAGAAATCATCTACAATCACTAGGCAGTATCTTTTCCTTGAAATTGACAATACATTGACTGGTCCAAAAAGATCCATGTGTAGAAGTTGTAGTGGTTCATCAATTGCAGATTCAAGCTTCTTACTGAATGATACTTTCTTTTGCTTTCCTTTCTGACAAGCATCACGCAGTCCATCCCTTGTGAATTCCACTAGAGGCATTCCTCTAACTAAGTCCTTTTTGACTAGATCATTCATTGTCTTGAAATTCAAATGGGACAGCTTCTTGTGCCATAGCCAACTTTCAACTGGACTTGCTTTGCTGAGAAGACAAGTTATGGATTCTGCATCTGTAGAGTTGAAATCAGCTAAGTACACATTCCCTTTTCTAACTCCAGTTAGAACCACTTTATTGTCCTTTTTACTTGTGACAATACAGGCTTCAGAATTGAAGGAAACAGTATTCCCTCTGTCACATAGTTGACTGATGCTCAATAAATTGTGTTTGAGACCATCAACCAATGCAACTTCATCAATGATGACATTTTCTTTTGAAATCAAGCCAAATCCCATAGTGAATCCTTTGCTGTCATCTCCAAAGGTTATGCTAGGGCCAGCTCTCTCCTTAAACTCTGTGAGCAGGGTGAAATCTCCTGTCATGTGTCTTGAACAACCACTGTCCAAGTACCATAGATTCCTTCTTTGTCCCTGCACACAACAAAATCAATCAAGTTGATTTTGGTACCCAAGTTTCCTTGGGTCCAGCCTTGTTAGTCTTTTTCCTAGACTTCATTCCTCCTGCATCTTTTGACTTAGGTAACTTTGGGTCAACCTTGGTCTCAGATGTGGTTGGTTGAAGTGTAGGGTTAGTCACAGAATCATTTAACACATTTGATTGAATTTGATAAGGCATAGGTTGTGCAAATATGTTATTCCACATAGGCATATTGTATGGCATTTGAGGCATACTAAATGCAGTAAAATAAGGATTGTTAATATATGGCATGTTTGTAAAATGTGCATGGGGATTCTGGTGAGACATAACAGGCATAGCATGCAGAGGTGACATAGACATGTTAGGCATGGAGGGATTTGAAGGCATGGGAGCATTTTTAACAGATTTGCAATTATCAGATAGGTGATTAACACTTTTACAATGCACACAGCTTTTTCTAGGAGCATACCTATCAGGTGTGTAATTGTTATGTTTATTAATCCCTACCTTCCCATTTCTTTTAGATTTTCTTTTAGTTTCCTTCTTATCCTCAACCAACTTAAGCCTATCTTTTAGCTGATCTAAAGTCATGTGTCCTATATTCACCTTACTGACATCTCTGGATGTGCTAGCTCCTTCTTTGACAAAGTTCTTGAGAGTTGAATCATTCTTTTTATTGAGATTTTTATTTTTAAAAGAACTTGCCTGTTTTAATTGATGAGCCTTCAACGGATGCTCCTTTTCTTCCTTCAACGGATAACTTTCATCATCCGTTGATTCCACATCCGTTGACAATCCATCAATTAATTCTAACTCCTTTTTGTTTTTCTTCCAGGCATCCTCACAGAATGATTCAATTCCCTGAACCTTTGCAATCTGAACACTAACATCCCTAGATGTTTTCCAGGCCTTGATTACCTCTTGCTCACTTTCTAACTGTGTAGACAGAATTTCTACTTTTTTAACAGCTTCTGCTAGTTCACTCTCAACAGTCAAGCATTTAAGTTTTATCTTTTCAAGCTCAATTACCTGATCCTCTAACATAGCATTCCTATCACTTAAAAACACATTATTCTCCTTGATCCTAGTGTTTTCTTTTGCTAGTGATTTAAGGGAAACACGCAAATGATATAATTCATTGGTCATATCATTTATGGCTTCATTGCATTCATGTTTAGAAACCTGAGAGAGATCAGTAGTAATTACCTGGTTGCTTGATGAACTAGTTTCATTTTCATCAGAATTAGCCATCAGGGCTTGGTTGATATATTCCACATCATCATCTTCATTTACCCCATCTGCTGCCCAATCATCTTGAGTGAGAAAAGCTCTTTCCTTTTGTTTGAGCAAATCAAAATACTTATTTTTGTAATCAACTTGCTCAAATTTCTTTTTCTCAGAATTTGGCTTCCTACACTCACTTGCAAAGTGTCCACTAATGCCACAGTTGTAACATTTGAACTTTGATTTGTCCACCATGTTTTTGTTTGGCTTAGTGAACTTTGTGTTTTTCCTGAACTTCATTTTTGCAAACCTCCTGGACAGAAAGGCCAAATGTTCTTCAATATCATCAGATTCATCCTGACTGGAATTGTCTTCATCCTCAGCAACTTGCTCTTTACCCTTGCTTGATTCTGATTTGCTTGTGCCAATTTTCAGACTTGGTATTATCTTCTCCTCATTCCTGGCTTCCATCTTCTCAATGTCAGCTACAAGAGCAACTGTTCCTCCTTTTCTCTTTCCCTTTTCCAACAGCTCATCCTGCTCCATTTCAAGTTCATAAGTCTTCAGAATTCCATATAATCTTTCAAGTGTGAAGTTCTTATAATCTTGAGAATTTCTCAAAGAGACAGTCATGGGCTTCCACTCTTTTGGCAGAGACCTAAGAAATTTTAAGTTGGAATCCTTGACTTGGTACACTCTACCATACAGCTTCAATCCATTCAACAGTTTCTGAAACCTGTTGAAGGTATCATTTAATGATTCACCTTCTTCAAAGTGAAAATATTCATACTGTTGAATAAGAAGCTGCATCTTGTTCTATCTGACCTGCTCAGTACCTTCACAGATGATTTGTACAGTATCCCAAACTTCCTTTGCAGTTTGGCTATTGATGACATTGTCAAACATATCTTGATCTAAGCCATTAAACAAAATGTTCATGGCTCTCTTATCCTTGCGGATTTCTTCCATGTCTTCAATAGTCCATTCTGCTTTTGGCTTGGGAATGGACTGTCCAACAGCAACTGTTGCAGTAGCAGCTGTGGCTACTTTGTGAGGGATGTGAGGACTTTTTTCAATACAGTTGATGTAGCTTTCATCTTGAGAAAGAAGATGTAAATGCATCTTCACTTTCCAGTGATGATAATTATCTTTTTCCAGGACTGGGATCTTTACACCAATATCCTTCCTACTCATGATGTTAGCAGGAGGATTCTTCTGTGCACTCATAATGTTAGCAGAATAGATCTTTAAACTCTTTGTATGTTAAGAGCTTGCTCTGATACCAATTGTTATTCCCAGTGGACTAACAATGAGATTTACAGAAGGGGGGTTGAATGTAAATCTCAAAACTTTTTCAAGTTTTGAGCAGTTTCTAAGGCTAAGTGTTTGAGTGATCAAATGTGTGTGAATTGCTTGAAGCTGATGCAGATAGATATATATATTCAAACACAAATGTAATGAGCACAAAGAACTTAAAAACTTTTCTGGTGGATTTGTTGTTCCACCAGAGATTTGTTATTTCAGAAAATCTGTGATTCAAAGAATTAAATCACAGCTGCTTCCTAGTACAAACTAGATGATTTTCTCTTTTGATATTTCTAAACAGCTCAGGAAAATTCATATCTAATTACTAGCTGCTACTTGGTTTATATATATCACCAAGTTTACAAGTGAAGACAAACTGTAAAATACAATTGAAAAGATTCTTCACATATTTCTTCTTCATTTCTCTATCCAATGCAATCTAGGATAATCTGTAAATCTTTGAATACTTCCTTGTTTGCATCAGAATGGAAATGCTGCATTTTCTTGATTCCTCCTAGAGGCTTCCACATTCCAGTGTGTCTCTGTCAACCCATGTGCCTCTGTCAGCTTGTGAATTGTCACTATCAACTGCTAATGAACTAAGCATCCGTTGAAGTTTTCATCCGTTGATGCCTTCTCCGTTGAGGCTTTATCCGTTGAAGCTTTATCCGTTGATGCATTATCAGTTGAAGTCTTTATCCGTTGAAGCACTTATCCGTTGATGGATATTATCCGTTGAAGCATTAGAGACATCCGTTGAAGCTTTGTTTCTTATCCGTTGAAGGTCTTCAATATCCGTTGACACTTCTTCACTTATACAAAATTACAAGGCATGAAATATTTACAATTAGCCCTCCTATTTGTACATCCATTAGTAGTCAACATGACTGATTATTTCCTAACAACATCTAAGAATTACAGCTTGAAACCAGAGAGTGAAATGTGCTGCAATACTAAACTTATTGCTAAGTAAAGCTACTCTTTCAACGGATAGCCAAGATGGTCTTATCCGTTGAGGCTACAAACACTAGATTTCTACTTAAGTGTTTTGCTTAACTTATCATCAAACTAATACACATATTTCTAACACTTATCGAGAGGTCAGTTCTCTATACACCAAACTAGAGATCTCGATATGAACCTCAAGTACAGAATGTAGACAAGTTAAATATTCAAGATTATCAATCAACAAACGATCTAATCACTTAGATTGAAAAGTCTACAAAAGCAGTTTGAAGAGTACAAGATCAAATGTCAAAATTAACTGACAAAGAAAAGTCACAGACCTACACGATATGCAAAGATACACTAAGCCAGAAATGGAAAGCTTTAGAGATAAATTAAAGTAGGGTTTAGTACATCTTATTGCATGATGTTACTATTCTATAAAGTAAACACTGATCCTTTGTTTTAAAGTGTATCAAACATATATAGTTTTTCTTGTAATTCTCTCAAGGAAGAAGCTGAATTCTTTACTTACAAAAAACCCAAGTTTTGTAGCAAAACAGTAGTTTGATTTTAATACAAAATTAAGTGAGTTTTAAAATATTGTGTGCACTGTTTTATTTCAGTTTACATAATATTATTGCATTTCTAATCTGCTTTGTTAACCAAGTAACAAATATTCAAAAAGTCATAAAAATATCTAAAACACGTTCACCCCATCTGTGTTGTATTAATTACCTAACATACATATAACAATAAAATATAAATATTTATCAAATAATATTTAAAAAAAATTAATTATATAAATATTTATACACTGAAAAAATTAATCTTAACAAATTTTATACTAAAGTACGTGTAATACCGGCATAATACTTATTTAAAAATAGGTCTGATTAATCATTCCAATTAATCCTAATTTATCGATTAATCACTAATCAGTATCTATACCGATTAGGTACAATTAAAATTTTTCACAACATTGCCCGAGGCATATATATATATATATATATATATATGATATATAACAATTGAGATTTGAGAGTGGCTTTACTGAAAAATGTAGGAGTAAATGATTTACAAGTGTATATTCACATTAATATTTTATATTTTTTTGTCAGGGATATTTTATGTTTTACAACATTGCCCGAGGCATATATTTTATGTTTTTTTTTGTCAGGGATATTTTATATTTAGCATATTCACATTAATATTTTTATAGTTGCGAATAAAAGGCGGGATCAATAAACGGGGGTCCCAAGACTAACAATGACTATGTACAATTTATGCGAGTCCCATTTATCAAGTGACATGGGTTCAATAATATGACAATATGAATTGCACAGTACAGACCTCTATAAATACGATCGAATATACATTTCATGGACCCAAATACCCGTACAACAAACAGCTAAAACTGTAGTTTCATTTATCTGAATGATTACACTTCAAAAATTACAGGTACCGCTGATTCTGGGTTCATCAACCGTCAGTATCCCATTCATATATTTACTTGTTAGTGTAACTAATTGTTTCTTGAATCTTGAATTGACCACTAAGTTTTATATTGAAGCTCCAAGTTAGGAAAATTTTGCAGATCACTACATGCACAAATGTACATCGGCAAACATAATCATCGAATGGTACATACAGGAGACCATATGGGAGATGCAAAACTGCAATTTATCTCAATTTCCCACTGCCTAGGGCAATAGTTTACAAGGTTAAACTCCTTGAAATGAGAAAGAGAGGATTTTGAAGAGTCCGTCTGGATTATCAGCGTGTACCTGGAATAGAAAAATAAAATGGTAGTGCTTGATAATGATTGCCAAATTGGAAATATGTAAACTCTTAACTTAAATAATGCAGCAAGACTACAAAGGTTAACAGACAGGAAACAGGAACGCCAGGTAATTCCCTATATAGTAGACCGGCAGGACATCTCTCTGTCTCGGTATACCAGAACTCTAGGATGATCATTATTAGATTAGAGACAGTAAACAGGTGTGACCTAGAGGGTACTATACTACTATTTTTGTGTACTATATAATGACTGCAGCACCTATATGGTCACATAAATTTAATGAAAAGCAAAGAAACTCCATAACACGCATCAGAGAACTTATCATAGACCACCAAAAGGTACTTGTTGGCGTAGTTAAATACCTTAATATACTATAATCTGCTAGCACATGGATGCTCACACAGAAATGAAAAGAACAATTTATGTATTTCTGTAAAAATTAATCTTTTTATTTTTCAATTGATCGGTCTTTCAGATCAGGAAGATATGAGCAACCACGTGTAGAGAGTACGGAATTTCTTTTGACTCCTCGTAACAATAAAAAGAACTGCCATATAAGTCTAATATTATAATACCCCATATTTTACATACTTATATTAGGCTCTAAATTCAGGTAAGTGTTATCAAAATTATCATATTATTTGTTTATGTGTTTATATATTGTGTTAGGTTATTGTTTAATATATGTTTAATTGATTAATTAATTGTTATTTGTACTGGCCAGAAGGTGTTTAATTAGTAGTGATCTAATTAGTCATGTTTATTTTTGTTTTTAATTTTTATGTCATTAAGTTGGTTTAAGAAATTATATGATTCTCAGGTTTTTACATTTTATTAAGTGGATGATATGGTACATTTTAATATTGCTAGTGTCCGGCTAGTTTTGTAAATTATTATTTACCAGTTATGTGTATGAGTTGTTCACAATATTATCATGTTATATTATGCTAGTTTGTTAATATGTAAAAATATTTGTAAAATAAAATCTATTTTCACAAGATTTAGTTTATTGAGATTTATTAAAATTGACAAAATGTGTATTTGTGGGACTAATGATATCTATAGTATTTTATTTTACAGGAGATATGTAGTCAAAGTATTTTGTTAATTAAGTTAAGTAATTAACAATTGGTTGTTTGTTTATCTAAAATTATAAATTGTTTACATTTTTTAATCATATTACATTATTATATTTTCCCATGCATAATATATTTGAAACTTTAGTCTCATTGTTTTTTTATAACCAATATGTTATTAATTATATTATCTAATGCTTGGCCATAATAATTAAAATTTTGTAAGTAGTGTGTAGTATTAATGTGCTAGAGGTGGATTTGATAAATCTTGTTAGTATGTGTTGCTAAACAGAGAGCATACATGCTATATTTATTTTTATCATTTTCTTAAATTGTTGTTACAATTTAATGTGTTAAATTAATCCATAATTTATATTTGTCTACTTTTATGAATTTATATACTTAAATATTTCTACATTACTTTTTATAAATTAATAAAATAACTTTTATATTTTATAAACGAGCTTGTAAATTATTCAGATTATTTGTTAGTTATATATTTATACTACTCTAGCATGAGATGGTGATCATCTATATTAGTTGTGGCAACTGTATAAAATATTATAATTTTGTTAGCTTTACTTTTTAGTGGGTTTTAGAGTTTGGCGTTTATAAATTATATTTCTGTTGATATTATAGATTGATTTGGAGGTTTATTTGGAGCTAGTTGTGTGAGCATTATTGAATATTTTAGACTCATTCCAGGTTCGAGTATCCTCCATTCTCTCTCCTTTTAAAATATTTTTTTCTTTCTCTCTACTTATTGTCCTATCATATTTATCTTATCATATTTTTATTTTGTTAAGTTGTACATCTTGTATATGTACACTTGTTAATTTTTGCTTAGTCATCTTTGATTCCTGTTGTTAGGGTTGTCAATTTGGATCCAAATCCAAATTACCTGCCCAAACCAACCCAGAATCCAGGTTCTTGGTTCATACGAAAGTCACAAATTATAATATGGACTGGACTGGGTTGTAGTCACATATTTACTCTCAAATATAGATACAAATATGTGATACCCATATTTGCACCCATATTATCCTGCTTTCAGATATAGCAGTTGTTCCTCTAAATCAAATTGCTGCTATGATGTGGCGGTGATGCGCTGCTTCCCGTCCTCTCTCTCTCTTTATGAACTCGCTTTAGATGTTTTATATTCCAATTCTTTTATATATCCATCCTTCAGTTTAACTAGCGAATTGTAATAATTATTCTCTTATGTAAATAAATTTAGAGATGTCTGTTGTTATATATAGAGTATTTTCTAAATGCTTGTCGGTATATTATTTACTCAGTCAATTTTTCTCTTTTTTTATTCAATATTTTATATATATAAAAAAACAATTACTGTATTGACCCCGATAATACCTATTTTCTTAATTTTTGATTGTTGATGGCAAGTCACATACATATTGTAGATTTGAATGATCCTGTTAAATTATATTTTTATTTGCTGAAAATAGTATAGATATTGTACGAATATTTATATAAAAAAAATTGAAGAATTTAGAGACTATATATAATCTTTTCAATAAATTTTTATATAAATAAAAAAATAGTAACATTTTTATTATATTTAAAAATTATAAAAATGGTTTACCTATATTTTGACCCGGAACCATTAAAACCCAAACCAAATTCTAACTATTTTTATTTAAAAATGGGTAAAATATAATTTTGGGTCAGGACCCAACCCATACCCATATTCAATCACCCAAATCCGACCCAAATCCATATTTTGCCACCCCTACCTGTTGTTGCTTAACCACTTTTGATCCATGTTGCCTATCAGTATACTTGATTTGTCACATGCAACTTTTATTTTCAATACTATTGGCAACACTTTGTAACTATTTGTTATGGGCTCTTAAACTTATCTGTGTGGATAAATCACAGACGAGACACATGGAGTTTTTGCAGTCTTTGGTGCTCTCGGCACTAACTCGTATCAGTGCTGTGAGTATACGAGCATGTCTCTGGGGTATGATGCATGATTAAGATCATGATCATTTTGTTTGTTTGGGGAAATGTTTTACACATTTCATCTTATCCTTCTTGTGGATAACCGGAGAAGGAACTGTTTGCACTGTGCTTTGCTTGGTGTTTACTAGTGAGCTGAGGTTTTATAATAGACCCTTATTAGTACCCACCCTACTTGTTCTCAGCCATTTCTTTAATTTTGTTTGGATTAGTTTGTTCCTTGATTCTAAATAATTACTGTCATATTACTCATCTTCTTGGCTAATTATTAAAATCAAATATATTCTCTTGTTTTACCTTTTAATGATATATTCGTACCGGGCATTTGGCTCACTCGTATTTATTTCTTTTCACGGGTAGTCAGGGGTAAAGCGGGGGTGTGATGAGTGCTGCCCAGATTTTAGCTTGTTTATCTAGTTGAAAATAAAGTCAAGGACATGTTTTATTCCATATTATTTTGGATCTTGTTAGAGAACTTTATTTTGGATCTTTTGAACTTTTGTTAGTTTAATAAATTATGTTTAGCTTGTTTTTACTTCCATTAATAAATAAGGCTTAGTTTGTGTAGCCTCTACTTGTTTAAGTGAGGTGTTACAAATATAGTATCTTTGCTGCAGCAAGTCACACAACAAATGTGGGGCAAACGATTTAAAACATACCCAATGGCCAGCATCTTCAAGGACATGCATTTCAACTCCCCCTCCTTCTTCGACAGCTTGATCCTCAGCAGAATGAATTCTCTGGAGATCTTCTAGGGCCCATCTGTGCAAGCTTCGCTCTGCTTTCAGAAAATTAATATGCACACCTCGAGGCACCTCTTCCACTATCTTCCTGCACGTATTTAAAACATTACAAGCGCAGTGCTATAGAAAAATAATAATTAGAGAGTTAACAGTACCAAAAAATCTAAGAAAAAGTCATTCACTTTGGACTCGATTGAGCAGGAAAGATGCTTTCAAGAACAAAAAAAATTTATCTGCCTGCAGCAACACAACAGTACACGCCACATGCATACCCTTAATTGTTTTAAGGATGAGCAGACACCCGAAGGCAAACCCAGCTAAGGCCAAGTGGAGGCTAGCTAGCTTGTAAAAAAAAATTTATAACATATACCGATATACTTGATTTAAATTCAGATGTTGCTAAATTTCTATTTCCCTTATAAAAAAATAGAAGTTAAAACATGAACATGTTCATAAGTGAAATCCTAGTTTTAGCGGGTAAATCAATTTATGTATAGGATTGGTCAAAATTAATATTTCGCTAACAAAATATTTTCCTCAAGATTCGAAAATTTTCTTTTTTCGTATAATTTTTTTTAACTTATTACCCACTGGTTGTAGATCCTGGGTCCGACCCTGTAGACACCATTTTATATTAATAAACCTGGTAATTTTTGTGGATAATACCGGATTTGAAAATAGTTCCAGTCGATAAACAAAAAAAATACCATAAGTTTGTCTCTTCATAAGATTGATACATTTCTGAAATTCCATTAAGATCGAATGCCCATGAGAAGCCAGGCGATGATGCATTCGGAGAGCCTGTCTGCCGAAGGTTAGTAACCACCCACTGGAATAAAAGACATCGAACTAAATAAATAAGCTTGAGTACCTTGGGAGACGTTTACAAGAATAGAGATATCTGACATATTTTAAACACACAATAAATTTTAAAACAGAAGTGGGAAGAGTATCTCAAAGCAGTGATATCATACAAAGTATGAACCAGCAAAGAAGAGATAGGAGGGAACAAAGTATAAGAACAGTTTGAACTGTCTGGTAAAATCCACTTTTTACATCCATCCAATTACTACATCAGAAGACCTTCCATAATGGAAGTACTCACACAGTGATGTAGGACAAGGGTGGGCAAAGGGTTAAACTAGGGGATAAAGGCCCATCTTTGCAGAGAATCAGCAAAAACACACAAAAATATGCAGATTCAATTTATTATAATCAACTCTATGAAATAATGAAGATTACAATAATTTATATAAATCCTAAAACTTAACCACAGAGTAAAAATCTTCCTAATAAAGAAAATACATCTTTTTATAATTCTACTACTATAACCTAGAATTTTCTTAATAATCTAATAGCTATACTGAATCACATTACAATCACATCTACTCTTAATTAATAACATAAAATTGAATACAAATTATAATTCCTTGTTCCGCATCACACGACCACTTTGACACATGTACTACCTTCAATTCACAATTTCATGGACCTTATTGGAAAAGAAACATTCTTGCTGTGAACACGAGTACTCAACATACATAATAATGTTCTGTTAATAACAGTTGTTGTGCTGACAACGGCACCAATTAAAAATTGACAGGAAGTATATATGTGCCTTGTGCATGTGTTGTGTACATTGTGAAGAAAAAATCATTACAAACTAATATCCAAGCTTGACATACCTGTGCCACGTCTTTTGAGAACCCTTCATGTACAAGAGCCTGTACAACATCCCGTTTCGAAGCGATCTTCCTTGAACAAACACAAAAGATTTACAAATATTGACATCACAAGATAGAAAAAAATAATAATATATCCGCAAAATATCAACAAAGCAGTGATGGAATCCTATATAAGTATCATGTTATATGACTACTAAGTTCGATCACACTTTGTTCTAAAGCACCTGTGGTTAACAACAGTCAGACAAAGATATGGATGCTAGAAATTTTTCATACAAGGGGATTTATTTGCAAACTTGAGTGACTGTGTTAGGCTCTTCATTATATGCATCCGATTGGACATTTCCATTTACATCCAAGCAACTATACAGAAAATAGCAAAGTGCAATGTATAATCTGATATTTTAAATTGACTGTAGGAAGCCAGGTACTGCTTATAAAATGGGAGAGTAACAGAAACTTTATGGTTTTCTTTAGTTTTACAGGACACTTGTATAGCCATCAATGCCATTTGTGATTACATTACTGGATATGTATGGTAATTGGTAACCCAAATAAACAGGAGATCTAGAAGGAGGAAAAATGCAAACTGGTTTGTAATGTATAGAATTCAACATATGTATGCTAACAAGTGAATACAGGGGTAGGAAACACGAGAACTAAAGCATTTAATCGTCGTCTGATCTTGTACTAGGCCCCTTATTTAAGATACCCTCCAAAATAGCGCCCTTTGTCAATACTAGTACGGGGTAACTACAATTCACGCGTAGCATACAGTTTCAACCTCAAAACCCTCAAAAAACAAAATTGCAATTAGAAAAAGTATGTTCTTCACGAAGAATTGAAGTTTTCCCTGAACAAATTGAGATACACTCCTTTCTCCATTGCAATTATCCTCTCATGATTATATGTTGATCCAGTGGCATATTCCCACCAAATTAAAATTAGGAATCTGAAATCTCTGGAACCCAACAGTTAAGAAAATGGCAGAACATGTAGCTGATATCTCAACATGAAAAATATATTGTAAACCATGTCAGCGCTGCCAGAAATTATGTGAAGGATGTCCGACCATCAGAGTGACCATACAGACTTAAACTTATGCATTTTCATTTTAAAAGGCCCCAACTAAAATGGTCGGATCAGCAAGAATGAAGCGAACTGCTACTGCCAATATATTTCATGGTTGTGCAAATTGATTAAGGTATTTCTTCTTCCAGGTTTTAGTAATTTTTTTGGATAGTTAAACGCACTCATGCACCCACTGTTTAAATTTTAAAACAATGTATCATTTCATTCAAGCACCAAAAGTTTTACTAAATTCGTAAAATGTAGGAAAGAGGAGCCAAAGAAAACACCTCTCTCGGGAAGGTTCTCAGAAAAGAAATCAGCTCGGCGGGATGATCATCTCCATCTCCACCAGCTCGAACTTGTCCAGGAGTGGCATCTAGAACCCAAACCTACAGAAACGTAGACCATAAACTTGAAAATGAACAAAGAGAAACTAGAGTATAACTTGTATGGAAAGTTTCATGCTGCCCAAAATCTAATACAAGACATATAAGGTTCAATGTATTTGAAAGAATAGGTATTTTACTTGGTAGATGGTACTTTAGAACAAAAGAAGCTTTAATAGGACTAATGTGTACGAATACTTAGAATCTGCAGACTCACTCTGACGGGTCGTGCCAGTGGCTTTGCAGCCTGATTTACCATGCTCAAGGCAACTGCATAAACATAATAGAAGGTATTTAGTACACACATCGTGAAAGACATTGATGTCAAGATTTCCGTTTCACTTCTGTTCATATAGAACAACCATGTTATGAGAACATCCTGTAAGGTTACCTTTTCCACCAAAGCTATGACCCACTACAACACGTGGTGTTAGTCTCAGCTGCCCAAGCTACACAGATAAAACATTAGAATTTAGAAATTTTGTTAATTATATAACATATATCGCCTTGGTCAATTATGATATGAACTAAATGCATAAGCAGAGCAATAATGACAATAAAACTGAGCTCGTTTTTCTCTGAAAGAGGGGGTGAATAAATAGAGCAAGGAATTAAACATAATAGTGATTTGTTGTATTGGGTAGGGTAGTTTAATGTCATAACTCTGAAAGCTTCTTTCAAATTAACTCTGGTATCAACTTATACACTAATCTAAAAGTAACCATACAACAACATATTAAATTATCATAAGAATCTACGCTAACCACATAAGATGATTTTACTCTCTCTAGATTAAAAGAGCGGTCTGCAATATAATATAGTGGGCTACCCTGAGTAGCACACAAAACCATTTGCATTATGTTAATGCATTAGTCGGTCTGCTGTCAAACAATTTCCTTATAAAACCTATTTACGGTATTTATTCATTTCTAATGTGATGTTCTTTTAACTCCCCTGTGCTTGTAATTAAATATATGAACCTAGAAAACTAGGCTAATTTAGGTGACGAAAGTGAGAATTTTGCGTATTATGTTAAATTAACAAGTTTTTGTGCTATCTACTTTTGACTAGCTTTGCGTTTGTCTCAGATCAACCTCATTATAGCTGTAGCCCCTTACTCGTGAAACTCGTGACCTAAAGTTCAAAAGTTAAGCTTTATTTTGATGGAAAGGCTACCACAATAACTTTACTTCGTTTAAAGATGAAACCACAGAGAATAAGTAGCGTTGTCGTGCAAACAATGAGCAATATCTTTGTATAAATTGGCTGTTCAGGAAGCCAGTGAGCAAAGATTCATACTAGCTTTAAGACATCAAGAGCAGCTGAAGAAACGGTATTCGGTCCCCTCTTTTTGATTAATGCCGAGTCACCATGGCAGCGCAGGTCAACTAGGAGAAACTGAGTGCACAAAGAAGATGTATTACGTTCTAACTCAAGCAACAGACTGAGTATCCATAACTTCATACAATAATAAAAAAACTAATTACAAAATATCTTGTTTCTTTCATACTTCATAATTCTTCTAAACTTTTAATATTTGTGATGTTGCTTTCATTAGGACAAAGTTGTTATTCAAGGAATAACAATATCAGTGTGGAATAATATAACATCTTAAGGTTTTAGATGAGTTCATTACTTAAACATGGTATCGAGCACATTTTAGTCTCGGTCTCGAGTCCTCCCACCGCCATTTATTCAATTTAATTATACTAATATTATATATATCTGATATGTGCACACCATTTATCAAGTGAGTGATTATTTTTCCCTTATTTCATAAAGAGATGGACATATTACAATGAAACTTATAAATTTATATTTTTATTTGTTTGTATGTTTATGCATGTATTGTTCCTTTATTTCTAATATAAATTTTCTGAAGAAAAAAAGATCTATGTGTTATAATTTACATGACAATCACATGACAAGTTAATAAAAAATTGTTCAAATGTTAAAATGATTAAAAATGCTTTACATTTATTTTAATTTCTAGGTGCAAAGTTCATGCCGAATAAAAACAAATAATAGTAATTATTAAGCCAAAATTTGGACATGGGCTCTAAAGAGTAAACAGGCCCACCTTAAGTTTCCAGAGAATTGGGCCAAGCCCCCAGGTTGAAGAGAGCCGGGGCTCCAGCCTACCTCACGAAATATGGAATACTGAGATTAAGCCTACTGTAGACACTGAAGATGGAAGAAAACTCAACGACATACATGAACTCAAGGCAAGCATGATATGAGCTCAGGCCCACTTTGCTAGATGGCGGTTCAACTCTCCAAGAGATCCGTACTCTCCTCTCTAGAAGAGATTCGGGATCACCCCTCTCAAAAGGTATTCGGGCTCACCTCCCTAAGGGATTCGGGCTCTCCCCCTCTAGCCCAGATCCGGGCTCTCACCTCTCTCTAAGAGATTCAGGCTGACCTCTCTAAGGGATTCAGACTCTCCTCTCTAGCTGAGATTCAGGGTCTCCTCTCTTTCCGAGATTCGAGCTCTCCTGATGAGGAACGAGAATAAATAACTAATATATATGCTAATAAGTAGTTTATATTTATTTAGTGTAAAACCAACCCGACCCGTATAAAAAAAAACTAATTGCAAAATCCCTAAATCCCTAATTGCTACCCTACATGTCCATTACCCAAATCCCTAAATCCCCAAAATCTAAAACCTGATTGCAAACCCAACCCGTATACAAAAACCCTAATCCCCATATTCTGGACCCTAATTAGATACTTGACCTGACCCGATTACAAACCTTAATCCCCAAATCGACTCCAAAGGAACCCTAAAACCTGACCTAGAATACAGCACTTCAATTAATTCGCTGCAACATTAACCAGCGGACAAGAGAAGAGTAACACCTGAACAGAAAAGCTTGTTGTTGCTGCCGTCGCCTCTCCGAAATAGTTCGCTGCTGCCGCCACCATCTCAGTCCCACGAGTTCATTAATCTGAGCAGAAAAGGGGAAAAGGCTGCTACTTTTTATTATAGAGGCTTCTCTTTTAAAAAAAAATCCGGTAACCCCAATCTTTACATATATACATGTATATTGTGTTCATATATACTTTGTGCCAAAAGATTCCCAGAATTTTCAGATTTTTACAAGTCAGTTGCCACAGTTCTGTCCCTGATTTCTAAACACTTGCAATCTGACTTCTCAACCTTACAAAACAGCCCTTAAGGCTTTTATAGATTACAATTCAGCTTCCAGAAAGTTCCACCAGCTCCTGCAATTTCAAAATCTGCTCCTAAATTGTTCTTCCATGTGTCTAATTCATGTCTGCTTACATCAAGCGTCAAATTGATGTTGTGGAAGATAATGTTTTTTTCTTAAGCGTGAATATGATGAGTTCTACCTACTATGAAGTCTATGTTTGTCATCGTGAACGTTGGTTAACTCAATATAAACCTACTCTGAGGGAGTTAGATAATTAGTATGGTGAACTTAAAAGAGTGGAAAAGAGGTACAATACTAAGTCGAGCAAAGAATGAGAAACTAAATCAAGCAGTAAATGAGGCAAAGAGTAATCTTGGGACTCTCAGATCCCAAAGTAAAACATCTTATTTTGGAGAATGAGAAAATGGTCAAAGGGGAAATGAAAGTTGAGCGTATTGAAGAAGCTGTTATAGAAGATCCAATTGAGGAGGTTAAACAACTTACAGGTGATCTAACTACGGAGGTTAAAAAAGTTGAGCATATTGAGGTTGCTAGTGAACAAGTGGAAGAAACCAAGCCTGACTGCTTTAAAACAGTTGAGAATCATAATGTAGTTGATATTATTGAGATTGAGCACATCAACTTCATCATTCCGGAGTACGTGCCTAAGACTCCTTCGCTGGCTTATCAATTTTCAGAATTTTTCGCACCTCACCGTTCTTCCAGAAGAGCCTGAAGTTCATCTTGGTTCCATTTCATCCTTGCGCGATTCTTGATTTTTACAAAACTCGTGGTCCAGTTTTCTCTAACTAGGGGAGAACGATGTGGAATGAGAATAAAGAACTAATATATATATGTTATTAAGTAGTTTATATTTATTTAGTGTAAAGATAAATATTGTATTTCATCTATATGTTTTATATGTGGGGCTAGGAGTATATTAGTTAAGTATTTTATTTATAATAAGCCCAATTGTTTATGGGCCTTGGTTTAAGTTATTTAATTAGATTTCGGTTCCCTATATAAGCATTGTAACCCTTACATATTACTTAGCTTTGATTATACATTTTTTTGGGAATAATATTAATTAATTATTATTGGGAACCGTATAACTCATTGCTTTAATCGTTTATTCTTGTTTTATATTTACAATTCATCTTTCTAAAAATTTGTCCTACATCATCTCCTGTCTAGAAGAGATTCGGGCTCTCCTTGCTAGCAGAAGCTTGGGCTCACTTCGCTAGCGGGAGCTCGACCTCATTCCTCTGGGAGGATCTAGGACCTCACTTTGCTAGCAGGAGCTCCGGCTCTCATCACGAGCAAGATTTAGAAGGTGGAGGGAACCACCATACTTGGACTATTATGATGATTTAAAGTGAGGTGAGACGATAACCGGTTCACATCATAAATACAAATACATAAACGAAATTCGGAAAAGAGAACAAAGTGACGTCATGGCGACTCACTTCATGATTTCCCGTCGGAGGTGGGAATGACCCACCAGGAGGGTTGGTGCGAGCCGAGAGACCAGGCCGGTTCACATTACCCAAATCTTGACTATGATATGGATATTGACCCATAGATGACTGGTTTATCGTGAATCCCGGGGCTGACACGAGACATTCCTTTAATCCTGGAAAGAAATGCGGATACAACGTAGTTATTTAGCCTCTAGTTATAAATTTTAGGGAAATTATCATTAGTACCCTCATGGTATTGGCTTTTTTGAATGATAACATTTGACATTTTTTACTTCTAAGTGGTACCATTGTACTATTGTTTCGTTAATATAACACCGCTCCGATAGTCATTCGTTAGACAAACGTTATTTTTAAGGGTATAAATCGGAAAAATGAATTGTATAATGGTACCATTAGTAATATATTTTCTCTTATTTCTTTAAAAAAATATATTAATTTTCTACTATTAAAAATTCAAATAAATAAAAAATAATAAGCAAAAAAAACATTATGGTGATTAGAGATATAACATCAATTTACCTAATATAAACTAATTCAAAATATTATGAGTATATATTAATATTTTTTCTAATATTTTCATGTTTTTGTACTAACTATAATTCGAGTAAATGAAATATGATAATTTAAATAAAAAATAATAATAATAGGAATATTTCAAATTCTATTAATATTTATTATTTATATATTATATTGTATATAATTTTAAATAAGTATAATCATTTTTCAAATTATTTTAAAATATTAGATGAAATAAAAAGAAATATATGTATTGAACTCTTAATTAGATTGTATTATAAAATTGGGCACGAAAAAAATTGATAACTTAAAAATCTTATATGAAATACTAATATTAAGAGGATTAATTAATTAGTAGGGGAAATATATAGATAAATTGTGAAAATTATGAAAAAATATATGATTTTAGTAAGGGAAAATGGCACCACACAAAAGTAAAAAATATTTAATGGTACCACACAGAAGTAAAAAATATTTAATGGTACCACATGAAAAAAGTCAATTATATAATGGTATAATTCATAATTTTATAACGTTTGTTTAACGTTTGTTTGACAGATGGATGGATTCATATATACAATGGTATCACTTACAAGTCAAAAATGTTAATACCACTCAGAAAAACCAATATCAAGAGGGTACTATTAATAATTTCCCTAAATTTTAATCATAATGAGACCAATTGTTTATGGACCATAACAAGTCAGGATTTAATTTTAAAGTATATATACTTTACGATATACCTATGTTGTCGCGAGATTATAGGAAAACATGCGGGGCGGGTTGAGATCTATGGAATTAATTGGCAGAAGGCCTGACTTCGAGATGGGCTTGGGTTGCATGGGCATGAAAACTATAACCCTAGTTGTGTGATTTGTTCCCCGAGGCTTGATTCCTACAAATAGGGTACGTAAGCACCTTGTATGATAATGTGAATTGACACTCAACAAAGAGTAAGAGAAAAACCCATTATATATTCATTTTTCTTGAGAAGTCATCATGCTATAATGTCCAAATGACCGTTGTACCAAATTCTCCCTACAACAGTACTGAAAAAATTGTTGGGAACAATTAAAATAAAAAAGAAAGTATAATAATTGATTTTACGATAATTAAAATTTATCAATTTTCAGAAAAATAATTTTGGTATTATATCAATCCTCATAACTCCTAATTTCACCAAGATATACTTTTTATACTTTACTATTATTATTATTTTTCACAAAACAGTTAGAGTGTGTGTTTAATTCAAATATGATTGGAGTTCATATATATAATTTAAATTTAAAATAAGTAAATTCATATGAACAATGAAGATTAAAAGAAGATCATCCAATTAAATTTACCAACTTTATCTATAATCAAGTCATTCATCAGACTCTTTGCTAATAAATGGTTTGCACCTATAAAATTTGGGTGTGTACACATAACCTCCTATAGTAAAATATGGACATTAAAAATTGATATGAAACAATAGCAGCCTATCATGAAACAATAGCAGCCCATCTTGCTATATTCCATCATTCTACTTGTAGGTATCAACCATCCTATTATTTCTTATGGTACTTGACTAAAAGTAAAATATCAAGGCCAGTCTTGAAACATTTACTGTAGGAATAACATGAAATATGAGCAGTGTCAAAAATAAACCTGCCAATGTGGAAATTCTTGTGCCAATCTCCGAGCAAAGGTCCCTGTTACAGTTAAAAGTTTACATATAATATCTTTGAGATAGCATTCGTGTAAACACATAACATTACAATAGTGCTGCTATCCTCAATTGTAAGTTTAGCACATTCTAAATTGTCTAAAAATGAGTCACCAATACAAAAGCAGCACAAACATCTGTCAGGAGCTAGGAAGCACTGACACTCCAAAAAGGCTGCCGTATGCGTGGCGACTCGACACCGACACGGCTGAGTACGTGTCCGACACGCTATGTGGCGTGTCGACAGAAATAGGCGACCGACACGGGACCGACATGGCCCACCGACTAGGCCCATATCAAAAAAAGCCCAAAATCATCATTAAAAACCCAAACCATCTTATATTAACCCTAATTTCTCGTCTCTCTGTCTTTTATAACATCCCTGTTCATTTTTCATCCGATAAAATACAGAATCCTATATATATACAGTCAATTATATATATACATCTATATATATAACACATATATCTCTATAGATCTCTCTTGTTATTTGAAGGACGCATACTATGAGTGTGTCAATGAGTTCCAGCGCCAATGGTAATACTGCTGCAGGTTACAGTAGATGATCATTTTAATGAAAATCATTTAGAAATTGCAAATTTGTTTCTTGATGAACCGGAAATGGTAGTTGTTCTTTTTACACAAGATGATCATTTGAATGAAAATGTAGAATAAATCTTATAGTAGTTTGTCACTTATTATGAAAAAAACTCTATTATTATTATGAACGAAGTCCAATATTTGACATATAAATCTTATATTTTTTATATTTTTATTACTTTTTTTTGCCGTGTCCCGCATCCAAGACACTTTGATAATTGAGGAATCCCCGTGTCCAGTGTCACGTGTCCCGTGTCGCCGTATCAGTGTCGGTGCTTCTTAGGTCAGGAGTAACAAATATTCTATCGCACACCAAATCCCACACACAAAGATGTCAAATTACAAAGAGAAAATATGAGCTAGAAACAACTATGAACCACCCAACATCACCACATACCTACATTCAAAATTTTTGGCAAAACAAAATTCGATATTTTTTTAGCTAGTAACACTTTAGTCGCTTGTGAATAAAAAAGATAGGGAAATGAATAAGAGGAATATTTTAACTAATATTAATTATATCTAGAAATTGATATATGGTTATGCATTCGGAGATGTAAGTTCAAGAGAACACAAAGTGTTAAAAAGGAAGGGAAAGTTAGAACATCAGTTAGAATTGGCTATGTTGCACAGTTGGAAGAACATTAGAACAATGCTGAGCAAATCATAATAACATATTATTTGGACAGTCCATCTTTTATCCCCACCGATCAACCATATCCATATTTATTCATATATACATACTTGAACAATTGAGCACAATTAAAATATTCTCAAATATGATACATATTCATACACACTCAAAACACTAAGTTTGGCAAATACTTTCTAAGGAATTTTAAGTGACTCTCTAAATCCAATTGATTAATGTCTCCTAATTGTTATTTTTGACGAATTAATGTTGCATTACACAATGCAAAATACAGTGTTATGCTACATAACATTACCATCTCAGCTGTATTCTACTGCAAAACAAAAAAATGTGTGTCCTACTGCAGAGAAGTGCTATCTCGGGTTCCTAATTCTCAAAACTGGTACAGTTTGCAATCCGTTCGGGAATTCGAAAAGCAAGCCACAGATAATAAGTACTTACCCCAGTTCTTCCTGCTACCTAGGATTCCATGCAAAAGAACAGCCGTCGGTGGTTCAATTGCCGACCTGTCGATGTAGCTCCACCTTACCTAGGATCAAAAGTCGATGTCAACATGCTTGGTTAAAAAACGTTAAACTTTTAGTTATATTCAGATTTAGAATATATTACCATTGTAGGTTATCATATCTTATTGAATATAAGCATGGTACAAAACTAAAAAAAGAAAGTAACTCTGAAAAAATTGTTCAAAACAACTTGTAGTTGTAGGTTAATATGTAAGCTTGGAGAGAACATATCAGAGTCTAGTATGTACTTCAAGGTTTCTTTCTAGGGTGCCTATTTTATAGACAAGTAATTGACGCTCAAACATGAATTCCTGCAAAATCAAATCTCAAATTGATTGTAACAAATTATCTTCCTTCTGAATCTATTAACTTGATTTATCTTGCTGAGTAAAATATATTAAAAGGCAGCGTCCCCACCATTGCTAATATAAACTATAATCCCAATTTGGGCTATGGTTCTCAACCAAAAGTCCATTATACATCTATACTAATTGAGAACAACAAGACTGTGAGAGGACTCCTACATTAAGTGTTCCCATTACAGACCAATATTATTTCAATAGGAACTATGCACCTTTTCATCTAATACAAGTTATGAGCTTATAAAGTATGCACGATTATAATATTTATGCACATTTTCTTCTAATACATACTATGAGCTAATAAAGTGCATGATAATAATTGCTTCACAAGGTGTGCAGGAAATAATATGCATTTGGCTAGTCTACATTCCTTCCCCTAGTTGATTTATCCCGTCACACGGCATAACTAATAGCAAACCCTGCAAAAGTGCTATAGACCTATGCGCATTGTAATCTGTAAGACCATAATAAAAGCTTATGTTATCTGTATGATTATATTTTTTTATTAGAAATCAGAAATCTTTGATACACTAAATATTCAACAGGTTAGAAAAGTAGAAACTTCTACAGTTACACACTTGCACCTCTTACAGATAGATAGCATCGTGTTTTCTGCAATAATACATATTTAGGGATACTGCTAATAACATCTATTAGGAATCATGATCAGGGTATAATTGACAGGATAACGAAATTGTATGACTAACATATTTAATTTTCTGGCCCTACATACATATATATATATATATATATCATTGTTGTCATGTCGGTCGACTAGTCGACCAAGCGGTGAATAGTTATCGACTCAACATCTCGACTCGGTGAATGTTGATATTTCGGTCGCCTAGTCTACTAAGCGTCTACTAAGCGGTCGACTAGTCGACTAGTCGGGCTGCTAAGTCGTTCGGATCACCGACTGGTTTATAACCCGGTCCAAACCCGGACTAAAAATGGTCCAAACCCGGTCAAAACCCGGTCAATCTTTAATAAAAAAAGAAACGGGTCTAATAAAACCCTGTTACCCACCAGCCACAGCCTCCTCTCTCTATTCCAACACCGATTACTTCTTTAACGGGTAAGAAATCTTCTTCTTCTCTAATTCTTCTTCTCTTCCTTCTACAAATCTTTAATTCTACCTTCTTCTTCTTCTTCTCTGTCTAATATATGTATGTATATTGTATGTATAATTATATATACAAACCATCATTTGAATATATGTATGTATATTGTATGTATAATTATATATATATATGTATCTATACATATGTGATAACTGATAATAGATGAGTTTAAAGTTTAAACTTGTTTTAATCACACTATTCGAAATCTGCCCTGTTTTCTGCAGATTGAGCATCTGACTTTCTGTTTGTCGCTGTCTTTCTATTGTTTCCACTTTCCAGGATTTAATTCTCTGCAGAATATGTTATGTTAATTGTTTCTCTTTTTGTGTTTACTGCATTCTGAGTTCTGAATTTTGCAGTTTAATTTTCATGTATTTTTTGTTCTATAATTCTGCTTATTTTTCTATAGATTATATTTTCTGCTATGTTTTTCTTCTGTTTTTCTGCAATCTCCATTCTGCACAATTACTGCATTCCTTGGAATCTAAAAAAAACATTATGGAAGAGGTTATAACTTAGAAATCTAAATTACATAATGCAAATATATATGTGTGTATATTTAATCACAGATATATAATTTATAATAATATATTATTTTTTTATCGACTAGTCTACGACTAGTCGACTAGCCGACTAGCGGGAGGTCCATCGACTCGCTTCGACTCCTCGACGTGACAACCATGATATATATATATATATAGAATATGAGTCATCGAATAATAGTGAGAGAATGATAATGTATAATATCTTTCCTTAGCAGATCAATTAAAATATACAACATTCCTTCACAACCAAAATCATATAAGAGCAACTGGTGTATCAAAATCAAAAAAGTAAACATATTTCACTCTCAAAGAAATGAACATTGCCACGAGAAGATTGATAAAAAACAGGTACTTACAAGTGCTCCTTGAACAAGATTATAAGCCTACAAATAGAATAAACTAACAGATCAGAAATCTCAAAGAATGAAAAGAAAAAACAATTGTTCTTCTGATGTTCATTATCTTCACATCAATCAAATGGCAGGCAACAAGTTTCATTACCAATATATCAGAAGGTTTCAACACAACTTTCCCAGGTACAAGTTTGTCATCCACTAATGAGGCACGGATCCTTAAATTATTAGATACCTTCCTCGAAGGAGTACGAACTAACCGTGATACTGATAACTGATGTGCGCTATTCTACAACCACATAATTTGCATTATAAAACTAGATCAGATAGTGCAACACTTTGTAAACAAGTTCCAGTAACTTAGACGCAACATATCAGAACTGTATAAGAGCAAATACAGAAATTAATAACACTAAGGCGAAGATTTAAATACAACAACTAATTAGAAATTATTAAGTTTGTTCTGGATCATTCACCAAGCGCCTCCACTTAGGATCAATCATTTTAGACTAAATCTAATAGTACAAGCCAATTATAGGCAGCTAATTGCTAGGTTCCGCTTATTGTACACACACAGACACACAATATACATATATAGATATGAAACATGTATATATGATTTCTACATCTAAGCTTGTAAAATCTAGTAGCTACCCGTACACTTGGTAACAAACTCAAGTACTAAGTCAAATTATACGCATTAATTTTATGATCACTGCTAAAAAGATTGAAAATGAAACACATTGTTAAATTTCAACTTATAACAACTCATCCCTGTTGATAACATTAATGTGTATGCTTTAGCTCAAATGAAAACCAAATTTACATTAAAATCCGATAAATCGTGTAGTACTACTACTCACGAATCACGATTCGAATATAAAATCTTCATTTACAGCAACACAAATCACTAATCACTCGGATTTTCATTTTAAGTTAAAACTAATTAGAGAGATTGTAGAAAAAAGAAACTGTAAATGATTCTGTTTAGTAACAAATTGAAATACTAAATTAATACGAGATGCAATTACTATTAATTGTATAATGATAAAAAATGCAATATATAGGAGTAGTAGTTAAATTGAGATTAAAACTAGTACTGTAATAGCTAGTGTACCTCCTGAAACGAGCTTGAATTTGTAAAAAGACTGGCAAGAGGCTTGTCGCCGGCGTATCGGCACGGCGTAAAGTGCGAAATAGTCGGCATTTGAATTGAATGTATCGACGGCGGAGACACCGAGAGAATGAGGTGTCTGCACCCGAATTGCTTGCTTTTCCGCTCTGTATATACAGTTTATACTGTATTACATCTATTTACATTTATACCTGTGGACAGTTTATATTGTAATTTTACGAAAAAAGTATGTGTATGACAATGACTTGAGAATTAAAAAACTCGATATTTACTTCACAAAAAAAATCGATATTTACGAGTACAGTATGTAATTTGAATAACAAAATTGTTATTAAACATTATATCATTATATTAAATGGTTAAATGTTACTCGATCCCCGCAATTTTTTATATTACGGAGAAATCGTCACACAATCATTTTAATGTGTATATAAAATACAATATCATATTTTTTTAAGATTTTATAATTTAAAATAAAATTTAAATATTTAAATTTTCATTTAAAAAAAAGAAGTTAAAAGCTATATTTTATATACAACTTAAAAAGAACATGTCGAACAATTCAGATGTAAAAGAACAAAGATGGAATTATGGAGAAAATATAAAATGTGATAATTAATATAAAATTTTTGAGTCTTGTCATAAAAAGTTTAGAGCAATTACAATTTTTCTAAATTTTATGATGGCTGAAAAATCAAAATAACCATGTTTAAATAATAATCGCACAAAATACCCATCATAATTTTAAGATGTCCAAAATACATATCAGATACTCCACTTAGTGGAGTATTGACTCATATACTCCTTTGTCAGTGGAGTAATATGTGAGATACTCCTTTGTTAGTGGAGTATTATCTAAAATTTTAAAATTTTAAAATTTTATTTTTATTTTTTTTAAAAAAGATTTTTTTAAAAAAATAAAAGTGATACTATACTGGGAAATGAGTATTAGGACTGATACTTCTCTGACAGAGGAGTATCTGTCATGATACTCTACCAACAAATGAGTATCATCATGATACTCCAAAGTGGTGTATCATCCAGATACTCCAGTAGAGGGGTATTTTGGGCACTTTCTTTCATAATGGATATTTTGGGCAAAAGGACATCTAAAAAGAGGTATTTTGGTAATTTTTTATTTTATGATAGATTAAAGATTAAAACATCTTCAATTCTGCAGTTGTTCAGCTTGATATTATTGATTATATTTTAAAAATACTATATTTTTATGGTTTCAATTTGCTAGAAAAAATATATTACTTAATTTTAATAAAGGGTGATATGATATTTTGTTACTATGTCATTATGTATACTCAACATTTGACCATGCCTGATCCCCGCATTAAAAGGGGCAGGTAATTTTGAGATCCCCGTTCCAAAATTTCTCATTTCTCATTCCAGGTATTGTCCGCTCATTGTCCCCGATCACCATTTATAACTAAAAAATACATTAAAATATAAATTAAATCATTAAAAATAGTTTGACATCTTTTATATACACACACATATATATATAAATAAACTTACAACATTTTATTATAGCTATTAATTAAAAATATCAAGGTAGAGTATGTGTATTCTTTATTTTATCTTTTCTTCAGCTTATAAATAAATTTAATTCAAACTAATATTTAAATTTGATATAAGATATCAATATTTATATATACATAATATTTAACTTTGTTAAAATAATTTTTTGATTATTTATTTAATTTTTTTTAAATGAGAAGAAATCCTGAATCACGAGCGAGGATCCTCATTCGCGTACTGGCCAGGATGGGGAGGGAGAAATATCCTCATTCGGGGATCGTGGTGGGAAAAATATTATGTTCGAGTAACAGGGCGGTTCGAGAAACACTTCTAAATTTGGAGATCGGAAGCGGGGATCGCACTAGGCCAGTCGATTTCGCATTTAAAGTGATTTAATGCCCATCACTAATAGTCATAATAAGGTTGGCTAAATTTTTAGTTAACGATAATGTGTTATTGAAATAACCAAATATTTACACATTTTTTTATAGTTTTTATTTAAAAAATGTCGTCTAAAATTTTAGACAATTGCTTATGGAAAAATATTAGTAAAATATTCGATTTTTTTTAGAAAATATGGAACGCTTGAAAGTATAAGAATATTATTTTATAAACTAGTATAATTGACAATTTCTTCTTTAAATATACACTTTTAATTTAACATATACATGTGTTTTAAGAATAGTAATTATTGTTGTTGCCTTCAAAAAAAATAAAAAGTTAAATTGCAAATTTTTGTAATTTTTTTTCTAAAATAATTATTTTTATTTAAGATTTAACTAGGAGTATTGATTTTGAAGTAACTTAGGTACATTCAAGAATCAAAGTATATAATACATATGTTGTTTATACAGTGTCTTAGAAGTAAGTTAAAAATGATTAAAATTTGATAAAAAATAGAAGTTAAAATTGAATTTGAATAATGAGTATGGATCATATTAAATACGAATGATTAGGGTCATAGCCAAAATTAGGTACAAAAGATATTTGAATCAAATTCGGGTGAACATAACTCAATTTGGGTGGACGCCAAGAAAATGGGTTTTCGCGGACGGGTTGGTGCGAGCCAAAACCCTTGAACAGGTTGGTGCGAGTCAACATCCCTGGACAGGTCAGGGCAAACCTCACCTTTGGATAAGTTATGGCGAGCCCTAAATGTTTGATTGACAGATTTCTTGGACGGATTTCTCGGACATGACTATTTTGAAAGATTCATATCTTAGATTTTCATGGACATGGTTAAGGCGAGCCCTAACCATTGAATAGGTTAGGGCGCGCCCTATAATGTAGAATGACAAAAGTGGAGATCAAAGGCTGATGACACAGGGTGGCGCCAATATACAGAAATATTTGGGTGCGTCCTTAGCTTCTACTTGGCGCATAGTACAACTGTGTAGGCACGTCCTTAGATTCTACTTGGCGCGTAATACAACTTTAACATTCTTACTTGGACGGACTCCTTAGATGCTTAAGGATGATGATGGATGATTATTACTAACATATTTTTTGCAGATACTTTATTGAAAAACCCTTTCCTGTAATGCAACCAAAAGAAGGCAGTGTCCATGGTCAGTGACCTCCAAGGATATGCCTGGACGGAAGGCCTCCTCCTGTAGTCAATGCGTGTCCTCATTGGGGATGTGGGGTGAACTTTGTTGTGTGCTTTGGGAGCTCTGTCTCTGTAGTTAACAGGTGTGGCGCCCTCCAAACCCGGGTCAGAAGTTTGGAGTCCACACACACACCTTAATTATAACCTGCTTATAACAATAATAAAGATAATAATAATATATGCAGTGACCCTACTTACCAACCACCACGGACCGCAACAGGTTAAAGTATGCACACAAGCCAAACACACTAATATATTACAAACCGTTCAAATCCCAACTATTTCAAACTCAAACTGAGTATTAAACATTATTACAAACTTTTACAAACTTAAATTATCCCAAAAGAAGCCTACTAGCTCAGCTTTCTCAACCTGAACCCCTAGCTCTCGCGCTGGACAGGGGATCCTCGCTACCAACTGGTTCTTTTTTAACTGGAAAGAATATAAACAACATCGCACAAATGAGCAAACTAGCTCAACAAGTCACAATGACAAAACTGAGAATAATGATCATCAGGTGAATATGATTATGATATCAAGTGAACATTGGATTATGATTTAGAATTGGATATTATACTTTTAATTTAAAAACCAAGGTTAGGCTGCTGATCAGTCACGCACTAACCCCGAGCAAGGCACACAGCATTGCTCTAACTACTGGATCCAAGGCACACATTGGCCTAACTTGACCATTATATGGTCTGACCACGAATCTGGTCCACAATTTTATAAAAACAATCCAATTCTAACATAATAACAGAATATGCAATAATAAACAATAACTGAAATCATTAACAACAATAAATGTTTAACAATGAAAGGGTTTCAATCCTTATAAGGATCAATAAGGCAATTTAAAAGCTTGGATGCTGGGTAATGAAAGAATGGATAACAAAGGAATCAACATTTCAGGGTTTCAAAGATTTGGGCTTTCAAAGCATAGGATACAATGATTGAATGTACAAGTAATTCAGTTCAGTGTTTGGAATTTTGTTTACATGTATTTGTGGAGTAATATCGTATACTTGAGATTTGTGTTTAGGTATACAACAATCAATGGTCTAGAAAGAATAAGGTTTATGGCTCAAGAACAATAACTGGAATCAGAGTTTAGGTTTCAGTGCTTCAAAGCACTTGCAATATCAATCTGACTATCAAATACTACAATATCTCGAGAAAGTTCAGAACACTTGCCTGATATTAGCTTACTACACTACACTCGCTTCCAATCACAAGCGTCTTACTCCTCAACTATCTGTTTCCCTTTCCTGCGTCTTGCCTCTTCTGCTCACATATCATAAGCATCTATCAATAATTTACTCATGGAATTATATTCAACACATACTTCTATCTACCCTTCGTTTTACCCAAATCCGATTAACGGATTGAAAGTTATGCAATAATCAAGTAAACACCGAATATATAGACCGATAGTCAATTAACAAGTCACATATAGCACATAATACATCAAGTAATCAATGATATATTATTTATAAAGAAGTCTCGGGTCATAAATAGGCTTTCTGGTATTTAAAATGATTTTTAAAATATTTTTCGGAATTAAAACGGGTCGTTGGATCAATTTCGGGTTAATAAACAGGGTTCGGTTGGCCAATTCTGGCTCCGAAATAATTTTAGAATAATTATCGAGCCTTGGAAATAATTTAGAATAATATTTTAAAGCTCGAAACTATTTTTCAGAATTTTTAAATCATTTGTAAATAATTAAATCTAATTAAATAAATAATTAAAATCAATTAATAATTAAATAAATTAATTAATCAATTAATTTTCGAATTAATTGACCAATTAATCAATTAGAAATTAACTGAAATTAATTAACTAATTAATTTAGATTTATTTGTGAATTAAAAATAATTTTCAGAATTAAATTAATAATTTTTAGAATTTTCAGAAATTAAAAATGAATTTTTATAATAAAAATAAATAGGAAATATGATTTTTAAACATTTTTAAAACAGAAATCCAATTTTTGCAAAGTCTGGAAACTACAGGGACCAAACTGCATCGTTTTCAAAACTATAGGTACTAAACTGTAATTTTCCAGGGGGTCGCCGGAAAACAGTCGGGGATGGCCGGAGAACACGTTCCAGGGATGCTCAGGCCACCATCACCTCCAGATCACATCTACACAACACCAGGAACACAACCATGCAATCAATTCATCCTAACAATCCCTGAGTTGGCCGTAATTTGACCGTGAAATTTTCCAGTTTCCGGCGAACATCGGAAAACTTCAAAACACAACTCCCTTCTCTACAGACCTCGATGGTTCATGAAACTTATACGACTAGATTGCAAATTTCACAGAGAACACAACCCACTATAACACAACATCAATCTATCACAGAATAAGAAACCCCCAAATTTCAATTAAGAACATTCATACGGGTTATAAACCCTAATTTTAAAATTCGAAAATCAAACTCAAATTTGAACATGTTATTGAACTCCAAATCAGACGTATGACATATGAAAATCATCAGGAAAACAAGCTCTACAACATGCAATCATCAAATCATACAAACAATCATCCGAACAAAAATTCATATTTTTAATAAAATAAATTCGAAAATAAATAATTTTTTAGAAAAATAACCTTGATTTCTGCAGGTGTAGGGGTTACAGAATCTGGTAGAGCTCTTCAAGACCTTCAGATTGGTTACTCGAGCTCTCCAAACCGAATTCAATAACACCTCAAAATGCTTGTTTGATTCTTAGAACAGTTTTAGGAAATTAGGGTTTTTCTCTGAAAATTATATAATTATCTGTCTGCAAATGATTTTGATACGAAATAAAATACGGTAAAAGGCTATTTATAATTACGGAAAATTAGTATCCCGTTGGATCATTTCGGATATAAAACGGTACGTTTATTTGTAAAAACTGATCCAAACGGTATCGGTTTTCGGGATAATTATCCAAATCAGTACAATTTGTACTGCGGTCTTGGTCTCAGCGCCTGGTTACACGTATTACGAAGTGATAATTGTGATAGTTTAATAAAAAGCTCCCGTTTATCGAAAATACGGGTTTTATTGATTTACCGAAACGAATATTGTATTGAAAATGTTGCGCCGGGACCCGCGCAGGACAAACCGTACGCCGGATCGAAAAAGTCGAAACATGGAAAATGCTCGGAATATTACAATTAGGTTAGGAAGGAGTTCTCGAAAGAGTTTCGGGTTCCAAAAACGTAACAACGGTTGACGTCGGTTGGTTCCCGTTTTTATAAAATAGATTTTAATTACCCGGAAAAAGATTTTAGAAATTTCATATGATTCTTATAAATCCATAAATCAACATAAAAATAATTAGGAAGATATGACAATTATCTATATTTTATTTTGGACATATAAAAATTAAAATACTCAATTAATATTATTTTTGAATATTCAAGTACAGATAACACTTAACAATTAGCTCACAGAATAGATACTGAACACACATAATAATTATATAATAGCAAAAATAATTACACGATATATCCCGGATATTACAACAGGTGTTTTCATTGGGAGACTTTGGAGTATCCTCCATTTTGCACCCAAAAGTTTGGGATCACTTGTCTTGTAATCTGGTAAGGGATCTTTATCCGGGGGACAAGGATGCGTCCAATATTTGGGGTGCACCATGGTTATAACTGCGTTCATAGATTAGAGAAATAGCTGGTAGCGGAGGGTTATCCTTGGCCAGGGAGATGGCTTATCTGCGAGGTCTTGAAGCTTTCGACGAGTCTTGGGCCTTTGTGGTTGGATCTCATCAGTGGACATTCCTAAATCTAGTAGAAGACGGTTTCCAGTAGGTTTCCTACTGGGCCTCGGGATGAGAAATATAAGCCCATTATATTTCTTGTTCCCCAAGAACTACGTTGGTTTGGTTCCCTATAAATAGGGATACGAAGGCAAATTGCAAAGGGTCAGAAGTTGAGAGCGCAAATTAGCCACCACTAATTCTAAACAATCTCAGCCACCATTTATCACAACCACCAAACATTGTTCACATTTTCCGACGAAGAACCACCGTCATAGATCTTATTTTCGGCTACAAACCTCGAATTTTATTGCTATCAAATTCCCCCGTCAACAATTAGTAGGCTTAGAGTTAGGGTTTTATAGCAATATACAGTATATACATCATAATATTCTTTTATCATCTTTATTATTAAATTTTGTTGAGTTGTTCACACACAAATCAGCTATGTTGTAAATTCATAGTAAATTATAAGTCGAAATTTGTTGATTTTGAATTTTATAGAAATATCTTTTTATTACATATAGCTTCCATGTTTTAATTTTTAAAGAAAATATCATTTGGAGAGTAAAAATGACAAATTACGAATCTTGATAGAATTAGAATCGCTACTAAGTTTAAGATTTTAGATGTGTCATTTTGATGTATAATTGAGGATTATATATGATCAAAGATGATTTGAATTCTTGATTTTTTGGTGTAAAGGTAAGTTTTTGGTTGATTTTTCCATTTTTTTAAAAAAATTTGCGTAATGTCCATAAATTTGATCATCAAAATTAAACTAACTGATGATATATTTTGAATTGAGATGTATTGTTGTATATGTGTGGTGTTTAGACTATAATTTGAGACTATGATTTACACCATCATGGTTTGTGAAAATAAGAATTTAAGACCGAGCCACCGAGTTATATTGACATTTTTCTAAAAATTTAGGACTGTTATCACGGGGTTTGTTGTGAGGTAGATTATTTTTTTTAGTTATTGATGTTTATGTGGTAATGTACCACACTAAATAAATATATGGAAGTGCATAAAAATTTATATCGTAGTGAATTAGTGTTACGTCTCAGTCCCACATCGACAAGAGTTGGGCATGTGGTAGGCTTGTAACTAGCAAAGTTGACTGTCTTTGGACAAGTAGGATTAGGCTTATTTGGACTCGAAATACGTACTGGACTCAGTTTCAGAAAAGGCTCGGAATTTGACTCTAATTATTTGAAATGGTATCAGATGTGGCTCTCAGAAGCTTGCTTCATAAAGTTGTCGCAGATGGGGACACTAAGGCTAGTTGCATTATCCCATAATGGATATAGATACGGAAGTGGGGACACAAAGTAAGCCTATATTTCTCACAATGGCTACAGAGGTACGATCAAGGTCCCATAGGTTGTCTATTGATGCCTGACTAGGACATCGGGATTTAAGTGGGGGAGTGTGTAACACCCTAGTCCCATATCAATAAGAGCTGATACTTTAGTTCAGTTTATAAGACAAAGTACTTATAATTGCATCAACAAATCATGATTTTTTGGAGACTTTTAATGTGCTTGTGAACTACCCAAATTAACTGCATTTAGGTTGATAGGCTTTGACTTATTCGGAATTAGAATTAGAACTTGATCCGATTTTCGAAAAAGGTTCGGGATTTGACTGGAGTTGTTATAATAATATAATTTTTTATATGTATATATGTTATCAAATCCGCTTAGTCGGATCAACTAATTTTTTTTGGACTGCATAACTCATTATTTAAACTTTTTAGGTTCGGTATACGATCGAGTTTGATAACACCATAATTCGAGAAATCTTAGATTTGGAGTAGATTGACTCGATTGTCGTTGTTAGTTGCGCTTTTGTAATAGTTATCCTTGTAAAAAAATTTTGAATTAGTAAACTATATTGTACTTCAAGTTTTTCTTCAATTAATTTTCCGAAAAAGTGCAGAGTGTTAAAATTGATATCAAGGGTCAGTTATCATTTAGAGTGTGTTAAATATGGCATCAGTGCATTTCTAAAGGTGTGACCCGATACATTATTTTTTAAGAGTAGACTTTTAGAATTGACGTGTCATTAACTTTGGAGTATATAATTTTTTGAGAATTTTTGACCGAATTCGTTTTTAAGGACATTTTAATATTTCGTAACTTTTAGAATAATAATCATAATGATAAAAGAATGTTAAAAAACTATTAAGGTTTAATAGTGATTAAGAGTTAAAATTAAATTAAAATAATGAGTAATATATATATATATATATATCAAACTTAATTACAGAAAATTAGTAATTTAGTAGGTATATAGTTTTGTAACACTAGATACATCATATTTTCTTCACAATCTTTAGAGTTTTCTACAAACATAAATCAGTTATATGATAAATTTATCATATCAGTATTTGTTGATATTGAATTTTTCAAAAAGATCATTTCATTCCATATAATTTTTGTGTTTTAAATATTCCAGGGAAAATATTTTTTATTGATAAAAATTACAAATACATATCCGGTCATAAATGAAATCGCGAAGAAGTTCAAAATTTGAGATTTATCATTTTAATGGGTTACTAAAGATTAAATTTATAATCTAAGGTGATTTGAATTCTTGATTTCGAGTGTTGATAGGGAATAAAATAAACCCTAATTGCGTAATTAATGTCGTATTAATTAGACCTAATTTGGCCTACAAGTAAAACTCATTTAATGAGGCCTGAAACCCTAAATATTAATTATTTTCTTAACTAGTAAATATGGGCAAAATCAGTTGTTAAATAGTATCCAATTGAGGATATAATTCCTTGAAGATTGGCCTCCAAGAAACATCTAAGGGATAAGGAATCAATTTCCTGCATTCTAGGATTCCAAAGTCCATTCTAAGTTTGAGACTTGCCTACCAAGTCCTAACCTTAATCTAACTCAAGGTCTTCCACGCCTATATAAGGGAACTCACCCTACATAACTCACCCCATATATCAGAACTACATTTTTTGACTTGATCCTCGGCAAAGTGCAAGGTACGTAGGCATTTTGTGAAGGCTGAACCGAGTTATGAAACACGAGAGCAGTCGATCCAGGGCCTTGAGCTCGCGAACCCTAGTATTAAATACACTTTAGTTTTTACCCATAATATTTGGCATCGTCTGTTGGAAGAAGACATCAATCATGGTAACCACACGAAGCGGAAACAATGCTCCTAAAGGAGCATCAGCTGGAACTACCCAAACAATCTCATCCGCCATTGAGATTCCACCTCACTCAACCTACTCTCAAGGGACAGGGGATCCTATCGTCCCCCAATCCGTATCTCAGTCAATCCCAACTTTAGGGGTGAATCATCAAAACTCAACTCTAAACGTTCCTTTGGGGGCACAATCTGCGGGTTTTGAGATGTCAACTGTGGTGCACCATAGGCCAATAAGCCCTACCTATGGGATGACATCATACTCTGAGGCTGGAGCAAGTAGGCAGCCCCCACCACCTCAACATGACCCTAATTATATTATAGGTCTGCATCCAATCAATAATGAACGAGATATCTCTGGACCCTATACAACCGGAGAAAGCGGGAAATCAATTGACGGGGATGATCATCACATGAGGAGACGTAGGGAAAAGAAGCCCGTTGGAGGCAGGCACCCCTATCCCGTTGGAGGTAGGCGCTCCGAGCTTCAGGATACTCAAGGATGGCATTCCAAACTTTTGGGAAAAAGATATGTGCCCATAAAGTAGATATGCTAAGGCTTAAGAGAGATATGGAGATTAGTCAGGCTAAACAGCCACCAAGAACCAACTGAGCTAGAGGAACTAGAGAAACTACTCAAGTCATCGACTTGGAAGAGATTCCCAGGAGGAAAATGATGGATGTCCCTCGGGGAAACCCGTTTGAGTTACTCCCCCTCGAAGATCCTGATGACCCAACCTCGCATTTTATAGCGGAGATCATGAATACCCATATTATAAGGTAGTTCAAGATGCCCACCATAAAGGACTATTATGGGACTGGGGATCCGGCTAATCATGCCAGGACTTTCTCTAATGCATTGCTATTACAACCCGTGAATGATGCTATTAATTGTCGGGCTTTTCCTCAAGCCTTATCAGGTATGGCCCAAAGATGGTATAGTCGTTTGCCCCTAATTCGATCGGATCCTTTAGAGATCTAAGTCAGGCTTTTATCAAACAGTTCATCAGCGGAAAGATGCATGAAAAAAGCTCAGCTTCCCTCATGAGCATTATGCAAGGAGCAAAGGAATCCCTTAAAGACTACCTGAACCGTTTCACGAAAGAGGCTTTAAAAGTCCCAGATCTTGATGATAAGGTGGATAACTGGCCATGATAGCATTACATCAATGAACCAAGGACGAGTTCTTCAAAATTTCCTTGGCCAAACACCCACAAGAGAACATGTTACAGCTCCAAAGTAAGACAAGAAAGTTAATTCAGTCGAGGAAAGCATGAAGAAAATGGTGGTAAGCAATAAGCCCGCTGGTGGTAAGAAGCGGAAGACAGATCAAGAGTATGTGCCAAGGACATGTATCCTCGGGTTACTAAAGATTTCGATTCACCCTTGAAAAAGGGATGAACAAGACATAAATTTACTGAATATGCTAGGTTGAACGCTCCTAAAAGTCAAATCTTGATGGAAACTGAGAAGGATAGAGATGTTCATTGGCCAAAACGTCTGAAGGTTGATCCTGCCAAGTTAGATAAGAGCAAGTATTGTCGATTCCATAAGGATGCAGGTCATGACACTGGCGAATGCCGATAATTGAAGGATGATATCGAATTCCTTATTCGAAAAGAAAGGTTGAGCAAAAATACTGGAGATGGCGAGAGGGGAGAAATGAATAATAATGGGAGAAAGAATTTTGATGACCAAAGGAGGGATCAAGATGATCAAGGGAGAAACCCCCAAC
Organism: Apium graveolens; assembly: GCF_009905375.1. Classification (NCBI taxonomy): domain Eukaryota; kingdom Viridiplantae; phylum Streptophyta; class Magnoliopsida; order Apiales; family Apiaceae; genus Apium; species Apium graveolens. Next base: position 23,664,723 of record NC_133649.1, on the reverse strand, counting down.
CACGAGGGCCAGTGATTAATATGATTTTGGAAGACCAACTGCGGCTAGCTCCCCTAATCATTCAAGGAAGACTAATGCTCGAGAGGTCATGCACATAGTTGGAGAAGCCCCGAAAAGGGCTAAGAGTGGAGTATCAATGGTATTCGATGAATTTAATTAGGAAGGGGTTAAATTTTTTCATGATGATTCTTTAGTCATAACACCTATCATATGGAATAGATCGATAAAGAGAGTACTTATAGACAATGGAGCGTTAGTTGACATTTTGCTTTATGATACCTTCAAAAGGATTAGATACAATGATTATCAATTAACCCCGACTGATATGCTGATCTTTGGTTCGCTGGAGTCGAATGTCCCATTGAAGGGATAATTAAACCCCCTTTGACGATGAGCCAGGAGCCAAGGCAAGCTATATAAATGTTGAACTTTGTGGTGGTTAAGGCTAGGTCGACGTATAATGCAATAATGGGGAGGACATGCATACATGCCTTCATGGAAGTCCCCCATTATAGTGATCAAATTTCCAACAAGTAATGAAATAGGAGAAGAAAGGAGAGACTAGAAGATGACAAAAAGTTGTTATGTAACCTCGTTAAGGGCAGATAAAGCCGGGGGGAAGTTCTACCCATTGAAGATATGGACATCCATGAGAATGATGAGAAATGAGGGAAGCCATCGGAGGATTTGATCCCAATTCTTTTGGCTCCCGAAGATCCTGAGAAGATACCTTTCATTGGAGCATCGCTGGAGGAGCCCCTCAAAGGAAATTTAATAAAGTGCTTGTAAAAAAATAGTGATGTGGTTGCATGGTCGGTAGCAGATATGCCTGGTATTGATCCCGAGCTGATCACCCACAAGTTGAATGTTGATCCTAATCGGAAGACCGTGGAGCAAAAAAAGGAGTTTTGCCCCTGAAAGGCAGGAAGCCATCAAACAAGAAGTTGAGAAGCTTTTAGAGACTGGTTTCATTAAGGAGATACAATTTTCGGAATGGTTGGCAAATCTCGCAATGATGAAGAAGGCTAATGGAAAGTGGAGGATGTGCATTGACTTCACTGATCTAAATGATGCATGCCCAAATGATTATTTTCCTCTGCCAATGATAGAACTTTCATAGATGCCATTACGAGTCACGAGATACTGAGTTTCATGGATGGATTCAGCGGGTACAATGAGATCAAGATGCATAAATATGATATCCCAAAGGTACCATTCATCACTGACTTTGGTGTTTTTTACTATCTTGTTATGGCATTTGGTCTCAAGAATTCATGAACCACTTACCAAAGGTTGGTGAATAATATTTTTAAGGATCTTACTGGAAAGACCATGGAGGTATATGTAGATGACATGTTAGTCAAGAGCCTTGTAAAGGCAGATCATATATCCATTTGAGGGAAGCTTTAGAGATCTTGAGGCACCATGAAATGATACTGAATCCCGCCAAGTGTGCTTTTGGTGTATGATCTAAGAATTTTTTAGGATTAATGATCTCCAAGAGAGGAATCGAGGCCAATCCTGACAAGATAAAAGCCATCCTGGATATGGAACCTCCATGCTGTATAAAGGATGTCCAAAAAATCACTGGGAGGATTGCTACTTTGAGATGGTTTATCTCCAAGTACGGAGACCAGTGTCTGCCATTCTTCAAAACTTTAAAGAAAGTAAAATATTGTGCGTGGACTAATGAAAGTCAGATGGTGTTTAAATAATTGAAGGAATACAAGGTTCATGCCCCTTTGTTGGCCAAACCAGTCCTAAATGAAACCCTGTATTTGTACTTGGCCGTTTCCAAAAATGCTGTGAGTGCTGTTTTGGTAAAAGAGGAGGTTAAAGTTCAAAAACCCACATACTATGTCCGGAAGATTCTACATGGGGCTGAGTTGAACTACTCCATTATAGAAAAGTTTTCTTTAGCCCTGGTTATAGCCTCGAGGAAGTTATGTCCTTACTTCCAAGCTCATGAGATTGAAGTGTTAACAAATCAGCCTCTGAGAAACATCATTCACAATCCTAAATCCAATGGAAGGCTAATTAAATAGGCCATAGAGCTTGGGGAATTTGATATTAAGTATAAACCTAGAACAGCGATCAAAGCACAGGCTTTGGCTAACTTCGTGGTTGAATGTACCATAAAAGAGGGGGCAAGAAGATACACCTCAAGGCATGGATGGCAAAGACGGAGATAAGAAAATTAAGAACAAAGATTTATTGGTGCTCTATTTTTGACGGGGCATTAAAAAAAATTTGAGTGAAGTCGGGCTAGTTTTACAAAGCCCCGATGGGTTCTTGATTGAGTATGCTTTGAAGTTAGATTTTCCTACCACATATAATGACGCAGATTATGAATCCCTAATAGTTAGACTTGGCCTAGATGAGACTTTGAGGGTTAAGAATTTAAAAGTCTACGGGGAATCGAAGCTTGTGGTGTCCCAGGTCAATAGAGAATTTGAGGCGAGAGATGAAATCATGGCCAGATATGTGTGACTTGTAAGAGCTGTGATGACTCAATTTGATGAATATCATGTTGACTACATCCCAAGAGAGGAAAACTCCAAGGCAGATGATTGTCTAAATTTTCCTCCTTGAAATTTGTGAATAGTTCGGGAAGCGTATATTTCCGTGTTTTGAAGACACAAAACATTGATGTTAAATTGGTTGCCTCTATTGGGCTTGGAGAGTCATGGATTGATCCCATTAAGGCTCATTCTCAGACATGATGGCTCCCTAATAATGTAATAGAAGCATGAAAATTATCTTTGTGAGCCCTGAGGTATTTCTTTATAGATGGTATTTTGTATAAGAGGTCTTTTATGATTCCCTACCCAAGGTGTCTCGGGCCTGATGAGGCACGAATAGCCCTTGAAAAGGTACATGAAGGCATTTGTGGCCAACACTTAGGGCATGGCCCTTGCTCACAAGATAACTCATTTTGGCTTCTATCGGTCGAAGATTATGGTCGATGCCAAGAATTATGTGAAGAACTGTGATCATTCCCAAAAGCATGCACCAGTTGTTAGGCAGCCACCTAAGATGCTAAATTACATAAATTCTCCCATCCCTTTCGCTATATGGGGCATGAATTTTCTTGGACCTTTCCCGATGGCCACTGCACAAAGAAGGTATTTGATTGTGATAATTGATTAATTTACAAAGTGGATCTAAGCCAAGCCATTGGCTAAGATCACAACCAAGCATGTTGCTCAATTTATGTGGGAAAATATCATGTGTAGATATAAAATTCCCCGTATCTTGGTGACCGATAAAGGTACACAATTAAACAATGAGGGATTCAAAAAGTACTATGAGGAGAATGAAATCGAGCTGTTGTTCACTTCGGTTGCCCACCGTCAGGCCAATGGGCAAGCAGAAGTAGCAAACTGGATTATTATAGATGGGTTAAAGAAGAGGAGTGAGAAGTCCAGGAACAATTGGGTAGATGAAATAGTTTCGATACTTTGGGCATATAGGACCATATGTATGGTCACGATGGGAACAACGCGATTCATGTTGGCATATAGGGCAGAAGCAGTCGTCAATGTGGAGATATCACATTCGTCTCCAATGATTCAAGCCTACAATACTGATGAAAATGAGGAAGGGAAAATGCTAGCTCCGGATTTGATAGATGAAGTAGAGGATGAAGCACGTGCAAATATCATGAAATATCGTAAAAAAGCTTCCTTTTACTATAATCTGAGGGTAAATAAAAGGTTTTTCAAGAAAGATGATTTGGTCCTAAGGAAAGTGAAAGCATCAAGGGTAAGACCAGAATGGAAAGCTTGCCCCGAATTGGGAAGGACCCTACAAAATCAGAAGTATTCGAGGAGAAGGATCCTACAAGTTGAAAACCATGGATGGGGAAGAAGTACCAATGACTTGGCATGCACATAACTTGAAGACTTATTATATATGATTCCTCTTAGTAAGGAAGTATTTATCTATTAGGATTACTAAAACAACAATAAGGTTCATAATAACCATGAGCTTTGGCTCCTTAGGATTTGCATTCCAGTTCTCTAGGATTTCCTTTTTTCAGTTTTATTAAGACTTCACATTCCTGGTTTAATATATCTTATATAAGGGTTGAATCCCAAAGATTTCTAATAGTTTTTGGCATACGACTTTAGATTTTTTCGTGAAACATGAAGTTATGATAAATGATAAATCAAAGTGCAAAAACAAAAAAATAGACATAGATAAAAAAGGGATCAGTTCATACATAAATAAGGCAATACAAATTCTAAACATAAATAAGTAGCCACATAGGGCCTAATAAAGTCTCAGTAGGCCGGAGAAGACTCAAAGTCCATATCATCCTATCCCTCACTCCTACTAGATGTATACTCGCTGCCTCTATCACTAGATAAAGAGCCGAAGTCCTCTACGACAACTCTAGAAGATGACTCGGGAGGAGGAGGTGGAGGCTCGGTGTGAGGGACGTCCTCAGAGATAACTATGCGAGTATGAAACCTTTATAGTAAAGTCTCGTTATTTGAACAAGGGTAGTCTGCCAAGTTAATACCAGGACACGCGTCGTTCACATACCCAAGGACCGTGTCCCAACCTGTCCTGTAAAACCCGGGAAACAGCGTGTCATCCCGATCTCGCATAGACGGGGCAAACTCGTATGTGTCCAAGTAAGCATCGATAGTCCTATCCCGCTCCTCCCTAAGCTTAACCAACTCTGCGTTGGCTTCAGATAGCTGCTCATCTTTTGCTTCACTTTTTTCTCCAAAAAAGCATTCTCAGCCTTCTGCTTCTTCAAAGCCCTGTCAGACTTCTCCGAAGCCTTCTTCCAGGATTCGACATGCTAAACTATCGCCTAAAAGTGAGATTTATTCTGAAAAGGTAACAAAACATAAGAAAAAAATCAAGGATAACGATATAAGGAAAAGTTAAAGGAGTGAAAAAAATACCGAAGTTATTGATTGAGCTCCCGTGAGCTTCACCCACTCCAAGTCTTGCCCAACTATAACATTCCTGAAGTCCTTGGGGGTGATGGAGTGATAGGAACAGTCTCAGGAATGCTTTGTGGGACCAACCATGATATCCCCTCAACGGAAGCCCTAAAAGGGTTGAAATGAGCCATTAGGAGGTGGAGAAGTAGGATTGGCCGTGACGACCTCGATGCCAGCTAAAGAGGCCTCAATAACATGCTCTTTATGCTTTCTTAAGAAGTTGGGCTCTATAGCCTTGCCTCGAGTATCTAGCACTGCTAGCCCGACCTTCTTCATCCTGACGTTTCCTCGACAACGGGCACAATAGCGTTGTTGATTTCCTTATTCGCTGAAAAAATAGAAAGACAAGAGACGATTCATGTTAATAACAAGTGAAAAGTAAAAAAGTTAAGACAAAATGGAGAAAGAAATACCCTGCAATGTGACCAAAGAAAGTTCGACATGTGTTATTCCCAAACAATCTAACAAAAAATTACAGAAGGGGGGTTGAATGTAATTCTGGCTACTTTTCCAATTTTAAGAACTGTTATACTATAAATATATAACTGTGTTTGATTTAGCTAAAATGCGGAATGAAAGTATTGAAGAAATCAAACATAAAGTAATCAAATACAAGTATTTAAAAACTTTTGGTGGATTGAAATATTCCACCAGAGATATATTAATTTGAAAACTCTGTGATGTAATATTTGCACACAGCTGCTTACAAGTACAGATAAATTCTTTATAGATATAGCTTTATCTATTTCTCTGGTAATTGCTTACTAACTTGGATATCTTGTTCTACTTACTACTCTTGGTTTATATATCACCAAGTTACAATTTAAAAAGACAAAAAAATAAGACAAAGTATTTGTAGTCTAATTTCATGCTTCTTCATTTCTCAATCCAACATCTTTGAATAACTTCAGTTTCACATGAAAATGAAAATGCTTCTTTGTTCTCTAAAACCTGTAAGTAGGCTGCCACATTCCATTTACACACAATCAATGCATGTGACTGTCAAGTCATTATCAACTGCTCTTCTGAATTTGTTCATCCGTTGGAACTCTGTGGGATCATCCGTTGAGACTTTTTTGGATCATCCGTTGAGAGTCTAGTTGATCATCCGTTGAAGCTTTAGTTGATCATCCGTTAAAGCCTTGTGGAACATCCGTCGAGACTATCTTCATAGTAGTTAACTCCATTTAATTTATACAAGATTACAAGGCATCTGATATTTACAATTAGGCAACCTATCTTGCATATCAATCTAGTAGTCAACATGACTTAAAACATTTTACAACATCTAGTTTTCTAAGGCATTACAATATGCAGAAATGTGCTACTAAACTTATTAATACATAAGCTACCCTTTCAACGGATGTTGAAATGATCATCCGTTGAAAGCTACAAAATCACTAAATTGAATCTACTAAGTGTTTTGTTTAACATATCATTAAGTAAACAACAGATTCCTAACAATCTCCCCCAATTTATGTCTACCAGAATTGCAGCCATAAATTAAGAGAAACTTGATGATAACAAAACACCCTATAAATACAGACTGATTTCTAGTAGATGAAATTAACAAGTGCTGCAATATTATTGAAGATTATATAGAGGAAGGTTTACAGAAAATCTCACAGGCCATTTTCAAGGTGCTCCATGTTAGGTAATGGATCACACACGGAGGGGGGGGGTGAATGTGTTTTTCTGATTTTAGGCTTTTCTTGAAAGATAATGATTGAATAAAGTAAATTAAATCTTGTATAGAAAAGTGTTCATGCAGCAATTAAACTTGCGCAAAATAAAGAACACAGATATTCAAAACTCACTTAATTTTTGTATTAAAAATTAAGATACTTTGCTACAAAATTTCTAAGCTCTTCGAAGTTAAAGAGCTCAACTTCTTCTCGAGAGTGTTACAAGAATTTAGATCTAAATTATTACTTCTAACTAGAGGACCATTTTTAACTTTATAGCTCAGTTAACTGTTGGTTTACACAGTGGATAATAAACATGCTATTAGCTTTTCTAAACTGTCACTTGTCATTTCTATATATAGAAAAGTAAATCTTCCATTTCTGGCTTAGCATATCTTTAGTATCCTGTGTTTACTTTAATTTCCTCTGTCAGTTAATCTTTGCCATTGATCTTGCACACACTTCAAGCTGCTTTTTGTAGACTTGTCAATCCAGCTGTTGGATTGTTTGTTGATTGTTTATCTTGGATATTAAACTAATCTGCAATTCTGTACTTTGAGACTGTACTTCGAGATCTCCAGTTTGATTCATTTGAACACTTTATATCTCGATAAGTACAAAGGCTTATCGAGATCTCTAGTTCTTCATAATGAGTTTGGCTTGTAGAGGTCTTCAGCTCATCGAGATCTCTAGTCTTCATAACTTCACTTGACTTGTAGATATCTCTGAGTTCTCGAATGGATATAAACTTGTCGATAACTCTGAGTTCTCTAGTGAAAGAATGACTTGTCGATATCTTTTTGAGTTCTCGAGTAGCTTTCCTAACTTCTCTACTCCTGGTGGATATTGCTTATCCGTTGAGTAGATATTGCTCATCCGTCGAGTAGATGTATAGCTTATTCGTCGAGTAGATATTGCTCATCCATCGAGTATATGTTATTCATCCATCGAGTGGATATATAGCTCATCCATCGAGTAGATATTGCTTATCCGTCGGTACTCTCTGGAGTTTGAATGACTTCTCGATAAGTCATTCTGGAGTTCTCGAATGACTTCTCTATAACATTAAATCTGTGACTTGTAGAGATCTTGACTTAGAACATTTTTCTCCAAACAGATTTATTCAACTCCAAGCTTCTTCAAAATTCTTCTGAGGCATGATCGTCTTGATCTTCTTCCAGATATAATCCTTAGGCTTGATACTATTTTAGGAAAAAGACTCCAGTCTGCTCCTTTGCATTTTTACAGACTTTAAGTGTTACAAGTACAAAATACAAAATTAGATAATAATACAACTTACTTAGGGTTGGCCCCAAGCTTAACTGATTACTGAAAATAATTATTCATTAATCTTCCACTCAGATCATAGATGCTAATGACATTGTTAGCTCCTGTAATCTTTGACATCATCTATTATATATTACACTCCTCTAGACTGAGCAAATTTAGATTATTTCCTTAACTATCTGAACATCTTTCCCAACTTCTCATTGTTTTCTTCAATCTGGTGTTGAAGTTGCCTGTAGAATTCAGATTCATCCTCATTTGTCTAATCCAGCATTCCTTGTATCTCCATGAGAGTTTCATTTCTTGAAATTTTTAGCTGATCTTCCAATCTGAAGAATCTTCTGATGTATTTCTCATTTTTGAACTCCATCAACCAGTAAGCCTTAAATATACTCTACTTCCTGTGTATGGAATTGTTAGGACTCTTGGTAGTGCATTTGGTCCTCTCCAGTTATTCCTTATCTCCTCAATTTTATTGAGTACCATTTCTTGGCAACTATGCTAAACCTAAAATTCTTCTTGATTGAGGAGAAAATCTTTACCAAAATAGAATAGACTTCATTAAGAATTCTGTGAAGGGGCCAGGTTAGCTCTTTTCCACCCTTGTACCTGAAGACTAATCTCTCTGGAAGATGTTTGTAAGCATCAATGGCTCTAACTTCTTCTAGCTCATCCAGATAGAGATTTATATTTGAGAATTCCTTGATGTCACAGATGAAGAGTTGATCTCCCTTGTTGACAATTGGTTTGGGCTTGACTAATGTTTTGGATTGAAGTTTGACAGGCTTGACCTTTTTGATTGCTCTCTTCTTTGTTTTCCTTGGATTGGTTTGGATTGGAATATTTAGATCAGGAAGTGGTAGGATTTTCCAATCTATAGGTTCATCCTTGGGAATTATGGTTTAACCATGGAAATTCATGTTAGGATAAACCTTGAATTCAGCCTTCTCCATTGTGGACATGGCTGTTTGACTTAAGGTGGTAGATTGAGTTGGCATATATTCTTTCATATCTTCATTGAAATCCAGCTTCCTCTTTAGTTTGAGCTTGTATCTTATTTTCTTAATCTGCTTTGGTTCTACTTGCTTCTTTCCAATCTGAGTCTCAGCTGTCATAGCAGGCATTACATAATCTGTGGTTGCAGGCTTCTTAGCTTGGTTCTTGGCATCTGAAGCAGCTTGCTTTTTTTGTTGTTTGAGCCTCACCTTTTCTTCTTTCTTAGCCTCTGTAAACTGTAGATGTCCAACCACAATTAAAATATCATAAATATATTTGGTTTGACTAATGAATATTCCATCACTAACTTGCTTAACTTGTAAACCAAGAAAGTAAGTTAGTTCTCCCATCATGCTCATTTCATATTTACTTTGCATCAATTTGGCAAACTTTTTGCAAAGCTTCTCATCTGTAGAGCCAAATATAATATCATCTACATAAATTTGAACAAGTATACTAGAGCCATTAACATTTCTATAGAATAAAGTTTTGTCAACAGTACCTCTTGTGAAATGATTTTCTAAGAGAAATTTTGACAAAGTGTCATACTAGGCTCTAGGTGCTTGCCTCAGTCCATAAAGTTCTTTCAAAAGATAGTAGACATATTCTGGAAAAATGGGATCTTCAAAACCTAGAGGCTGACTGACATAGATTTCCTCCTCCAAATCTCCATTCAGAAAGGCACTTTTGACATCCATTTGATAGACTTTAAAATTGGTATGGGCTGCATAGGCTAGAAAAATTCTGATGGCTTCAAGTCTTGCAACATGAGCAAATGTCTCATCAAAATCTATTCCTTCTTATTGACAATAGCTCTTAGCAACCAATCTAGCTTTATTCCTGACAACTATGCCATTTTCATCCATCTTTTTTCTGAATACCCACTTTGTGTCAATAGGATTCTTTCCTTTAGGCTTGGGTACAAGCTTCCATACTTTATTCCTTTTAAATTGGTTTAGCTCCTTCTATATAGCTAAAACCCAATCAGGATCCAACAGAGCTTCTTCTACCTTTTTAGGCTCTTCATGTGATAGAAAGCTACTGTAAAGATATTCTTCTTGAGTTGCTTTCCTACTTTGCACTCTTGAAGATGCATTTCCAATAATTAGCTCAAATGGGTGATCTCTAGTCCATTTTATATGTTGTGGTAGATTAGTTCTAGATGAAGAGGCCTCATTGTTGTCTTGATATATGACTGAGTTTTGATTAGAAGAAACTCTCCCTGAGTTTGTGGATCTTTGACTTGAAGTTGTGGTTCTTTCTGATTGTAATCTATATTGATTTTCAACTCCTATTGATGGCTCAACGAATGTTGATCTTTGCCTTTCGACGGATGATACCGAATGTCTTTCACCGGATGATGCACTTGGTCTTTCGACGAATATTGAATTATGTGCTTCATTAGTTGTAGATTTTTCTGCATTATCCTTAGATATGATTTCTTGATCACTCTTATCATCACCAATCATCTCAACATTATCAAATATGAGGCTTTCATGGAAATATCCATCTTGCAGTCCTTCAATCTTTTTATCATCAAACACAACATGCACATATTCCATAATAGTGTTGGTTCTGAGATTGTAGACTCTGTATGCTTTTCCAACTGCATATCCAACAAAAATGACTTCATCTGCTTTGGTATCAAACTTTCCATGCTGATCAGTTTGATTTCTTAAGATATAGTATTTACATCCAAAGACATGAAGAAAGTTTAATGTTGGCTTCCTGTTCTTGAACAATTGGTAAGGTGTCATGCATTTTGATTGATTAACCAAATAAATATTTTGAGTGTAGCATGCAGTATTTACAGCTTCTGCCCAAAAATATGTTGGTAACTTTGATTCTTCTAGCATTATTCTTGCAGCTTCAATAAGAGATCTGTTCTTCCTTTCCACCACTCCATTTTGTTGTGGGGTTCTTGCTGCTGAAAACTCATGCATGATCCCATTCTCTTCATAAAATAACCTCATCACATAATTCTTAAAATCAGTTCCATTGTCACTCCTGATTCTTCTAACTTTGAAATCCGGATGATTATTGACTTGCCTTATGTGATTGATGATGATTTCACTAGTTTCATCTTTGGATTTTAGAAAATATGTCCAAGAGAACTTTAAGAAATCATCCACAATTACTAGGCACTATCTTTTCTTTGAGATGGATAATACATTGACTGGTCCAAATAAATCCATGTGTAGTAATTGTAAAGGTTTGTTCAATTGTTGAGTCTAGCTTCTTTCTGAATGATGCTTTGATCTGCTTTGATACTTGGGCCAGCTCTCTCCTTGAACTCAGTGAGCAGGGTAGAATCTCCAGTCATGTGCCTTGAGCACCCACTATCCAAATACCAAAGATTCTTTCTATTTCCCTGCATACAACAAAATCAAATCAAGTTGATTTTGGTTCCCAAGCTTCATTGGGTCCTATTTTGTTAGCCTTTTTCTTAGGTTTCTTGGACTTGTCCTCATTTGATTTAGGTATATGAGATTTATCCTTAGTCATTTGAGCAGAGCCTTTGAAACCATTCATCATTACAGAGTTATCATGCACATGTTGATTTACTTGGAAGGGCATATTTTGAGCAAACATGTTATTCCAGTAAGGAATGCTAAATGGCATTTGAGGCATACTAAATGTAGAGTAAGGATTTTGTGCAAATGGCATATTAGGAAATTATGCATTTAAATTATGTGCAGGCATAACATTCACAGGCATGATAGGCATGTTAGGAAAAGAAGAAGGTGCAGACATGGGTGCATGTATAGCAAGTTTGCAATTAATAGACAAATGATTAACACTACCACACTTTACATAGGTTATTATAGGTGTATATTGAAGGGTTTTTAGCACATAAACGCAACGATAACGTTAATTTAAATCTTGAAAAAAACCAAAATACTCCGCAGGATCCATGCGAAAAATAATATTTAATTCGTAGTTCAGTATGTTTACCTTAAGAAGCTTTACGTTAATGGAAAGATGGAGGTCTTTAATAGCGATCCAAGAACGATGAGCGGAGATCCCTAGCAGCTGCTCCTCAAGTGTGAAGCACTCCACCGGTATCCACCAAGAGTACAATGTGATGGAGGAGGAAGAGGTTGAGAGAATTAGTTGCCTCCCTCTTGTTCTACTTTAGAATTAAGGTTAATTATTTGGGTTGAGGCAAATAGGGTTTATAATAGTATATTTATAAGCAAAATTTTCAGCTGAAAATTTTCCATAAAATATTATTATTATTAACCCTTTAATTGATTATTCTTATTAACCAATTAACTAATAATTAAAACACTTTTTAATCATTAATCCCTTTTCTAAACACTTTAGAAAAATAATTCTCTCACTTGATTTAATTTCCAAAATTAAATTCTAAATTAATAATATTAAGAATTAATTAAATCTTATTTAATCAGTTATTAAATCTGCTAATTAATTATTTATTTCACAAATAAATAATTACCAGCCATTATTAATTAATTCCTTCACCATTAAATCATTCTCTTTTATGGTGTGACCCTGTAGGTTCAATATTAAGCCGGTAGTAGAAATAAATAATAATAAAACTATTTTATCATTATTTATATAAATTCTCTAATTCATTAAATATGATTAATTAATAAATTAATCATATTTATTCTACATCGTGAGGAATACTTCTCAGCATATCGCGACTATCCGGATAATACGAATTCACTGCTTAGAATACCAAGAACCTATTCAGTGAGTAGTTACCGTACAATCAATTCCTTCTACCCTGCAATGTCACGATTAAATACAAGGCATGGAACTTGTGTCAAGCCTATCTTATTTAATCATTTGCTTTCCCATTCACTATGCTTAGTTCTATTTAATGTAAATTAGAAACTCATTTCTAATTTCATTCACTCTGGCCAGAGATACCTGAACTAGCATAAGTGGATCAGCATTGAACATTCTCTTCCTTCACTGGAAGAGGTAGTGTAATAACCCCAATTTTTGGAAATTTTTGAAACCCTTATGAATAGTGTTTTTGCTGAATGAGAAAACTTTTCATGCCACACTATGTAGGGGTTCTGTTATGGATATTCTAAGATCGTATTAGTATTCCATAAAGTAAATAAGTGTATGTAAAGATCGTCAGAATCCAATTCCGAACACTTTGATTTTTCTCGAAAATCCACCAGATACCGAAAGAATTGAGTATAAGGTAACATGATTAAAGGGATTTAAATTCAAGGATTATAAGAGAGGATTATAAAAAGGAATATAATGTATTGAGAAAGGTTAAGGGAACCCAAGTAATAAGATCCCGGGTACGATCCCTCAAACGATCAACGAGAAAGAGAGTTAAGCGAACCGTAAAACAAATAAACGTCCAAGGGGCAAGCACATGCAAGTAACATGAGAAGGAAGCTTCTAATATAAGCTAAAACATGTGGTTAGAAGCAAGGTGACATCATCACACCACAAGAATGAGGCATGTGGCAAAGTAGTGATGCAAGCAATGACATAAGCAAGTGAAAACAAGATATTTAGCCAATAATTAACCACAACCATGCATTCTTTGCACAAATATCAAGGCAAGACAAGCAAGCAAAAGCTCTCCCCCATTTCTTTCTTCTTCCATTCGGCCTTTTCAAGAAATAAAGAAATAGATTTTCAAAACTCAAGTTCTAGGCCATGGAAAATTACAAGGTTTGTTTCCTTGGATCCTATATTTCATAACTTAGTTATACCATGAGTTTAAGATCAAGATTCCATGGTTTGCATAGCTAATCCACTCATCAAAGATGATGATGAATAGTAGTGAATAGTAACTTACTTTGATTTTCTTGATTTTCATGAAAGCTTAAGGTTGATTAAGCATAGATCAAGGTTCCTAGAGGCTTGTTAGTGACTACCCACTCTCCAAGGAAGGTATAAACTCTTGAACCCTTAGTTTTAAGTTTGGTTTGTTTGGATGATAATAGTGCTTAGATGAATGGGTTTAGTTTGATGTTGATGGATGTTGGATTGTTGTTGAATTGGTGATGATTTGGTATAGTTTAAACTTTGGAAATCGTTAGGTTATAGCCGTCGTAATGCCCGATTTTCTATAAACTGTTTTGTGATTAACTGTTGGACCCGAACACCCACTTCTATAAACTAACCACTTCCATGCTTAGATAGGTTATGTTTCAAGCTTCGTTTTGATATGTGGTTTGCTTGAATCCGATGTACGATTTAGGAGAAACGATCGTTTTACGTAACGGTGTTTCGCGAACGAACCTTTTCCCCTCACCTTACTTTGAAACCTTGGTTAAGGCCCTTAAATGACTAATTGGAGCATGAAACATTTATGTAGAGTGTGTTAGGCAGTTGATAAGACACTCGCGAAAGAATCGCCTTAAAACTCGTAATGGGTAAATTATTAAAAATGGTGGAGCCGAGGGTACTCGAGCGACTTAAGTAAATCGTTAAGCGCAAAACGAGCGTTAGAGTCTGAGTTGGTTAGAGTATAGATTTACAAGTGACTTTGGTTTAATTCCAACTTACTTGTTGCTTATAGGTTACCAGACTCGTCCCGAGCCATTCGTAACCCCCAGTCGCTCAGGCAAGTTTTCTACCCGTTATACTGTTGTTGTGATGTAAATATATGTATATGCATTATCTTGTGATAAGTGCATGATTGTTATTAGCAATTTTTGTGATATATTGGAGCATGCTGATATGGTATATATGCATGTCTGTTTCGTAATCTGGTTATCTATCTGTTGATTTCAATGCTTATAGTTGCATAATACCTATGCTAGAAATAAGCAGTAGTTGCGTATATCCTTAGTATAGGGGACCCAAAGGTGAATATATTTCTAAACCGGGAGTCGATGTTCCCGAGTATATTATATATATATATATGGATATGGTTTTCAAAACTATTGATCGAATAAGGTTTATTCGATACCTTTATTTTACTTAATTGAATATTACTTGAATATTCATCCGAGGACTTATGACTCCTTTTATTTTATTAATCGAATATTATTTCGAATATTCATTCGAGGGCTTATGACTCAGTTTATTTTATTATTTGAATATTATTTGAATATTCATTCGAGGGCTTATGACTCATTTTATTTTATTATTTGAATATTCATTCGAGGGCTTATGACTCAGTTTATTTTATTATTTGAATATCATTTGAGTATTCATTCGAGGGCTTATGACTCAGTTTATATTATTTAATGAATATTATTTGAATATTCATTTGAGGATCTATGACTCCGATTATTTGCTAAGATATTTTCTTTATTTTATTAAAGAATAAGGTGTCGATAATCAAACTTATTTTTGATTATTCAAATAAAGATAGTACTTTCGTATAAGTATATCTTTGGTTATTTAATACTCATTTCAAGTATAAGTTTTCCAACTTCTACCTCAATTATTCTTTATGGGAATATTATTTAAATAATAATATTCAGATATTTCTTTTATATTAAGACTGATTTACTTTATTAAATCAGCATTATTCCAAACACTCTTTAAAGTGTTTTCGAGTCTTTAAAATGATTTTCAAAAGTTAGAGCGGATCCCAAAACTCATTTTTTATATATTTAAGATCTTCCTTTTAAAAAGGGGATTTAAATACTCGCTCAAAACCAGAGGGATCCGGCTCTGTGGTGTATTTTATATTCGCAACAAGGTTGCAGTTTTGGTAAATGAATTTATTACTTACCCAAAGTTCGGGAAGTAAGTCCATCTATCGAGTCGGCATAAGCAACATGGGCTCAGTGGGCGTCCATGATAGTGTAAGTGGCTCAGTGGGAGTCCATCAAATGTGTAAGTGGCTGAGTGGCAGTCCAGCATAAGGTCCTATTACGACCAGGGTGATGACCAGTGGGGAATTCGTCCATCTACTAGTAGAAAAGGTTACTTATTGGTATCTTTGCCTGATCAGCAAGATATCAGGTTTATGCCAAGGTTTTCTCCTTTCCAAATTCATTGGATATTGCAACTCTGTTTATAATTTTCATAACAGAGGTTTTCAAGGAGTGTATGAAATGTATATATATAGGTGTATATATATATCGGGACTTAATGAAGTATCTCGTAACCTCATTATTTATAATGATATTCAAAGATTGAATCTATTCAAATCTTGTCTTGTAGTCTCATCTATGTGATGAACTTTTGAAAGCTCATTATAACTTGAACGGTGGTAGTTCAAGTAGTATGTGGAAAAGATATAAGTATATCGGAGTATCTTGTAACTTCATCTTTTAAACTTATATCTAGTAAATGATTATCTTATGCATGTCAAAGATTTTCAGAAAAACGTTGAGACAAGGTTAGATATATGAGATCACTTTGCAACGATATTTTTATACAGTTATAAACTGAAACTCTGTGTATATTATGCATGGAAGAGGACTTCCAAGATTTTGAAAAGTATATATGTATATATACTGAATATTTTGCGACTTCATCACATTAAGATATCAACTTGGTTCATTTCTTTTGACCAAGACTTTCATGAGTACTATGAGAAGGCTCATATATTGTTAATCATTATATATATTATTTTGGTGGGCTTGTTGCTCACCCTTGCTTTCTTCTTTCATCACACAACATCAGATAGACAAGATGAACAGGACCAAGCTCCCAATTCGCGAGCGGATAGGAAACGTTCCGCAGTTTCCTATAGGCGTTGATGTCGCTGTAGCTGAGGTAGGAACTATCAATAGGCTAGGCTTTCAACTTTTGATGTACCAGAATTATGTATATTTATGAATTGTAATAATGGCAAAGAAATGTAAATTTATTCAGAAACCCTTTTAAGGTGTATTGACATATAATTGTGGAATAAAACGACTTGTGATTATTTTTGGATATTCATCTCTGAGACTATAACTTGTGGTGTGTGTGTTTATTGTGGGGTCACAGTATAGAGTAGTTGATTGTGTATTAAGATTGGGTGTTATTAAGGGAAATGGAACTCGTGACAACCCGGATCCCCGACCCCGGATTTGGGGGTGTTACAGAAGTGGTATCAGAGCTAAGCGTTATAAACCTCAGAGATGATGTGATGTTAAGATAATAAGTTCACTAAGATAATAAGAGCTCTTGCCAAGTTCCTAGTCGGGCTACCTAACGTAGTACTGACAGTTAAAACCCTTATAGGAACCCTTATAAATATCGTGATAGAAGCGTAGTTCGTTATCGTATATGGTAGCAGGACTCCGAACCCTGAGGTTGAGGAGCAACAACGCGATGATGTTTTATTACTTATTGAAGATCAGATTATGGATCCGATACAGCGTCCTAACGTGGGATCGGATGATGTTCATGTTGAGGATGTTGTCCTAGAAGGGATAGTTGCTGAGGAGGATCCCATGGAGGATCCTGACAAGAATGAATAAAGGACCACTGATGAATTGATGACCATGGTTAGGTCGACTACCAGAGGTAGAATTGGTCGGTCACTATCGGAGGTTCGTTCAAGTTTGTAAAGATAGTAGCCCCCTTTAACGCGACTTACTCGTAAGACTGAGAAGTTTGAATGGACAGAGAAATGCGAGAATAGCTTTCAAGAACTGAAGCAAAGGTTGGTGACGGCTCCTATGGTGGCGTCGCCGGATGGAAAAGAAGATTTTGTGATTTGTATTGACGCTTCGTATAAGAAATTAGGGTGCTCTTATACAGCACAACAAGGTACTCGCGTACACGTCAAGACAATCGAGGTAATATGAAATTCGATATCCCCACCCATGAGCTTGGGCTCGTGGCAATAGTTTTGCCCTAAATATTGGAGGCACTACTGGTATGAATAGAAGTGCAAGATTTACACAAACCATAAGTGCTCTAGTACATTTTCACGCAGAAAGAGCTCAACATGCGCCAAATGAGGTGGTTAGAGATAATCAAGGATTACGATTATGAGATTCTTTATCATTCGGGGAAAGCCAATGTGGTGGCTGATGCCCTTAGTAAAAAGGAGAGACTCAAGATGATAATGTCTTTGAGAGAGTTTATAAGAGATTTTGAGAAAATGGAAATAGAAGTGAAGGTAACCGGAGCCGGTACCGAAAAGCTGTTTGAGATTGCAATACAGCCCGAATTATTGGAAAAGAACAGATTGTGCCAGAAAAAGTGATGAATGAAGGAAGAGAGCCAACAAATAGATAAGAGATTAATACCGAGAAAGATGATAAGGAAATAATGAGGTATTCCTACAGAATTTGGGTTCCAAATGTTCAAGAGCTTAAAGATGAGATCTTAGATGAAAGCTAGTTTGAGGAATAAGATTTAGAGCAAACGCTGAACGTGATAGTCAGGGAGGTCGCCATCAAGATAGAAGGAACCCATAACATGATGAAGTGGAAAATGAGGATTTAAAATATGTAGGATGACCCCGATTATGGGGAGGAGGAGGGAATGTTCAGACTAAGGAAACAGAAGGTCAAGTAAGGAAAGGAGACTCAAGACGGTACTCCTATACGGCAATTCATGGACCTGTCTGAAAAGAACTTAGACTATTATCCCCAACCACCACCTTGAGGAAACAATGTAGTGGGAAATTCTTTCAGGACCTTTAAGTCGCTAAGCTCTCAGAGTTCCAAGGAACAAGCTGACCCAGCCGAGGTAAGAGCCTGGCTAAAGGAAATAGAGGAATCATTTGAGATTCTGAATGATTGACGAATCACAAAAGACTGTTTTTGTCACTTACCCTCCTAAGAGAGAGACCACCCGCTGGTGAAAGGCCAAAGAAGGCACGGAGCAAGAGATTATAATAAACTGATTTAAGTTCAGTCAATTGTTTTCAGGAAAGTACTTCCCAAGGTTATGGAGATAGTGTAAAAGCTTTAGAACCAGAACAAAGGAAGACGAGTATGATGAATTATGAAGCTAAGTTGTAAAAGTTGTTAAGATTCGTTCTAAGGACACGAATCCAGAATGACGGGATGTTTGAAATCAATGCTTATGTTGTGTTGGTTCATGAAATAACGATAGGAGAAAGGAAAATAAAAAGAAACTGAAGTGGAAAGGAATATAAAGGCAATAGAGTTTGAGGAATGATAAAGGAATTGGGTATGAGGAAACCCTAAAGACTCGTAGCAATAGAAATAGAAAAGTATGTAATCGTCAGGATGAGGGTGATTCACCATGATTTAAAATTGCTGGGTGAAGGCATAAGAGATACATATATTTTATCCCTAGTAAGTTGGGAGGATTTAAGGAAACCTTGAGATAGTTCGAAGGATAAATAATAAGACGCGGATAGACTAAGGAGACAAGAAAGTAAGAAAGTAGGAAAATTGGATGAAGGAAGTGACCTTCAAGAATGTGAAATGTAAGACCGGTGGCTCGATACCCAGAAAGGGAGACGCCAGGTATGAGAGATATCCCAACCTTGAGGTGACTGTTGAGATAAACAACAAAAGTAAATAAGGAATTATTAAGAAGAAGTTCACGTTGAACATGACCAATGTCTTCCAGAACATCCATGTTATCATTACCAAATCAGGAAAGAAAAGCGGATGACCATTGTTATCTTTTGGAGGCCATATGGATTGACCTCAATTTGAATAAGGATGCTATTATGAAGTTAGGTATAGACTATCGAGGTGGGAATGATTGAATAAGACACCCTTATCAAGGATATATGACTTGATTTATCCATGGAAGGATGCATGTACCTTTTTAAAGGTGTAATTAAGGATAGAACATCGGTAACTTAAAATGAATCCTAGGGGAATGCATAAAGGTTGGCATTTCACCTTTAATAGGGATAGTATGAGTTTTGACAGTATGATTTGGAAAGGGTTAAGGTAACAACAACCTTTAAGAATCAGTGGAGAAATTTTTCAGAAGTATATAGACAATGGTTTTAGTATTAGTAAATGGTATTTTGATATGCCCTGTATCTAGGAAATACAGGAGGAACGATTCAAGGATAACCTTAGAGGTTTTACAAGGAGAAAGGTAAAATTCAAAATTCTCAAGAGTAAACATGTTGATAAAGGAAAAATGACGTAATTATAATGATGCCAAGTGGGGCACGTGTTAAACCACGAGAAAGTATGGATCGAACCAGTAAAGGTCAAAATTGTTCCAGGCAATTAGGACTTAAGATAAAAGATGTTCTAAGTATAATTGAGAGTCAGTCGTGACAGTGATTAACCTCTAAAGACTGAGGCAATAACTTATCGAAAAATGGTGATTTTTTTTACTCATCAGATTTTAAGGAAAACATCTTCACATAAGCTGTGATTGAAATGAGGTAGAAAATTTATTTGGAGGTGGTTAAAATGACATTGACTGTAGGGAAATTTTACTATCAGGAAAGGCCAAAGAGGTGGCCGACACTTTAAAGGTAAGAGGATAATTATAGGCGCTTGTGCCAAAGGAATACAGTGATGATGGTTGAAGCCGTAAAGGTTGTATTATGGTTTGGAAGATTGACATTCCTTCTGATGACTGTGCAATACCCAACCGTAATAGTAGTTGGTAAAGGTTTAATTCGTGTAATTGCCATGAACGGGCTATCTATCTTAGAAGGTCCTATCTTGAGAATAATCCAGGACCATATTTCAAAAAGGACTAAACGAACCTTTGAGTTAAGTCTTCAATTGAAGGCATACGATTAAGAATGGTATTAACCTGCTATCGTTGCTTTGATTGAAACTCTTCTGCAATTTTATCTGCTTCATGTCATGAATGTATGTCAGGATCAGGAGTGTTCTTCATGAATCAGGAATGGTGATTATGTTACCTCCTTAGAAGGATTTGATACGACATGTATGGACTTCGTATGGTTAGATATTAAGATTTCATGGAACTTGAATGACGACAGTAGGTCAGTGGTGGGCCATAGTAATGTAGCAATGATTCTGCGAGTAATGAGCTGATTACAACCGCGAGAGTTGTATTGGAATGGGTGTTGAGATTGAGTACCACTAATCGGGTCGTGGTAGTGTATAAGTTATCATTAATAGAACATTGATAGACTAATTAAGTCGATTATCTACCTATGATATATTTATTCCTTCTTATCGATAAAGAGTAGTATTATCCATACGAAGAAGGTTGCGGTATAGAAATGGGTTCTAGTAACGATGAGGTCTAGAATGGGATCCCAGATTCGATTTTCGATATCGAGGTAGTTTCAAAGGTGATTGTGTATAAGCTCGAGGAAGAGCATGGGTCCATAGAATGATGGACGGGATAGCGAAAATATTTAGGCATGTGAAATATGATGCTATAATACTCGATGTTGATATAAATACATATATGTTTTGTTCTCCTATGACAAACCTCTATAGTTCAGAGGTAGATTCCAAGCCAGATATTTTATGGCAATATTTTTACATATATATACAATTCTCTTCAGTTCGCTCTTTTCTCTTTTTTTCATTTCATGTAAGCTGAGAAGAACAACCCTTCCAGAAGGGGAGGTATTGCCGAATGACTATCTATCTGTGTGATAGAAGCCTAGTAGGATACCATCTGTTGTTTAATTGCTTGCCAAGTACTAAAGGCTGGCCACCTTCTGTACTAACTATGCAATAGAACAAGTGTTCATGATCATAGTGATCTCTCAACAAATTCCTTTACTTCTATATGATTGATCAAACTTTGGGAAATAGAAACATCTGAAAAAGGAGTAGTAAAGTTATGGTGGTATTCAGAATGGAAGTACATTCGTGATACTAAGGTTGACGTGGTTATTAAAAGGTTATAGAACGCTAACAAGCAAAAGTATAACCAGTATAATATTAGGAACAGAAGGTAGTAGCGATTACGAGCTGGAAAAGAATAGGTATTAAGAAGCAAAAGCTCTAATGCTAAAAGCTATAATAAGAGTCTGTGCAATATACTTGAAAGAATTTGGAATGATCACTTAACACGGATTAAGTTTTCTTACGACAATAGATCATATGTCATTATCGAGATGTCGCCTTATGAGATCCTTGAGGGAAGACAATGTCGATCTCCCTTATGTTAGGATGAAGTTGTAGAGCGCAAGATGCTCGGACCCGCAGTAGCCCAAAGGGCCATGGATATAATAGATCTAATCAGAGGACGGATGGTAGTAACCCAAGATGGACATAAGAGGTATGCTGATTTGACTCAAAAGGATAAAGAGTATGAAATAGGGGACCTAGAAATGTTATAGGTATCCCTTGGAAAGGATTGATGAGGTTCGGAAAGAAAGGAAAGCTAAGTCCACAAATTGTTGGACCCTTGGATATATTAAGACGTTTTGGGAAGTTAGCATATGAGCTAGCCCTACTCCCGAACATGTAGTAAGTTCATAGCGTGTTCCACATATCAATGTTAAGGAAGTGTAATTCGGATGCCAGACAAATAGGGGCATATGAGTGCATAGACATGCAACCAGACGTAACCTATATGGAGCAACCAGGAAGGGTTATAGAGTGAAAAGGAACAAGTGCTTAGGAGAAGGATTATCAAACTAGGCAGAGTTTGGTGGTAGGACCACAATGTGGGAAAATTTACTCGAGAGTTAGAAAGTGCAATGCTAAGAGAGTATCCCTATTCATTTTTTATCTGATTCCGGGACGGAATCCTTTTAAGGAGGGGAGACTGTAATAACCCCAATTTTTGGAAATTTTTGAAACCCTTATGAATAGTGTTTTTGTTGAATGAGAAAACTTTTCATGCCACACTATGTAGGGGTTCTGTTATGGATATTCTAAGATCGTATTAGTATTCCATAAAGTAAATAAGTGTATGTAAAGATCGTCAGAATCCAATTCCGAACACTTTGATTTTTCTCGAAAATCCACCAGATACCGAAAGAATTGAGTATAAGGTAACATGATTAAAGGGATTTAAATTCAAGGATTATAAGAGAGGATTATAAAAAGGAATATAATATATTGAGAAAGGTTAAGGGAACCCAAGTAATAAGATCCCGGGTACGATCCCTCAAACGATCAACGAGAAAGAGAGTTAAGCGAACCGTAAAACAAATAAACGTCCAAGGGGCAAGAACATGCAAGTAACATGAGAAGGAAGCTTCTAATATAAGCTAAAATATGTGGTTAGAAGCAAGGTGACATCATCACACCACAAGAATGAGACATGTGGCAAAGTAGTGATGCAAGCAATGACATAAGCAAGTGAAAACAAGATATTTAGCCAATAATTAACCACAACCATGCATTCTTTGCACAAATATCAAGGCAAGACAAGCAAGCAAAAGCTCTCCCCCATTTCTTTCTTCTTCCATTCGGCCTTTTCAAGAAATAAAGAAATAGATTTTCAAAACTCAAGTTCTAGGCCATGGAAAATTACAAGGTTTGTTTCCTTGGATCCTATATTTCATAACTTAGTTATACCATGAGTTTAAGATCAAGATTCCATGGTTTGCATAGCTAATCCACTCATCAAAGATGATGATGAATAGTAGTGAATAGTAACTTACTTTGATTTTTTTGATTTTCATGAAAGCTTAAGGTTGATTAAGCATAGATCAAGGTTCCTAGAGGCTTGTTAGTGACTACCCACTCTCTAAGGAAGGTATAAACTCTTGAACCCTTAGTTTTAAGTTTGGTTTGTTTGGATGATAATAGTGTTTAGATGAATGGGTTTAGTTTGATGTTGATGGATGTTGGATTGTTGTTGAATTGGTGATGATTTGGTGTAGTTTAAACTTTGGAAATCGTTAGGTTATAGCCGTCGTAATGCCCGATTTTCTATAAACTGTTTTGTGATTAACTGTTGGACCTGAACACCCACTTCTATAAACTAACCACTTCCATGCTTAGATAGTTTATGTTTCAAGCTTCGTTTTGATATGTGGTTTGCTTGAATCCGATGTATGGTTTAGGAGAAACGACCGTTTTACGTAACGGTGTTTCGCGAACGAACCTTTACCCCTCGCCTTACTTTGAAACCTTGGTTAAGGCCCTTAAATGACTAATTGGAGCATGAAACATTTATGTAGAGTGTGTTAGGCAGTTGATAAGACACTCGCGAAAGAATCGCCTTAAAACTCGTAATGGGTAAATTATTAAAAATGGTGGAGCCGAGGGTACTTGAGCGACTTAAGTAAATCGTTAAGCGCAAAACGAGCGTTAGAGTCTGAGTTGGTTAGAGTATAGATTTACAAGTGACTTTGGTTTAATTCCAACTTACTTGTTGCTTATAGGTTACCAGACTCGTTCCGAGCCATTCGTAACCCCCAGTCGCTCAGGCAAGTTTTCTACCCGTTATACTGTTGTTGTGATGTAAATATATGTATATGCATTATCTTGTGATAAGTGCATGATTGTTATTAGCAATTTTTGCGATATATTGGAGCATGCTGATATGGTATATATGCATGTCTATTTCGTAATCTGGTTATCTATCTGTTGATTTCAATGCTTATAGTTGCATAATACCTATGCTAGAAATAAGCAGTAGTTGCGTATATCCTTAGTATAGGGGACCCAAAGGTGAATATATTTCTAAACCGGGAGTCGATGTTCCCGAGTATATTATATATATATATATATGGATATGGTTTTCAAAACTATTGATCGAATAAGGTTTATTCGATACCTTTATTTTACTTAATTGAATATTACTTGAATATTCATCCGAGGACTTATGACTCCTTTTATTTTATTAATCGAATATTATTTCGAATATTCATTCGAGGGCTTATGACTCAGTTTATTTTATTATTTGAATATTATTTGAATATTCATTCGAGGGCTTATGACTCATTTTATTTTATTATTTGAATATTCATTCGAGGGCTTATGACTCAGTTTATTTTATTATTTGAATATCATTTGAGTATTCATTCGAGGGCTTATGACTCAGTTTATATTATTTAATGAATATTATTTGAATATACATTTGATGATCTATGACTCCGATTATTTGCTAAGATATTTTCTTTATTTTATTAAAGAATAAGGTGTCGATAATCAAACTTATTTTTGATTATTCAAATAAAGATAGTACTTTCGTATAAGTATATCTTTGGTTATTTAATACTCATTTCAAGTATAAGTTTTCCAACTTCTACCTCAATTATTCTTTATGGGAATATTATTTAAATAATAATATTCAGATATTTCTTTTATATTGAGACTGATTTACTTTATTAAATCAGCATTATTCCAAACACTCTTTAAAGTGTTTTCGAGTCTTTAAAATGATTTTCAAAAGTTAGAGCGGATCCCAAAACTCATTTTTTATATATTTAAGATCTTCCTTTTAAAAAGGGAATTTAAATACTCGCTCAAAACCAGAGGGATCCGGCTCTGTGGTGTATTTTATATTCGCAACAAGGTTGCAGTTTTGGTAAATGAATTTATTACTTACCCAAAGTTCGGGAAGTAAGTCCATCTATCGAGTCGGCATAAGCAACATGGGCTCAGTGGGCGTCCATGATAGTGTAAGTGGCTCAGTGGGAGTCCATCAAATGCGTAAGTGGCTGAGTGGCAGTCCAGCATAAGGTCCTATTGCGACCAGGGTGATGACCAGTGGGGAATTCGTCCATCTACTAGTAGAAAAGGTTACTTATTGGTATCTTTGCCTGATCAGCAAGATATCAGGTTTATGCCAAGGTTTTCTCCTTTCCAAATTCATTGGATATTGCAACTCTGTTTATAATTTTCATAACAGAGGTTTTCAAGGAGTGTATGAAATGTATATATATAGGTGTATATATATATCGGGACTTAATGAAGTATCTCGTAACCTCATTATTTATAATGATATTCAAAGATTGAATCTATTCAAATCTTGTCTTGTAGTCTCATCTATGTGATGAACTTTTGAAAGCTCATTATAACTTGAACGGTGGTAGTTCAAGTAGTATGTGGAAAAGATATAAGTATATCGGAGTATCTTGTAACTTCATCTTTTAAACTTATATCTAGTAAATGATTATCTTATGCATGTCAAAGATTTTCAGAAAAACGTTGAGACAAGGTTAGATATATGAGATCACCTTGCAACGATATTTTTATACAGTTATAAACTGAAACTCTGTGTATATTATGCATGGAAGAGGACTTCCAAGATTTTGAAAAGTATATATGTATATATACTGAATATTTTGCGACTTCATCGCATTAAGATATCAACTTGGTTCATTTCTTTTGACTAAGACTTTCATGAGTACTATGAGAAGGCTCATATATTGTTAATCATTATATATATTATTTTGGTGGGCTTGTTGCTCACCCTTGCTTTCTTCTTTCATCACACAACATCAGATAGACAAGATGAACAGGACCAAGCTCCCAATTCGCGAGTGGATAGGAAACATTCCGCAGTTTCCTATAGGCGTTGATGTCGCTGTAGCTGAGGTAGGAACTATCAATAGGCTAGGCTTTCAACTTTTGATGTACCAGAATTATGTATATTTATGAATTGTAATAATGGCAAAGAAATGTAAATTTATTCAGAAACCCTTTTAAGGTGTATTGACATATAATTGTGGAATGAAACGACTTGTGATTATTTTTGGATATTCATCTCTGAGACTATAACTTATGGTGTGTGTGTTTATTGTGGGGTCACAGTACAGAGTAGTTGATTGTGTATTAAGATTGGGTGTTATTAAGGGAAATGGAACTCGTGACAACCCGGATCCCCGACCCCGGATTTGGGGGTGTTACAGGTAGATCCTTTATTGATCATACACTATCTTCGTGTACAAATTCCTATACCCACTAGAGCCCTTATAATTGTCCCTGGAGACTAAGAACTAAACCAAAGCATAGTTCAATGTACACAAGATGACTATGATGACTCAAGTCTAAGGATACTTGTACAACTATAACTATGTGAACAACTTCTGACACGTGAGTGAACTCCATCAGTTGTTCAGCTGTGTGAGTCATGTCCAGTGAACTTATTCTATAATAAGCACCTACATACTATTTATAGTGTCACCACACAAATGTCTATGAGAACAGACATCCTTCATAATGAAGCAAGCATAGTATGTACCGATCTTTGCGGATTACTAATTACCAGTTAGTAATCCTACGACCAGGAAATATTTAAGTTTAGAGTTATCATCTTTTAGGTCTCATTATTATGATCTCGTCATAATCCATAAAAAGCTTTACTCTAAACTATGGTACATCTTATTTAAACACTTAAATAGATAAAGCCCGCAATAAAACCAAAACAATTCTTTTATTAATATCAATGAAATCAAAATATATTACATAAAAGTTATTCCTAAATCATCATACATGATTGGACTTAGGACACATCTCTTTCACATATTTATCAGGTGTGTAGTTGTTATGTTTGTTAATTCCTACTTTCCCATTTCTATTGTTTTTCCTTTTAGATTCTGCTTTAACCTCAATTTTCTCCAATCTGTCATTCAATTGCTTGATTGACAGATGACCTACATTGACTATCTTGTTCTTTTTCACTTGACTTGTTTCTCCTGGAACAAAGTTCTTGGAAACTGATCCATATTTCTCATTTAACTTAGTTAGCTGAGATTTGCTAATTGGCTTTCTTTCACTCAATGGATGTGGTTCCTTATCTTTCGATGAATAATTCTTTTGATCATTCGACGGATAACATTCATCATCCGTCGAATTCACATCCGTTGAAAGTCCTTCTTCCAAGTTGGAATTCAGTTTCTCCTTGCTCTTTTTCCAGCCTTCATCACAAAAGGATTTTATACCTTGAACTCTTGTAATTTGAGCATGGACATCTCTGGATGATTTCCATGCCTTAATTACTTCTTGTTCTCGTTAAAGCTTCTTTCTTAAAATTTCCTCTTTCTTTAAGGATTCAGTTAGTTCATCTTTAACAATCTTGCACTCTATCTTCAGTTTCTCAAACTCAACAAATTGAGTTTCTGACACATTATTTATTTCACTTAAAAATAGATTGTTCTCTTTGATTTTAGTATTTTCTTTAGTGAGAGATTTGACTGTGACACGCAGATGATATAATTCAGTAGACATGTCATTTATGGCATCATTACACTCAACTTTAGATAAATGTGCTAGATTAGTGGTGATAACCTGATTACTTGAAGAACTAACTTCTGCTTCATCTGATTTGGCCATCAGGGCTAGATTGACATAGCTTGTATCCTCATCCCCACCCAATCCATCAGCAGCCCAATCATTTTCTTGGGTTAGAAAGGCCCTTTCCTTTCGTTTGAGCAAATTAAAGTACTTCTTTTTGTAATCCACAGGCTCAAACTTCTTTCTGTCAGGATCAGGATTTCTGCATTCACTTGCAAAATGACCAATCAAGCCACACTTAAAACATTTAAATTTTGACTTGTCAACCATGTTTTTGTTTGCCTTGGTTGTTCCAAAATTCTTCTTGAATTTGAGCTTGGCAAACCTTCTGGATAGAAAAGCTAGATGCTCATTTATGTCATCCATATCATCTTGACTAAGATGGTCTTCATATTCATCTACTAGCCCTTTTCCTTTGCCTTCACAAACTCTAGGTTTTGGTGTAGATTCCATAACTTCAACCTTTATCTCCTTCTCTTTCTCCTGCTCAGAAACTAATACAATGGATCCTCATTTCTTTCTTCCTTTCTCTAGCTTTTCATCTTTCTCTATTTCAAGCTCATAGGTCTTTAGAATCCCATACAGTCTGTCCAAGGTAAATTCCTTGTAATCTTGAGAGTTTCTTAGTGAAACTGTCATAGGCTTCCATTCCTTTGGCAGAGATATAAGGAATTTGAGATTTGAGTCTTTTGTCTGATAGACTCTTCCATGCAACTTTAGAGCATTCAACAACTTTTAAAATCTATTGAAAATGTCAGTGAGTGACTCACTTTCTTCACTATGAAAATGCTCATATTGCTGAATCAAGAGTTGCATTTTATTTTCCCTTACTTGCTCAGTTCCATCACATACCTCTTTAGCAGTTTTGCAGTTTATGATGTTGTCAAACATATCATCATCAACACCATTAAACAAAATGTTCATGGCCTTCTTATCCTTATGAACTTGTTCAATATCTGGATCAGACCATTATGCTCTAGGTTTTGGGAGGGATGACTCATTTCCTGTAGCAGCTCTCATAGGGACATGAGGACCTTTCTCAATGCAGTCCACACATTCTTCATCTTGAGAGAGGATATGCAGGTGCATCTTCACATTCCAATGATGATAATTTTCTTTGTCCAGAAATGGAATCTTTACTCCCACATCTTTTCTGTTCATCTTGTTAGTTATTGTGATCTTTAAACTCTTTGTACTTCAAGAGCTTGCTCTAATACCAATTGTTATTCCCAAACAATCTAACAAACAATTACAGAAGGGGGGTTGAATATAATTCTGGATACTTTTTAAATTCTAAGAACTGTTCTACTATAAATATATAACTGTGTTTGATTTAGCTAAAGTGCGGAATGAAAGTATTGAAGAAATCAAACACAAAGTAATCAAATACAAGTATTTAAAAACTTTTTGATGAATTGAAATCTTCCACCAGAGATATATATATTAATTTGAAAACTTTGTGATGCAATGTTTGCAACAGCTGCTTACAAGTACAGAGAAATTCTGTACAAATATAGCTTTATCTATTTCTCTGGTAATTGTTTACTAACTTGGATATCTTGTTCTACTTGCTACTCTTGGTTTATATATCACCAAGTTACATGATTAAAAAGACAAACAGATAAGACAAAGTATTTGTAGTTTAATTTCATGCTTCTTCATTTCTCAATCCAGCATCTTTGAATAACTTCAGTTTAGCATGAAAATGGAAATGCTTCTTTGTTCTCTAAAACCTGTAAGTAGGCCGCCACATTCTATTTACATACAATCAACGCATGTGATTGTCAAGTCACTATCAACTGCTCTTTTGAATTTGTCCATCCGTTGGAACTCTGTGGGATCATCCATTGAGACTTTTTTGGATCATCCGTTGAGAGTCTGGTTGATCATCCGTTGAAGCTTTAGTTGATCATCCGTTGAAGCCTTGTGGGACATCTGTTGAGACTATCTTCATAGCAGTTAACTCTATTTCATTTAAACAAGATTACAAGCTATCTGATATTTATAATTAGGCAACCTATCTTGCATATCAATCTAGTAGTCAACATGACTTAAAACATTCTACAACATCGAGTTCTCTAAGGCATTACAATATACAGAAATGTGCTACTAAACTTATTAATACATAAGCTTCCCTTTCAACGGATGTTGAAATGATCATTTGTTAAAAGCTACAAAATCACTAAATTGAATCTACTAAGTGTTTTATTTAACATATCATCAAGTACACAACATATTCCTAACAACATGGACCAAGGAAAACTCTTCTAATAGAGTTTAACTCGTAGTTTTGCCATTATCTTTAATTAGCTCATTATATATGAGGTTCTCTTTAGCTGTTAGGTGAATGGTTTTGGGGACTACCATCGCTGACTTTACCAAAGGAAGATCTATATAAGGTGCCCCATTCACCACCTTCCCATTCAATCCAACAAAAGAATTCTTTCACTGCTGGTTTTTATCAGGAATTGAGGCACTGTTGAAAATTTGTAGGCATTTGGTCCTTTACCTTATGTAAAACCAACCACAGGAGGTCTGGGCACTATTATAGCATTGGAAAATTTTTCTAAATACCACTACAGAAAAGGGGGAAACTTTGCCTAAAATACAGTACCATGAAACAAAGAATATTCCTCCAAGCATTGGGGGAAGTTGACAAGGGTTAACTTATAAATTAGCTAACAACCTAGGAATAAATTCATGAGAAGGGAACCTAAGCCCAGCTGTTATGGCATCTACATAAAAAAAAGAGTGTCGTTCTACCAATGGCAAGGGATGGACATACATTATAGGTAGTGTTAAGTTCATCAATCTTAGTTACATTACACCACTTGTTGCAATGATCAAATGAGTTTAAGTGGGCATCAGAAGGGTATTCATCTCCCCTAGAGTTGATCATATCTAAAAGATATATATAAGAAGAACAGATTTGAATTTCGTTACCTCTCTTAGAACCCGAAACGATTTTGGCAGCCCGCTTAGCACTTTTGTCCGCCATGGATGAAGATGAAAGAGAGCTTGAAATATGGAGAAGTTGAACGGAGAAGATGAATATTTAAAGATCTTCGAGAACAAACCCAGAAAATGGTGGGAGGGAGGTCGTAGAAGGCTTGGCTGACCACCGAAAAATGCCTGAGAAGGTAGAGAGAAAATTTGGAAGTGAGAAATGAGAATTGAGAAGTGAGAAGTAAGAAAGAACTCATTCCCACTCCACTCTTATATAGGTCACAACTGGTCATTGGGCCTGTAAAAGGGGGATGTGAACCGACTATTACCGGTATGAAGCCCAGGCCCATTAAAGAAGCCCAAATTCTAGGGGTTTGCAGAATGTTCTAAAAATAATAATAATAAATGAATAGTAAAATATCTATGTATATGTGTAAAATAATAATAAATAGATAAAGGTATGAATGGTCCAATAATTAGCCCAGATGGGACTGGGCCCAAGACAGTTTTACAAAGCCTGTGTTGAGGTCCAATCTATGAAAGAAAAGCGGACTCAGAGAAAATTTCCAATAGAAATTGAACTTAAAACGACTAGAATCCCGCCCGAATGGATTCTTGATCAAAATTTCCACGATAAGAAAGAATTGATCCATAGTCCGGTCAGAGATTCTAAGTCAAACTCTAAAATTATGATTAAAATCAATTGGGAGATGACCAGAATTCTGATAGAAAGGATTTCTGGTCAAAAAATCCACGACCAGGACAAAGCAGTCCATAATTCGGTCAGAGTCAGGTTGACAAGAAAAAATTGACCATAAAATCAGGCCATCCTGATCAAAATTGGGCGAAAATTCGACCAGGAAAACAAGTGTGGGAATTTGTAATCAAAATTGGGTAAAAATTTGACCAGGAAAATAAGGGTGGAATTTGTGATCGAATTTAAGCATTTTTCAACCATGATCCTGATTGAATAGATTCCTGGTCGAAAAATCCACGACCAGGACAAATGGGTCCTTAATTCGATCAAAATCTTTGATCAACAGAATAAATCCTGATCAAAAGGAAGCATAATTCAACCAGGATCCTGGTCGAATGGAATCCTAGTCCAAAATCCCATGATTAGAGCAAAATGGACCATAATTCTGACAGAATTTGGTCGAATATAAATGGGTAAGAAACTTCGACCAGAAATCAAGTGAATAATCTTGATCGAAATTGTGAATAGTTCGACCATGATCCTGACCGAATGAAATCCTGGCCGAAAAACCAACGACCGGGGAAAATCAGCCCATAATTCGGTCAGGATTCCTGGTCAGAGGGAAGATCCTTATCGAAATTATTTTAAAAAATGGAAAAATCAGGAATAATTTCTGATTAATATTTTCTGAAAAAATTCTAAAAAAATTGTAAGAAATACCCGAGGTTAAAAAATATCCTCAAAAAATAAAACAAATACCAGGAAATTCCTAAAATATAGGGATAAGTATAAAAATGAGTATGGGATATCATTTAAGTCCCGAAAAATATATTGAAGCCTCAAAAAGGCAAACGTTGTAAATGTGTAGGTTGCTCAACACTTTACGCTAAAAACGATACTCTGCAAGGGCATAAAGTAACTTAACTTCTACAAAATCTTGCACGGTAACCTAGAAGTTGGGGGTAAATGGTAGGGAATAAAATAAACCTTAATTTCGTAATTAATATCATATTAATTATACCTAATTTGATCTACAAGTAAAGCCCATTTAATGAGGCCTGAAACCCTAAATAATAATTATTTTTGTAATTAGTAAATTTGGGCAAAATCAGTTGTTAAATAGTATTAATTGATGATATAATTCTTTGGAGATTGGCCTCCAAGAAACCTCAAGAAATAAGGAATCAATTTCTTGCATTTTAGGATTCCAAAGTTCATTCTAAGTCTGAGACTTGTCCATCAAGTCTCCTAACCCTAATCTAACTCAAGGCTTTCCATGCCTATATAAGGAGACTCTCCCCACATATCTGAACTATTTTTTTGACTTGATCCTGGCTAAGTGCAAGGTACACAGGAATCTTGTGAAGGCAGAATCGAGTCACAAAACACGAGATCAGTCAATCCAGGACCTTGACCTCGCGAACCCTGGCATTAAATACACTTTAGTTTTTTTACCCATAACAAGTGTAGACGTATATTACGATTAATTTTTTTAATATTTTTTTTCAAACTATGTATGACGTGTGTATAATTTGATTGTTAAAACTTGGGTTAAGTGATTATATATTTTAAAGTAATATATTATTGTATATATGTGGTGTTTAGATGAGAATTTTGAAACTCTGATTTATTTCATGACTTATGAATAAGAATTTAGGATCGAATTATCGGGTTATCTTGAGTGTTTTGTGAAAATTTAGGACCATTATCATGAGATTTTCAGTGATCATGGTAAGAATTATGGGTTTCAAGTTTTTGTTGTTTATTTGATTATTGTATCATGTTGAATAAAAATAATATTAGGTCCTGAAGTATCGTAGAAGGGGGTTTGAATATGATACTAAAATAAAAATTTTTGAATCTTTTGCGGATAAATAACTTAATGTCCGGTTAGTGGTTCCGTGTTCTTTAGGTGAATAGCGTTTAGGTCATTAAAATTAAGAACACAAGATTTTGTGGAAATATATATATATATATATATATATTCATATATAAATCATCGAGGGGTTGCTACACTCCGGTGAATAAATCGACCGGCTACAATCCAAAAATAATAATATTCTTAGCTACTATAAAGATCAACAAATTAAATTATATACAAAGATATAACTTTTATATGTCTAAGGATCTAATTATCGGATTAAGTTTATAATGCCCCTAAGAATATACAGGAGTTAAATCGAATATTATAACATTTCTCCGATGAGAAATTTAATGGATAATCAATAAACTTGCACTTCTTTTTTGCTCTTTGTTTCTTGTTTCATCAGCTTTGTGGGAGAGAAGATGAACAGAAGCCAAAATCAATTGTTACTACTCAATGAATGCCTTTGCTTCTTTTGTGTAAACTTGAAACCAATTTTTATACGTGGCGAAATGAAAGCCAAGTATTCAAATTTATTTTAACCAATAAAATTGATGCATGAAGATGTAAGAAACGCTAAGTGTGACCAATCATGTGCATATATCGACATAGCCTTTGTATAAGGGCTATATGTTGAAATAAGATACACACACACACACACACATATATATATATAGAGAGAGAGGAAGCTATGTGTCGACCAAAATGAAGTCAAGAGGCCGTGTATCGACACTTCCCTTTATATGTGTCAACAGATAGGAATTTGCCTTATAAAAATCTATTCCTTTAATCTTAAGTGTCGACTGAGGTGCAGAGGAATGCTAATGTGTCTACATGTTCAATTTGCCTTAAAAAAAATTCTTATTTTTAAGCCATGTGTCGACCTAAGGCTCCTCATACCACTATGTGTCGACCTAGCCTTCTTATGTGTCTGTTGGGTCCCAATGTGTTTGTAGAAGGGGGGGTTGAATACAAACAGTACCGAATAATCGAATAAAATGCGGAATAAAAAATGTGAAACAAAATTCAAGTTAAATAAAAATATTATTAAACTTGAAATGTGTTACAACAACTGTATCGATTACAAGGTATTAATCTCAAATCAATTATCACAAATCTAGAATAAATTCGACATGAACTTTTTCTATTTTTGCAATAATTAGAATCAAATGCTAAACGCGATTTGAGATTAAGTTCTAGGGATTTTAATCCGCTAGATTGATATACAAGAACAAGATAAAGATTTCTAGTGG
Organism: Apium graveolens; assembly: GCF_009905375.1. Lineage (NCBI taxonomy): Eukaryota > Viridiplantae > Streptophyta > Magnoliopsida > Apiales > Apiaceae > Apium > Apium graveolens. The sequence continues at coordinate 23,630,036 of NC_133649.1, read as the reverse complement.
ATTAGATTTAACATTACAATCTAGAAATTATGATCTTGAATAAAGCAGATGAAGGATGTTATATTTCAAGGCGGCTGCTGTCTCTTGTTCTTGAATAAAAAATGATTGAGTTGTTTAAAGAAAAGTCTTCTGCTTCTATTTATCAACAGCTGAGTTAATTGAATTGGAATGACAATCCTTTAAGCTTGTATGACTTTCGGTAGGACAATTGAATGAACTAGCAAGACAATCTGAATGAACTAGCAAGACAATCAGAATGAACTAGCAAGACAATCACCCTCCTAGAGTAACTTTCGGTGAGACAATCTAAAATGGCCTAGCATGACAATCGGTATGACAATCCTGATTGTCATGCTAGTTCATTTTCAATTGTCTTGCTGATTTAATGCTTGAATTTAATCCAATTAAACTTCTGAAAATTCCTAAAATTCCTAGAATTAATTCAGAATTAATTAATCAATTAATTCAATTAATAAATAAATTATTCTTCGCAGATATAATTTATTTTCTTAATTAAATTAGATGACTTAATTAATTAATAGAGAATTAATTCTAGTCTTGAGCAGCAACCATTCTTCTGCAAATCTTCTGAAAATCACTGAAAATTATGAATCAATTCCACCACTTCAACGTTGACACTCGATGTACTGTCTGGTTCATGAGTGACTAACTTCCGTGACGTTTCTTCATGTCTTGACTTTGACACTTTGATTTTCTTCAGATTAAATCCTTGTAATTTATTGATACCCTGACGAGATCTCTGTCACTTGATTAAATCCACGATCTTGATTTATATCACTGAGGCATGATCAACTTCTTGAACTTCTTCCAGTGAATTACCTCCTCAAGTCTGTAGATGAACCTTGTCTCTGAATCCTTTGACAGATATTACTTTGCGAGATCTCTCTGACGGTAGATCTACTATTTACTTATTACATTCTTATTTGAGTTGAGTTGAATCCTCGAATATACAAATAGGTCTATGACATATGACTTACAATCTCCCCCTATTTGTTTGTTAGACAATAACACACAAATACCTAGAGGATAACTCAACTAACAAATAAGAAAAAGATATAAATATACATGCAAAGTAAATAGTAGAAAAGTTCTGGATGAGATTTAACATTTTCCAGATTCCAAGTAGATGTTCCTCTAGACTGAACATATCTTCAAGTAGTTCCATCTTCATTTGTACAACCACATTTCCTGTTGAGAAGCCCATATCTCTTGCTTCTCCCCCTATGAGAATCAACTGATTAACGAAGATCACCTTCGTTTTACCACCTCTCCCGTACAATAGGATCCGCAGATAAAAACCAATGGTACTCCCCTAACAGCTTCTTCCCTTATCAGAAAATCACCTTGTGTTTACCACCTCTCCCGTACAATAGGATCCGTAGTTAGAAACAACAATGGTGTGGTGTAGTGTACAAGTAGGATCTTTTTCTTACTCCCTGCTATTTCTCCCCCTTAGTTGAGGAATCCTCCAAACTATTACTTAAGCTTCTATCTCCCCCTTAAAGAAGGAATGTATGCCGTCGTCTGAAGGAGTTCTCATATTTCACTTGGTTGGAAAAGAAATAACAAGTAGTTTCTCTTTCTTTCTCACTGTGAGTGTGTGATTGTGTTTTAGTGTACCTCACATGTGTTTCACTCTTCTCTCCACTCGTGTTTACACTCATTCTCACAAGTGTATCACTCCTCTCATAGCTCCAAAAATCAGCTGTACCTGCAAGGAAAATCACCTTAGCCATCCTTAAGGAGGTCACAGGTGGTGCAATGGGAGTTCACAAATCCCCATCCTTGTTAAACTCGTCAGATGAATCTGAGTCATAATCTACAAGTTGCTAGTTTCCCTTTTAGGGTTCCAGATTTGAATTCTGGGAAGGTAAACAATGATCCAAAGAATTTAGCATAAAGATCAAGGTTCCCTTCTAATGTCTGTGAAGACATTTCCTTGTGACTCATCAGGTAATATCTGAATCATTGTCAACAAGTTGCCGATCTGCACCTATGTCAGATCCACTATCCGCAGATGCATCCAGGGGATTTAAGCCTGGGGAGGTAGATACTGACCACTGACATATGGCTTTTGGATCAGTATCCTCTCCTAACACCTGTAAAGGCAATTGGTCCACTAACGAACCTTGAACAATTGAATCTGACCTTAAAATGGTCGAAACTCTTGTTTCCGTCAACTCATCCTTTGTGTGTGTAACCTCTCCTTGTGTATCAAGAATTGATTATGTTTGAAGTGGTGACACTACATCGGATACCTTGGCCGACAGGCAAAATTCAATAGACGCACCCTGTTGAGAGAATGAATCTAGTAACTGTTTTTGTGCCTTTTCAGCCATTACATCTTTTTGAGAAGATGTATGGGGGCTAGCAGTTGTCTCGGTTTAAATACTACTCATCTATGTAGGAGACAGAGCTACTGGGTTGACTACAGAACCTTCCTTATGTGGTGCACTAGGCACTATCTCCCTCACGCTCATTCATACTACATTTAGTGGTAAGAGAGTGTTGGTTGGTTCTGTTTTTGTGTTTGTCTTTACAGTCTGGGATAGACGTTGTGGGTTTTCAACCTCATGACTGTCAATGAAAGAAAGTCATTGGAGACTGAACCTGTAACACAGAATATATGGTAATAGAGAGAAAATGATTTACAATAGTGATTTCAAAAGATTTTACATGAAATAAGAAATCACTAATGTAGAAAGAAGTTTGATTTTTGTTTTTCAATATGAATGAGTTTTTGATAAAACATTGATCACTTAGGGTAAAGTCTAAGTAATTCTCATTCATGTCAAAAGCTTACAAATATCTGCAACATAATGTTAACAAGATATCATTGACCGATACTTGTCAAGTACTTTAGATACTAATTGTTATGTTGCATAACCAATATACCACTGCACATATAAAACAATATGATTGTGCTTAGTGATAAGATAGTTATTAATATGACGACTCTACTTATTCATATAAAATTATAACTTCTGTTAGAGTGCCATACCATGTCCTTGACGATTGCTTGAGCAGTATACTAGTTCATACCAACCTGAAGTGAGATTGTGAAGAAGAGATTGCATAGTCCAATAGATCTGCAGCTGCAAAGTCCATGAACTGTGGTGCACTGACTTCTTCTTTTAACTCACCAATCAGGAGTACACTTGTACACATCTTACTAGAGTACAATTCCAAGTGTAATGTGCAGCAGGTGCCTGATATGTCGTAATATTCTCAAGTCTCGTCACTGGTGCTATATGTTAGATACTGCTTCCTGATAATAACCTAGCACAATATACAAAATTATAATGATAACATTCCCAGCTTGCAAACAGCCATATCCCTCAGATAAACCTTTGCTGTTATCTCCAAAGGTAACCAGGGGGCCAGCTTTCTCAATCCACATCTGATAGCAGGGCTCTATCTCCGGTCATATGTCTTGATGATCCACTTGTCAAGAATCCACACTACCGGTTACACCTGTATACTGCCCTGCACTTCAAATGGATTAGACCTTCTTCGGAACCCAAACTTGGTTGGGCCCGGCATACTTGTAGAACTGTCCTTTGTCAGGCAAAACAACATTTTTAATTTTAATTGTCTCAACTTTCTCAATGACTGAACATTTGACCTTGTAAATAGCCTTAACAAATTTCTGTTTAAGCTTAGGCACAAATGTCTCCTTTCTAGCCTTAGAAGGACTAGCAGTCTTAGACCTATCATGCTTCTTGTTATTCACATGCTGACGAGGAGTAGTCTTATCATTAGACACATACTTACCATTAAAATAAGCATACATCATATTAAAAGCACAAGACATACAATTAGCAACACCACATGCTTTATGAGAGTGATTAACATCAGGCAATTTATGCATGGTAGACATGGCATTATTGTTATCCAACTCATGTGTGTCTGAGTTAGTCTCAGTTGCTTTCACAACTTTGACTGGAACTTTCGACTCACTTGACTTGGAAACAATCTTCTCATAAGCATGATCCTCAGTACGTATTTCTTCTTGAATAACAGAAGAGGTCGCATCAAATGGTTCAGCAATTGATGCTTTATAGAGGGGTTCATTAACACCCTTAAGCACATGTGGTACTTCCCTCCCTTTAGCACAAACATGGGGAGGGGAGTTTATGCCTAATTCTCCAATAGCAGCATTGTAATCATAACCTATTCCAGATGTTTGATTAACAGCTTGCTTACTGTAGAACTCTTTAGCCTTCGAACAAGAATTGAAGTAGGCTCTAACCTTAGTCTCAAGACCGGTGATCTTGTCTTTGAGAATAGTTTCGAGTTTTCTATAACAGTCAACTCTATTCTCTAGAAAAGATACCTGTTCTTTTAATTTGTCTTGATTAATGTGCACAAGTCTTAATTCATTGACCTCTTTCTCAAGGTCTGTGATCTGTAAACTTAACAGTTCATTATCACGACGTGCACAATCTAAGTTACCTCTTAGATGATAAACCATTTCAGCATCAGAAAGTTTTACCTCTATTCTTGACGATGAAGCTTTTCCATCAATAGCCATAAGAGCAAGATTTCCTTCATCTTCATCTTCACTGTCAGTATCATCCCAGCTTCTTCCCTTTGCCAGATAAGCCCTTTCAGAGTTCTTTCTTACTTGCTTTGGCTTCCTACATTCTGTGGCAAAGTGTCCCAACTCATTACAGTTATAGCATCTAATGGTGCTTCGATCAACCATCCCTGTTTTGTACCCACCACTGCTGGTGTTAGAGGATGAAGATCCACCTTTCTGGAATTTGTTGTAGTTGGACTTGTACTTAAGCTTGGGATTCCTCCTGAATCTGACATGGGAGAATCTCTTGACAATTTGGGCCATTGATTCATCTTCCAATTGCTCCAGCTCTTCCAAGGAATAAAAATCATCACTTGATTGATTTGTAGTAGGAGGATCATATTCTGCTACTAACTCATTTTCCTCACCCTTGGAAAACTGTACCATTCTTTCTAACTGTTGAGATTGTTGTTGTTGTTGACCTTCAGCTACAAGTGCAGTAGATGTGCTGACCATTCTATCATTCCCGTAGACTTCCTTCTGTTGAATCTGCTCCAACTCATAGGTTTTTAACACTCCATAGAGCCTGTCCAAAGAAATCTCACTCAGATCTCTAGCTTCTCTAATGGCAGTGATTCTATGTTCAAGATGAGCTGGCAGTGTTAAAAGGAACTTTTTGTTGACCTCCCTGATTGAATAATACTTTCCATTGATGTTCAGGTTGTTGATCAACGCATTGTACCTCTCAAACACTTCAGTAATTCCTTCTCCTGGATTTGATTTGAAATGTTCATATTCAGAGGTTAGGATTTCCAACTTGTTCTCCCTAACTTCCTCTGTGCCTTCATTAATCACCTCAATAGTTTCCCACATGTGTTTGGAATTTTTACAGTTCATCACATGTCTGTTCATCAAGGGATCAAGGGAATCAATTAATATTAATTGAAGGCTGGCATCCAAGGAGGCTTCTTCCTTCTCAGCAGGAGTAAAATCTTCAGGCTCTTTTGGATAGGTTCTAGCTTCAGTAGTCACCACACCATCTATTATTACCTCCGGTTCAATAATCATCGGAGTTTTTATACCCTTCTTTAACAAGTTTGAATATTTGGGATTAGCAACTTGTAAAAATAATAGCATCTTCTTCTTCCACATGATATAATTCTCTTTATCAAATTGTGGAATTTTAACGGTTCCAACTTTATGTGAAGTCATTATGAATTTTTGAATGAATAAAAATTCAAAGAGTTGAAAAATCACAAAAGTCTAGGATCTTGATTTGTTCGTTAATCAGAAGGCTCTGATACCAATTGTTGGGTCCCAATGTGTTTGTAGAAGGGGGGGTTGAATACAAACAGTACCGAATAATCGAATAAAATGCGGAATAAAAAATGTGAAACAAAATTCAAGTTAAATAAAAATATTATTAAACTTGAAATGTGTTACAACAACTGTATCGATTACAAGGTATTAATCTCAAATCAATTATCACAAATCTAGAATAAATTCGACATGAACTTTTTCTATTTTTGCAATAATTAGAATCAAATGCTAAACGCGATTTGAGATTAAGTTCTAGGGATTTTAATCCGCTAGATTGATATACAAGAACAAGATAAAGATTTCTAGTGGATTAGATTTAACATTACAATCTAGAAATTATGATCTTGAATAAAGCAGATGAAGGATGTTATATTTCAAGGCGGCTGCTGTCTCTTGTTCTTGAATAAAAAATGATTGAGTTGTTTAAAGAAAAGTCTTCTGCTTCTATTTATCAACAGCTGAGTTAATTGAATTGGAATGACAATCCTTTAAGCTTGTATGACTTTCGGTAGGACAATTGAATGAACTAGCAAGACAATCTGAATGAACTAGCAAGACAATCAGAATGAACTAGCAAGACAATCACCCTCCTAGAGTAACTTTCGGTGAGACAATCTAAAATGGCCTAGCATGACAATCGGTATGACAATCCTGATTGTCATGCTAGTTCATTTTCAATTGTCTTGCTGATTTAATGCTTGAATTTAATCCAATTAAACTTCTGAAAATTCCTAAAATTCCTAGAATTAATTCAGAATTAATTAATCAATTAATTCAATTAATAAATAAATTATTCTTCGCAGATATAATTTATTTTCTTAATTAAATTAGATGACTTAATTAATTAATAGAGAATTAATTCTAGTCTTGAGCAGCAACCATTCTTCTGCAAATCTTCTGAAAATCACTGAAAATTATGAATCAATTCCACCACTTCAACGTTGACACTCGATGTACTGTCTGGTTCATGAGTGACTAACTTCCGTGACGTTTCTTCATGTCTTGACTTTGACACTTTGATTTTCTTCAGATTAAATCCTTGTAATTTATTGATACCCTGACGAGATCTCTGTCACTTGATTAAATCCACGATCTTGATTTATATCACTGAGGCATGATCAACTTCTTGAACTTCTTCCAGTGAATTACCTCCTCAAGTCTGTAGATGAACCTTGTCTCTGAATCCTTTGACAGATATTACTTTGCGAGATCTCTCTGACGGTAGATCTACTATTTACTTATTACATTCTTATTTGAGTTGAGTTGAATCCTCGAATATACAAATAGGTCTATGACATATGACTTACAGTGTCGATATATGCTTGTACTTGATGAATTTTGTGGCCTTTAACTCTTTAAGTGTCGATAGAAATCAAGCTAGGGAGCCAGGAGGAGATAGGAGCCAAGAATCATGGCGATTGGGCATTTAATCTTGCATTTATTGAGATCTTGATGGCGACCGAGGTGTAAGCATCTTCAAGCAAGATTTTACTTTAAATTTTAGGTCTTGGAGCTATTAAGATCTAGTACAAATGGTGTCGGAGCCACATGGTGACATGGAACAAGAATCATGGTGTCATGGCATTTTGATTTGTATCCCTTGAGTTCTTGATAGCGAGCGAGGTATAAAAATCTATAAGAAAGAGTTTACTTGTCAATTTAGGTCTTGGAGCCAACAAGAATTATTAGGAATGTTCTTGTAATTGAGATCCACTGATGTCGTCTTGTCCTTAAATCCTTAACCTTGATCTTTGTAATCTTCTAAGTTGTTCCTCTTACAATCTTCAGATCTTCGAGTCTTCGTATAATTTACATGACTTTATTTTTAATACGAATCCTCACTTAACAATCTTCCTAGAGATAATACTCAATTTCCTTTCACGGATAACTAACATCTAGTGCAATGGTCTGATTCACAGGCAACTAGTTCGGCTTTCGAGCCCTCGTATTATTACCTTGATTTTATTGTTAAGTTAGCAGAAATTGCATTGCTTGAAACACTGAATATCAATAAATAACGTACTTTCACCGGAATATTTTTCGGAAATCAGAAAACATCTTCATTACCACTACAATCTTAAATACTCCATTCACTGTTCTTCACTGACTCTTGAACATATAAATGAGCTTTTTTCAGTAAGTATAACTTTAAGACTGTATTTGTCTTCTTTAAACTTTGTCTTTATACCTTATTCTTCACTTGGGCATAAAAATATTAATGAACTTTTTTCTGTGACCTGTAGGCAGACTTCAAATTTTTTTCGATTATTTTGATTCTTTGTATTTGCCTTATCTTTAATTTTTTCCGATTTCTTGTGTAGATGCAGTATTATTTACATGTCCCGTTCTTGTGTTGAGTTATCAAGTCTTTTGTTCATACATTTTGGCAATCTCACCAATAAATAAGAATATGAAAATGTATATCATATTGAATATTGTATTCTCTTATATGTATATATGTTATTGAATTAAATGCATATATGTGGCTAACGTTGTTCTAAATTAGAAAAATGTTGGTTGTGATTCAAAAATAATAACTTGGTGGCCAATATTATGTTCCACCTTTTGATATGGTGGTGCCCGTCACGCTCCATTAAGTTTGTGTCGTCAAGTCTTAAAAAAAATTAAAAATCAAATAAAAATAAGGATATTTCAGATATTTTATTGGAATAAAAGCTGGAAAGAGACTATACTTATTTCCAGATAGAGAGCCACCATCACAATAATAAAATAAAATCCTAAACCACTTTACGAAAGCTGAAACACTTAGAAAGCTGAAAAAAGTAGCATCCGTGGCACCATTAGGAGTATGTTTCATCTTGGAAACTACAGCTAAAAGCCGAACAAGACTTATAGTCCCGTTTATAGATCTAATGTTTCCAGACTATCAGCAGTGGAGGTCTTTTTGGTGGTAATTCAATGATGTATTGATGTCAGTAAATAAGAAGGTGTTGTGCCTTGCATTTGTTGATGCACGCCACAATTCCAACCCGAAAATATCAATTGGGATAAGAGGATATCAATTGAAAAATAATCAAATTGAGTTTGATCTCGATTTATCAAACATGATGATCAACACTTCACTTTTACTTATAAATACAACCTGCTCCCGGTCTTGAATCATGCATTTATTGCGCATGGAGTACTTAGATAAAGATTGTTTACTATTTGTATGATTGATTATGTTTCATTCTGCTCGTGTTGCATTATTATTGAAAGTAATTTTAATAAAGAATAATAGTCTTATCATTGTCCCAAGTATTGTAGCTGCTCAACTAATTAAAACGGAGATGTCCAAAATTTTCAGTTCGAAAAGGCTTATATATTCTAGGCCATGAACAAGTTCGTTGTTAACTAAATTTTGTATGCTGAATGTTAAAGAAAATTCTTTGATTTGTTATAAGAGCATCTCCAAGACTAACATGTAAACCTGTTAACTAAAAGGTATTTATCTAAAAGTTTGTTGAACCTGTAAGGATTTGTGTTGCCGTGGTGTTAGTTATAATCATTAGCTATATTAAAAATATATTATTTTTTAATTTTAAACATAAAATTAAAATAAATTTAAGTTAGTTTTAATCAGTACAATTCAAAATAAAACATGTATTTAATAAAAAGATATTGAACAAGTTCGTTGTTAACTGAATTTTGCATGCTGAATGTTAAATTCTTTGATATGTTATAAGAGTATCTCCAAGGCTAACATGTAAACCTTTTAGTTAAAAGGTCATTATCTAAAATTTTGTTGAACCTGTAAGGATTTGTGCTGCAGTGGTGTTACTTATAATCATTAGCTATATTCAAAAAATATTGTTTTTAAATTTTAAACATACAATTAAAATAAATTTAAGTTAGTTTTAATCAATACAATTGAAAATAAAACATGTATTTAATAAAAAGATATTCAATGATAATATTTTTATATTTTCATATTTATGTAAATATTTTAAGTAAATGTTATAAATAAAAAAATATTATAATTATAAATATATAACGTATTTAAAAATAAAAAAAATAAAATTAACAAACATTACTTATATGAATTCTAAAATATGTAATTAAAACATAGTTTATTATATAAGATTTTAAAATTTTTGTTAACAACTAAATAATATTTAAAAATAATTTGAAGTAGTATGTTATATTTTAAAAAAATAAAAAGAGCACGTGAATAGGTTTAGGTTAGATTTACAAAAAAATTTAAGGATGAAAATGACGTGAATTATTTTAGATGATGGGAGGAGAGTCAACAAATGTAGACTGCCCTTTTCACGTAATCTAAAATTATTCCCAACATGACCGTTGGAGTAAACCATATTTTACATATTAGGTATATTTCATTACCACATAGATATTATACCTAACATATAGTTTTGGAAATGCTCTAAGGTTCGAATCCAAGGTTGTGGGGTTATATGTAGACGCACAATATGACAATTACAAATTGAGAAATCCAAAATACTCGTGCTCGACGTTTAGTTTGTCGCTATTATTTACATTTTTGTATTTGTAATAGTTATTCTTGTAATGAACTTTTGAATTAATAAATTGTATATTATAATTATAATTTTGCTCAAACTTGTAACATAGCGGGGTTTAAAATCTACTCAAATTAAATGATTTGGAGGAGTATTTATGAGTATAAAATTATCTCCAATAAAGAGAAACCCTTAAGTAAAAAATCTAGTTGGCATTCCATAAATATATTACAGAAATTATTAATAATATTGGGCTAAATAAACAAGCTCAGGAATATGGGAGAGCTCTCCTAATTTGTATATGGATCGGGACCATATACCGCATGTTGACCAAGATTTCGCATGATGACACGTGGGAATATATAAAGGAGAATAGTCATGTTTATCTCTTACTAGGAAATGGCACATGTCCACCTTTAACTAGGAGGTAACTCTGCCCATCTCTTACTAGGAGGTGAGTCATGTATGCCTCTCCAACACGAAGGGGGCATGTCCATCTCTTACAAGAAAGTGAGTCATGCCCTCCTCTTACTAGGAGGTGAGTCTTATCCGCCTCTCCAGCAGTAAGGGGGTCATGTGCACCTCTCAACAAGACTGGAGTCTTGTCCACCTCTCAATCGGGAAGGGATTCATGTCCACCTCTCAATCGGGAAGGGAGTCATGTCCACCTCTCAACAAGATAGGGATCAAGTCCACCTCTCAACAAAAGGGGAGTCCTCTCCTCATACTACTAAGAGGGGAATCCTCTTCTCATACTATTAAGAGGGGAGTCCTCTCCTTATATACTAAGAGGGGAGTCCTCTCCTCATACTACTAAGAGGGGAGTCGTCTTCTCAGATCACTAAGAGGGGAGTTCTCTCCTCATATCATGCATGACTCCATATTACTAGGAGGGGTGGCCTACCGCCATATCACTATGAGGGGTAACATGTCCCCATATTAACAGGAGGGGAGTTTTCACCTCATATTTTTAAGAGACTTAAAGAGACAAGTGAGAGTCCACGATCACATGTCAACTGCACAAGGAATATTATTACAACACTTTATGACTACATGACTCTATTGGGGCACATCATAGAAATCTAGCAGGACTATATTACGCTTGAAAGGACCTCTTCGAGGTCAGCACTACTTACATATTTCTGGGTCCACATCACATGACCAGACTCTATAAGGATCGCATGTGAGGCCTCTAGGTGTTCTCATGCCTCATCAACGAGATATCTCCGCTAAATGCCATGACAACCTATTATAGCCTAATTGGGCTTAGGCCATGGAATAATATGGGCTTTTTACGAACTATACAACGGTCAATGAACCTGGGCTTTGATGGACCGGACCAAACCCAAGCCCATCTGGGTAACTTGTCCTCCAAGAACTACGTGTAGCTTGAACCCCTATAAAAGAGTACGTAGGCCTCTTGTCTACGGATAATCTACAGTTTGAAAGAAGAGATAATAAACATTATTCCTCTAGCATTCTAAGAATCATTGAACAAGATCAGCTATACCATCCATCAATTTTCATCCCATGTTTTTCGCGTTGTTCATGAAAATAGCCTCAAATCAACATAATTTGCTCCATGATTCCAGCAACCTCCGTATTCGTGTTGTTACGAATTTCTCCCAACAACACTCGTGCTCGATGTTTAGTTTGTCGCTAGTATTTACGTTTTTGTATTTTGTAATAGTTATTCTTGTAATGAACTTTTGAATTAATAAATTGTATATTATAATTATAATTTTGCTCAAAATCTACTCAAATTAAATGATTTGGAGGAGTATTTATGAGTATAAAATTATCTCCAATAACGAGAAACCCTTAACTAAAAATCTAGTTTGCATTCCATAAATATATTACAGAAATTATGTCAGTTAACATTTTTTATCAAACCTAATAATGCTGGTTATATTCAGTGAACCTCTAGAGACCTATAACAAAGTTACACATCATTTTTTATCATAAAGAAATAATATTTTCTATCTATAACAACTTAAATTAATTATTACATACTATTTTTAAAATATAACCGATCTTTATATCCAACCCCATTGAAAGATAATTCTTACGTTGGGTAAATTTTGAATAATTATTAAAGATTTTAAACAATACCATTGAACATGTTCAAAGTAAAATATGTTCACTAATATTTAATATTGACCTAAATTGTTTGCTACGAGTAAAACGTACAATTACCGTGACATATACAGCATAACAATTCTATGTATGTGTCAGTATCTGCATAGTATGGGGATTGTGGGCATGGGGACGGAGTGGTAGCTAACGAATTTACAATTAGTCTAAGGTGGTCCTTATCATCACCAATTCTGTAATTCACCGTAAAATTTATCTTTTTTGCCCTTGTTTTACAAACAGGGCCTTTATTTGTGAAATATGAAACTTGGACCACCTTGAGAACATTCCTTTAAGTCTGTAACTATACACACAAATTATGTACATGCATTATACACATGTGTCACCGGAGAAAGGGGGAGAAAATTGAAAATTCCATGCATATATTAAAGTAGAATACAGAGTCCATGAACAGAAGTCAATACCCGAACCATACATTATCCTTGCTGTGTTTAGGAAAAATGAAGCACATGATAACAACTATTCAGCACAGACATTACATGAATTCACACAGCTAGCTACAATCTCTCATCTATGGTTCGTTCTTGACTCCCTTTTGCAAACCACGAATTCCATATTCGAAAAAAGAAATTAACTAAAGTTCTCCTAGTAAAGAAAATCATAAACTAAAATAAAATAAAATTAAATGAGACTATGAAGTAGTTGAAAATGGTAATGAAGTTTCAGTAACAAAAAGAAAATGAGAAAACAACTCCAGCAGTTGTAGCAGAAAAGCATGCATGCAGCAATAAGTGATGAACTTCATAGCTATTGATGATAGTGCATTGAGAGCCCTCAACTAACCAAACTCAACTCCCCACTAAATATTAAATTTTCTTGAACCAGGAGGTGATTAATTTCAAGTAGAGCTATTCAAGGCAACTTTAATTTGCTGTACAGTGTTTCCGATAAGGTTATTAACCGTGTTCACCGACTCTTGGCTCATTTTCGTTGTTGTTGACGCCATATGACTTACCATAATCTGTATCACAATTGTCAAAAGTGACCCTGTCGTTGTCGTGGAACTACTACTTGAAGCTCCCTCATGAACTGTTTGTTGTAGTGTACTAGTCCGACCGTCTGGAGAAATTGTGAATCCTGATGGTAGAAGAGGAATGTAGGAAGTGTCTTCACCACTCATGGCTATGTTTATGGCAGGTAGGTCTACAGGGCTGTACACAACTAATGAACCGGAAGAGTCTATGCAGCTTTCTTGAAGTACCAACATGTTGCTCTGGCTAGTATTGAAAGCCTGGTGATCATTTAATAAAAGTTTCTTGAAACGTATTCAGAATTTGACAGTATAAGTAATGACAACATTGCGATGCATAAATATTCGGTCTGGCTAAATTTATCTTGCATACCGGAAAGGAACAATCATATAGATCTTATATAAGTATATTTTCACTACACCTAAAACTACACAATTGTATAGCTGTCCACATTGATGTTCAAAATGGACCCTCATTCTATTATGTGAACTACACATTTATGGTGTTGCTAAGTTCAAAATTGTAACAAGTTAAACGCAGTGGTAAGAAATTTAATAGGAAATTAAGTGACAAATATTGCTTAAACTAATTGATCATACCCGAAGAACAGAGATACAGTTCCCTGAATGAGATCCATTAGCAATATGAGCAACTTCTTGGACAGGATTGTGATCCGAGAGAACATCCCACTACGCAAGGGGATATCAAAATTTTACAAGAAAAATTAAACAGAATGGGAAGTACTGAACTACAAAGGGTTAAACTTGTACCTGAGGTCGAGTTCTTTCATCTCTGAAGAAATTGAAAACAATTTGAGGAGGAAGTGGCAGCCAAATAGTGGCGGCTGCGCTAAGGACCATTCCATGAGGCTGACCAAGATTTGCAAATCTGTGGAGATTGGCTCGAACTTCAAACTCATTTGCCGTCCCAGATAATGCAGTCCATTGCTGACTGTTAGGCAGATTAATGATAGAACAAAAGTTGTTTACCATTCTTTGAGCAAGTTTCATCATGCTTCTTTTTCCGTATGGAGATGTTATAACTACAAAAAGGAAATAATTTGTTCAACATATCAAATATTTAGTTAAAATTCCTGATAAAGATATGTATTTATAAAGAAGGAAGTACGAGCCACTACCTCCTCCAACATCACGAGTTGTTGTTCCGGTGACCATTGAACAAGCAATTCTTTCACATGATCTTTGAAGAGTAGAAATCCATCTTTCAGCACCAAAACCCAAGCCACTGTTAATGTGCTCTTTATAAAGCCTATGAATTGGAACTTTATCTTCAACTTCCATGTGTTCTATCCAAGTAATCTATATATATAAAAAATTGAATCTATTTAAGTTGGAAAAGTGCAGTCACAAATTAATCTTCGATAATATTAGAACAGATGAGATTATAATGACCTTCGAGTAGCCATTAGGCATGTCTTGAATTAAGCATCCAGAAGGCATCCGGTGTACTCGGCATGGAGAAGTAAACAAGTTATCTTGAGGAAGATCATAAGAAACATCAACTATTGCCCATGAACCTTCCTCGATTTGCTGACAGAATCTAAGGAAATAACATTGCCGAGTTGGTACTAATGGCGACAGCACTTGCAACTCTTGGTACATCTGCCATATTATCAAGGTTCAAAAGTTAATATTTTTTTGCTATAACTAATTAATATAATAACATGAACTGTTGGTCCTTACAAGTTGTAGTGAACCGCTTTGGCTGCCTATCATTCCAGATGATATTACTGCGATTGTTGCTGCCCTTGAGACCACCGTGGGAAATAGCTCAACCCATTTGTTCTAAAAATTAAAAACAAAAACAACATAGATGTATAAAAATAAACATGTTAGGTTTTATCCAATTGTTTAAGGAATACTAAATTATAGAAACAGCAAAATAATAACAGGAAGAACGAACCGAGTCTAAGAACAAATTAACCAATGCCAAACCATTCATGATCACAACACCAGAATCCCTTGAAGCCTCAACACGTACATTTGGATTCTTCAAGTGGCTATTAACTCTTGGAAATATTCTCTCATAACTTTCAAGATTAAGTACTTCTTTTCCATCAGCCATGGACTTCATCCAGAATGTCTCATTGCTTTGCAACAGCCTGATCAATTCTTCCATTGCATTACGAGCAATATCAGTCATAAGTGACTTATCCATATCTGTCATGCTCAATGTCTGATACGGAATGTTCAATGAACTGCCTGGGAGTAAATCAAGATCAAGTGATGGACCAGTCATTCCTTGAATTCCGAAACTTCCCATAGATAAGTCTAATGAAGATATATGAATAGGTTGAATTGGTGGGAGTTGAGAAATAGGTCTCCCAATGTACTTTGCAGCAACACTTGAAACTCTGTCAAGCTACAGATTATGCCAAAACCTCAATGTTAGTTGAACTTTGATAGCAAAATTCATCAGGTAAATCTACTTATTCAGGTATCACACATGTTTTAGGATTTGGAAACAATATGATAGACTTCATATAAAAATGTTTAGATATTTGAGAACCAAAACAAGAAACAATTTACCTCTTCTTTTAGATGCAAATTCTCCATGTGCAATTTTTGTTCATCAAAATAAGGATCTTCTCCAATAGGAGGCCCGCCACAAGAAGGGCATATTACATTCTTCAGTGCCTCTCTAATTGCTATGTTTTCACATCGTATCTTATCATTTTCAGCACGAAGTGCACAATTATCAGCTCGCTCATGTTGTGCCTAAATCGATACAGTTAACATTTATATATACCACAAACAGCGGAGCAAAATCATAAAACAGACACCAACAAAATCAAAGATTCAAAATGTATCAAGAACCTTCATTTGAGTTCTCCGATTTTGAAACCAAAATTTAATCTGACGAGGAGATAGACCCAACTCTCTGCTTAATTGCATTCTCATCTTCTCATCCGGATGCGGAAACTCTTTAAAAATTCTTCATAGCCATGAATACATTACCAAAAATAAAAGCAACCTTAGTAAATCCAAAAAAAAAAAAAAACAAAACAGTTTCCTTATGAAAGTAACATTTGACATGTCACACTCAATGTCTTCCACTATTGGAGGTATAAAAATTATATGCATCATGCTTCATAACGAATTTTAGAACTATAAATCTTTTTGCTATATATAGGAAAAAAACGAAATGAATTTTACTTTATAATTTTACCCTATCACACCCCCCATCCTAACAGAATTCAAAGTTTCGAACCCTAGAAGTGATGATAGGGACATTGCACCCTCGGTAGGGTTTAAGATCAAAATTAGTAAGTACTTACTCCTAAACACCTAAAACATGTACATATGTAAGAATTATGTTTAATCAATGTAATCAATATTTAAAACTTACTAGCTATATTCAAGTTCTAACAATTTCATACAAAAAATTTGGAAAACATAATCATGAACCACAGTGGAACTATATATACTAAAAAAAAAAAAAATTTGACAGAAAAAACTACTAAAAAGGAGTTTTATAAATATATATATATACCCTTCGAGCTTCTGAATCTGATTAGCAGTA
This sequence comes from Apium graveolens, assembly GCF_009905375.1. Taxonomy (NCBI): domain Eukaryota; kingdom Viridiplantae; phylum Streptophyta; class Magnoliopsida; order Apiales; family Apiaceae; genus Apium; species Apium graveolens. The sequence continues at coordinate 23,613,027 of NC_133649.1, read as the reverse complement.
TGACGATGATAACGTTTCTTTCTCCGGTGAGGATCCAAGACATCATGGTTGTCATCGCCGGAGCCACCTCCTGCTCCACTACCAAACTCCATAACAAAGTGTTAGTTTAATAAAAGTTTCCGGTGAGTACTGGTGGTGTTCTCCTGGTGAAGACAGTGACAGTAAAAATAGTTGTAGTACTTGTGTTTGGCAAACACTCGTAATCCCATGATATAAAAACAACACAGAAAAGAAAGTAGAAGAAATAAAAAAGAAAAAGAAAAAAAGATTCGAATAAGAGTTAAGGCATGGTGTTAATGGTAAAATAAATTAGGAGATATTTAGATTTGGCTAATATTTGATTTGATATCATAACGGCCGGAAAATAATATTATTCCACCATGAATTGATCAGATTTGGTACGTTGATAGAGCGTGGGGAGAGTATGTAAATACGCAGAGAGAGAATAAAGGAGAGAGATGAGAGATGTGAGTGTAAGAGAGGGTGCAGTAGTAAGAATTAAAGCAAGGCAAATCATATGGGGTAGGAGAGGGGGGAAGGTGAGTAATTAAAGAGTTTCCGTTGTTTTAGAAATGAGCTTGGTAAGAGAGCCATTATCCCCTTGTACGTAATTTAACGTATACGCTCACTTTATTTCAAAATTAAACTTGAATATTCGGAAATTCATAATCAATTCTAACTTGATTGAATCCCAGCATTTAAGCATGGTTAGATAACCTCAATTGATTAAGAGAACTTCTAATTTCCACCTTCGCTCACCTTCAGAATTTTATTTTATAATAGGAACTCATTTTTTAACGCTAAAAGTTATATTTATTAAAAAATAAAATATATATTATTAGTTATAAAAATAATTAATTTGAAAATAATGTTCAATTTTTAATGATAAAATCAGATCCTTTCCGTTTTTAGAAATCAGTGTCAAATGAAAAATGACAATGTTACTCCTTCCATTATATTATTTTTTAATAATTTATTCTTCTCAAAAAAATTCATTCATTTTTTAATATTTTTAAAATAATATATATATATATATAATAATAATTATAGTAAATCACATTGCTTCAAACCAATTTTCTTTCCTCAGACTCATTATAATGTCCAACTAGCGTAAAAACCCGTGTAAGGCAAGGACCTTCATATATGTTGAAATATTATTTAGAACGAATTTGTATTTATATAAAAATAATTTTTAATACAATAAATGATTATTTTAACTTTTTACTGGATTGTCTTACTTCTTTTTCATTCCATACATATTATAAAAGCGGTATTGGATAACTTAAGCGGTGAAAACTTATTTTTTATCGTAGTGTTCGATTTTAACTTATCCCGAGAATTTTGAGATTAGATATTTATTATAAGTTATATGTTAATAAAAATTAAAAACTATATCATTATAACAAAAATATTTGAAGTTTGTTTTTAGGGATATGCATTGTGTCACTTTGGGGTCATGGAGTACAATCTCCGCCTTCGATTCTCGAACGCACCTTGAACCTTAAACGGGAATTATTTTCATTACTGATCCCTGTCGGAACGGGGATTCCCACGGGGATGCAGGGAATAAATAAAAATAATAATTTTATATTTTTATTATATTTTTTAAATAAAAAATTGCCTAATAATTCGTAATATATAAAACATTGATAACAAATCATATTAAAATTGATTTATAATATAAATGAATGACAAATTAAAAGTGTGTATTATATTATGATGTAAAAAATTGATCAAAAAATTTATATATTATTTTAAAATTATTATAATTTTTTAATTATTGCTTTTATAAAAATTTATTTAATAAAATATATTAATATATATATATATATAGACTAAGAGAATTTATAAATGTGAAGTGAGTGAAATAAATTGGAAACAAATATGAGGTGGTGACATTTTTTAAATTTTATAATGAAACTACAAAAACTAAATAAAAAGGAGACACTTAAATAATATAAACAAAATTTTATTTACTCAAAAAATAAAGTAATAAAAGAAGAATTTAATAAAAAGAGAGGATGTGGTTTATCATATAAGTAAGGATGTTATGTAGCACAATGGTGGTGATATGAAATCTTTGATCAGTAGATTTGGGGTTTGATTGTTAGTGGATACAATGATATACCTAATTTTAACAAAACAAAAATTGTGCGAGAAATCGCATTTTTATAATTTTTCATTATAAAAGGGTAAAATTGTAATTTTAACGCCATTAAAATAGTTCAATTTGTCACAAATTCTATTTTAATATATAGAAGGAGATATAATTATAAATTAAACTACGAAAACTAAAAAAAGGAGTTACATAAATAATATAAAACAACATTTTATTTACTCAAAAGTTAAAATAATAAAAAATATTGTGATAAAAAGAGTTAATATGATTTATCTAATAAAATTTTCACATAGAACTTAATGAGATATGTAGGATAATGGTACCGACATCAACTTAACAATCCGATATCTATTTAACAATAGAAGATCAAGGGTTTAAATCTTGGTTTATGCATAAATTTTTCTTATTTTTGCTTAAATTATATATGAGTGTCATTTGTGTGATTTTTGAAAATAAAAGGGTAAACTTGTAATTTCACAGCCATTAAAATGAGCTAAATTTATCCTTGGTTGCCCTTTAATATATAGAAAGAGAATATTAAATATTTGTAATATTAAGAATTAAGTAGGACGGGAGGTGTAAACGTTACCATTACCAACCATGAAACCATGTTAACATATTTACGCATGCATGAGGAATGAGGGTCCATGCATACACGATGTGCGTACAGTATTTTGATGTACGGATACGAAGCCTTAATGGGTAATTACAAGGAGACATCCATTTAAATTCTGAAACACCATTAGAGGGATTACTATTGCTACGATTTCTCCCACTAGATAATTACTTTTGTACCACATAATTAAATTTTGTACAATTCACGTAGTATGTGATTATAACTTAGTCAGGTGTACAGTTAGGAAGCTTTTAAGGCTGAATGGCATTCAATTTTCTTGAATTTTTCCGGAGTTGCTATTTTCCGGCGACCATGGTGTTTGGAATTACCAAATTGCCCCGCTATTAATACATTATGTCCGTATAAATTCTGTGAAGTAGACTCGGAACACGAGGACCAGCTGCGAGAGTCGAGCTGTAAGTTGAAACATCTAATTGGTTGGACTTGGTCACTCGCCAAATTGCGCAAAAAAATTAGTCAAAGCTCTAGTCAAGGTTATTAATTTTTTTTTGTTACTGAGTTTAAAATTGGATGTATTAAACAGAATTAGTTCATAAAATACGAGTCCTTCCCTCTTAGCTATGTGCCCATTAAGACCCCATAAATGAAGGTCAATTGGACGATCATATTATTGGGCCGACGTGTTTATGGATCGGAGGCCTATACAGTTTTACAAGCCGAGGCCCATCGCTCCTCCTACCGTTGGAATCTCCCCAATCATAATGTCCTCATTTCACTCCTCCCGTTCGCCTTTACTCAAGATGTAACAGACGAACATTTATGATGAGTTTGAGTATAAATACCCCTGGGAAAGTAAGGCAAAGACAATTCTAATCATATACTCTCATACTCTCTCTACTTCCTTGTATTTCGAAAACCTACTCTACATCCATATCACTTATTCTCACACTGGAGGTGAATCGGGGGGAAAATGCCTCGCACACTTCCTTTTCAGGTCATAACTGAAGGTTGTTCCTGTTAGACCGAAGGTTGTTCATGCCTATCGAAGGAATCTGGGTGTAACATTTGGCGTCGTTTATGGGAAATACGAGAATTATAAACGAGATACTGAGAAGATGACGAACACAGTCCATAAACAATCACCACCACCTGGTTTCACTCCTCACGAAGGGGGACAAACGTCCTCCTTGGTTGACGCCGAATGAGTCATCAAGTTAACTCTCGTGGAGGAAACTTTGCTTCTCAAGATCCGTGCAGAAAAACTAGCCGCGGAGAAGGGCAAGGCAAAAGATTATCAGGCCGAAAAGGTGACCGAAGCCAGGGCGAAACGAATGAAGGCTTATGCACTGCGGCTAAAAGCCTTACAGCTCCAAAGAGAAGAGATTGAGTTTCAGGAGAAGGCACTTCGCGAGGCATTGCTGGGCGATGAGCCCGTAGTAACTACCGAGTCAAGGAAAGAGCGAAGGGAGTATGACAAAGAAGATGAGTCTGACTCTGATTCGCACCCCAGGAGAAAGCGACCGAAACAACGTTACTCCTCTGATCCAGATGAAGAATTTGATGGATCCCGAATCAGACTCACTCGTCCGGGAAAAGGCCATGTTCGGCGATAGGAGGGTCGACCGAGAATCGATTGTGACCGAAGAAATTGAGCAGTACCGACCTCCTCCGGGCGAGGAAAGACAATTCCTGAAGATGAGTGAGTTCAATAGAAATGGCGATCTGGAGGACCGCTGTGAAAAGTACGAGCTTTTGATGATGGGGATGGGTCATAATGACATCATGCTTTGCAAAATGTTCAAAACCTACCTGAAGGGCTCAGCCTCGATGTGGTACAAGTCCCTCAAGCTAAGGTCCATCGGGTCGTATGAGCAGTTGAAGAGAAAATTCTTAAAGTACTACTCCCATCTGTACCGAAAGGCGAAGGACACTGAAGCCCTGGTACACTGCAGGCAAATGACGAATGCAGAGCTTGGGAATGGTCACCAACCTGGACAAATTCAAGGCGAAGGGCTTCCTTACGGCGGGGCTGGACCCCTATAAGGGTAAAAAACTTCGCTCCCCACTTTACGATTGTCCCTTCAAATCCCTCAATTATATCTATGTGAGGGGAGAGAATATTCGGAGAAAGATGGAAAATATCAGGGGTTACGAAGATTCCGGAAGGGATGACCATTCGAAGCGAATAGAGAGATATGAAGGATCAAGATTTGGGGGTGACCGAAGGGATAGTAGAAAAGAAGGAAGAAAGGAAACCGATCATGGGGCCAAATGACGAGATAGAGATTTGGTTGTATCCACCCCTTTGAATGCACCAATCTCCAAAATTCTATACAAGATCAAAGGGAAGCCTAGGTTCGTTCGACCAGCCAAGATGAAGGTCCCAAATCACAAGAAAAATCCCGACAAGTACTGTGATTACCACAGAGATAAGGGGCATAACACAGATGAGTGATACCACCTCAAGAAGCTTATTGAACGAATGATCAAATAAGGCGAACTCAATCAGTTAGTCCGAGATCTAAGAGATAGAACGGGGCCAAAAGACAATCAGGAAGAGCCGAAAGCCGAAGAGCCTGAACGAAGGGACATGATATGGGGCAAAGTGAAGACAATTATGGAGTAGTGTGCTGGATAGAGATTGTAAGACGGCGAAGAAGAGGTACGTCATGCAAGTATACAACCTCTACTAGTTCGGCCACTAAAAGCCCCACATACCCATGACCTTTAGCACCAAAGACTATGATGATGTCATTCGTCCGCATGAAGACCCCCTTATCATCAATCCTCACATCGGGCAGAATAAAATTTGGAACGTGCTTATAGATACTGGCAGCTTGGCCAACATCCTGTTCCACAAAACTTACTGTAAGATGAACTTGGCGGGCGAACAATTGAAATCATGCAATGAAGCACCTCTCTATGCCTTCGAAGGACATCCAATACAGTTTGAAGGTATGATCACTCTTCCCATCCTTTTGGTAAAATTGCCATATACTATTGAGAAGCCAGTGAAATTTTATGTGGTTCGGATTGAGAGTCCCTACAATGCTATCATGGGAAGGCCTTTCTTGTCCACCTTCGAGGTGGTGGAATCCATACCCCACCTCAAGCTTAAATTTCTAACTGAAAAATGGGTAGGGGAGATGAGGGGTGATCAGAAGACCGCCCGAATAATCATTCTGGAAGACTTAGAAAAAAATAGGCCTACGAAAAACCAGATGAAACTGGAAAAAGAAAAAGGGCAGAAACTGAACCAAGTGAGAGCCGAGAGACCCTGAATATTGAACTGGAAAAATTTGGGGCGGATCTCTCAAGTCCGATCGCCGAGCCAGCCGCCGAAGTTGAAGAAGTTGAGTTATATATTGGGCATTTGGGTAGAATAGTTCGGATTGGAAGAAATATGGAGAAGGATCTGAAGGAAAAGGTTATTGCAGTTATTCGGCAATACCATGATGTGTTCGCCTAGGGCCCGGAGGACATGCCCGGTTTAGATCCCAAGACGGCTAATCATTGCCTTAATGTACATCCCGAGGCCAAAACGGTCAAGTAGAAGAAAAGGACTTTTGTCGCCGAACGGCAGAAGGTCATTGAAGCCGAAGTGGAAAAACTGTTGGAAGCCAAATTTATTGAGGAAATTGAGTATCTTGACTGGTTGGCTCATGCGTTGGTCGTCAAGAAATCCAACAGAAAGTGGAGAATGTGCGTGGACTACACGGATCTCAACAAGGCTTGTCCAAAGGACCACTACCCCCACCCAGCATCGACCAGTTAATAGATGCCACGACCAGATACTAGGTACTTAATTTTCTTGATGCTTTTTCTGGTTTTCACCAAATTTATATGAACGACAAAGATGTTCCCAAGATAACGTTCATAACTCCGAAGGAAACCTATGCATATATTAAAATGGCCTTCGGACATAAGAATGCTGGAGCCATATTTCAGCGAATGGTGAACAAAATGTTCAAGGAACAGATAGGCCAAAACATGGAAGCTTATGTGGATGATATGATCGTGAAATCCCTATTCCAAGATCATGCCGAAGACCTGAAAGAGTGCTTCGAGACTCTCCAAAGGAATAACATTAGGATTAGTCCGAATAAGTGTACATTCAGAGTGGCAAGTGGAAAGTTGCTGGGCTACATGGTCAGTGCCCGAGGAATAGAGGCAAATCCGGAGAAAATCAAAGTTGTTATCAATATGGAAGCTCCAAAGTGCATACGGGACATCCAGAAACTGACCGGTCGATTAGCAGCCCTTCGGCGATTCATCTCTAGGTTAGCCGAGAAAGCACGCCCTTTCTTCGCCGTGCTCAAGGGGTCGAAGAATTTTGAGTGGGGACCCGAGTGTCAAAAGACATTTGAAGAAGTAAAGGAATATCTCATCAAGGCCCCACTCTTAATGAAACCTGATCCGAAGGAAACTCTTCAGCTCTACCTAGTTATGTCCGACCGAACACTTGGGGCGGTGCTAGTGAAAAACCATGAGGGGAATCAATATCCTGTCTTTTACGTGTCCCATATGCTTAAGGACGCAGAAACAAGGTACCCAAATGCCGAAAAATTCGCATATGGATTGGTCATGGCCTCCCAAATATTGCGACATTATTTTCAAGACCGAATAATTCCGATCGTCACTGACCAGCCATTGAAGAAAATTCTGACAAGGCCAGAAGCTTCGGGAAGGGTTGTAGCTTGGTCCATAGAGTTGGGAGAATATGACCTCGATTTCATCCCCTAAACGGCAATCAAAGCTCAAGCACTGGGAAAATTTATGGTCAAATGCACGTTCTCGGGGTCGAAGGACCTCGCACCTGAGGAACAACTCATTCGGATCCCGGGAAAATGGAAACTTTTTGTGGATGGTTTGATCGTCGAAAAGAAATGCGGAGCTGGTTTAATCTTGTCTAGTCTGGACGGGTTTAAAATATGCCAAGCAATTCTGTTCAACTTTCCCCTTACCAATGAAGCAGAATATGAAGCTCTTTTAGCTAGAATGAAGTTCGCCCGGACCTTTGAAGTGAAACACTTAAGGGCATTTAGCGACTCTATGCTGGTGGTCAAGCACTTTTCAAGGGAATATGAGTAAAGGGACCCCCGTACGAAGACTAATGCTGCTAAGGTAAAAGATTCATCTCTGCCATTTGAAACTTTTGAACTAAGTCAGATAGGCAGGGAGAACAACAGTCGAGTAGACGCCCTATCCAGGCTAGCTTCAGCTGAGACACAGAGCCTGACTGGTTATATCTATCTCACCGAAGCCAAGACGCCTTCGATTGAAAGGAAGGACTGCCTTGAAATACACCAAGGCACCGATTTGATGACCCCAATTCGGAATTTTCTGGAAAAAGGAATCATCCCCTTGGACCGAAGTGATGCTCTAACAGTAAAGCACAAGGCATCAAGCTACACTGTTATGGTAGAAGGATGTATCGTCCTTCGGTCAGTCAGCCCCTCATAAGGTGCTTGAATCCCAATGAGCAACAACAGGCCTTGGAGACGGTGCATGAAGGAACTTACGGAGAACATCTGGCCGGTCAGTCTCTTGCCTTTAAGATCCTTCTGTAAGGGTTCTTTTGGCCGACTTTGCTAGCTGATGCGAAAGAATATGTAAAGAAATGTAGATAATGTCAATTATTCGCCATAGTGCCGAAGCAGCCTCCAGAGAAAATGGTCTCGGTTCTGAGCTCCATACCCTTCTCCATGTGGGTCGTAGATGATGGGTTTCGAGCACATAAACGCAACAGAAACAATAATTAAAAATGTAAAAAATCAGAATTATCGAAACCCACCGCAGGATCCATGCGAAAAATATATATTTAATTCGTAGATCAGATTGTTTACCTTAAAAAGCTTTACCAATTAGTTGACTAATGGAGATTCAAAGCTTGTTCAATCATCATGCATCCCGCTCTCATGATCTACGCTCTATCGATATCCACACGAATGCTTGAACTCAAGGATTGGATGTCTACTAGCACAAACTCATTTCTTCTTGCTCTCTCCATCTTATCTCTTGGTGGCTAAGGTTTTAGTAAAAGTCTTGAACGCACCAAAAATCAGTCATACAAGAGATATTATATAGAGAGTAGAAAAACGAATTATAACTCTTAACTAATTAGTAGTTATTATTAATTCGAAATTCCTATTTATATTATAATTAAGTCTCACTTAATATTTAACAAATAAATTTCATAATTAATATTAGTAAATTCGAATATCAATATTTATCTAATTAATTAAGTCATACTTAATTAATATTATAAATAATTTGAATTACTTTAATATAATTTAAATCCAATTTAAATCCAATTTAAATTAAATAATCCTTCAAGCATTCTTAGTGTGTGACCCTATAGGTTATTATTACGTTGGCAATGAATTTTAAATCTAATTTAAAATCGTAAATAATGAGCGAACTCTAGTAATACATCATTGCTACCCATGTAATAATAATTGAATCGGTGATCGATTAAACCTTTTGTGAATAATGTACAATATAATATAATCCCTTTAACCAAATATTATAGATTAAACTAGAGGCATGTAATGTGTCACCCTCATCATAGTTTAATCCAAGTTTCTTTGATCAATGAGTAGACTATAATATCAAATCAACATTTGAGCGTGGCCACGTATTTCATAGTCTAGCTTACACAAGAGGCCAATAATATCACTCCTAAAATAGGAGGGTTAAATCACATGTAGATCATTCATATTTCTCATACGATTCATAATATACCCAATGTCCGCTTTTATCATTACCCGGTCAAGGATAACTTTTAATAGAATCAATGTATATTAATTCTCTTATATAAATATAATGACTTCAGGTCTAAGGACCATTACATCATTATCACTGTGAGAATTACTTATGACATAACATACATGTAATATCTCACACTGGGTCTGTCCAGCACCATTTACATATACATCTGCCTGTGTTTTTGACTTTAGTACCATCATACCTATGATCAATGAGATGTGATCATCAATCAACAAACACACCAGTCTTAATGCATTATTATTGTCCCTTAATAATAATACTCGACTAGGGACCTTTAGGAATATTGATACTGTTATGGATCAAAAACTAAGGTATAATAATTATTGTATTTATCACTAAGAAACGTGAGCTTCGAGGCTCGATTTGACTGCTCTTGTGTTTTGTGACTCAATCTGCCTTAACAAGATACCTACGTACCTTGCTGATTGCCAATGATCAAGTCAAAAATGTAGTTCTAATGTGGGGTGAGGCCCCTTATATAGATGTTGGGAGTCCTTGAATTGGACTTGGGTTAGGAGACTAGGTGGACAAGTCTCAGAATTAGAATAGACTTTGGAGTCCTAAGAGGTAGGAAGCTGATTCCTTATCCCACTAGGTTCCTTGGAGGCCAATCTACAAGGATTTATTTCTCCACTAGGACTCAACTTATCAGCTGACATATCCCTTATTAATTAATTATGAAATTAATTAATATTCAGGGTTTTGGACCTTCTTTGTTCCATCAGGCCTGATCAATGTGTTAACATTTTTGGTCTGAATGTCAAACATCTTCTTATTGGGCCTTGTAGCCCAAATCATGTGTAATTAATTACGTAATCAAGATTTATTTATTCCCTATCATTTGCCCCCAACTTTTGGGAAACAGTGACTAGGTTTCGCAGAAGTTAAGTTCATTCGTTCCCTTACAGGGTATCGTTTTGCGTAAAGTGTTGAGCGACCTACATATTTACAGCGATTTACTTTAATCCCTATTATTTAGGAATTATCTTAATTTTCAGGAATTTTCCCTGAATTATGAGATTTTCCCCTTAATTCTGGGATTTTTCCTTGATATTCTAGATTTTTCCCTTAATTATGGGATTTATCCTTAATTTCCAGGAATTTTTCCCTTAATTCTGGGATTTTTCCTTAATTTTATGGTTTTTCCCTTAATTCTGGGATTTATCCTTAATTTCCAGGAATTTTTCCCTTAATTCTGGGATTTTTCCTTAATTTTCTGGATTTTTCCCTTAATTATGGGATTTTTCCTTATTTTTATGGATTTTTCCCTTAATTCTGGGATTTATCCTTAATTTTTAGGATTTTTTCCCTTAATTCTGGAATTTTTCCTTAATTTTCTGGATTTTTCCCTTATTTTCTGAAAATATTTATTTTTTCAGAAAATATTTTAAGGAATTTCCATCTTTTACTTTTTCTTTCTTTTTCTTTCTCTTTCTTTTCTTCTTTTTTTATACCTGGTTCGACCAGGAATCCTGTTCGACCAGGATCATGGTCGAATTAGCCCTCTAATTGCCCTGGTAGACAGGTTTTCGGGTGTTAGGGCGAAAACACGCGCTAATATTCACGCAAGTATACGCGTTCGTAAGTAGTATAAGATATAAATCAGATTGGTTCCCACAGAGACTGGTTTAGGTTAAGTTCAATTTATGCACCTATGCAACAATGTATGGTTATCGCTCAATGCTAAGACAAATAACAAATTGGGTTTTGATTAAACTAAGAGATTATACTAACAATTATAACTAAGAGAACAAGAATGGTTGAATTAATATATATGACAAACATGGGATTCTAACTTCAGTACTACTTCATTCAATAGCCTTATTGTTCTTAACCTTAGCATGTGATGGTGATGACACTAATCAGATAACACGAAGCTGATAAACGCCAACTTTTGTTGCACGAGTACCATTCTACCAGACATCCACAAAAGAGATAGAAGCTGAATAGGCACCAATTATATTGAGACCCTATATGTCTATAGAATTTGACAACATAACGATTTAAGCATAAGTTATCCATAATGATTACATAGGGCAAGTAAAACGGTTAGAGTTACCTACGAATCATGCATACACATACATGAACCTATGCTAGCATGGCAAGTTCTAAATCTCTATATTCACTGTCGCTTCAATAGAGATTAACACGCTATCTTATATGTTAGCTACGCACATAAGTCGAATATGCACAACCAATACTAGGATATCAATCAATCACCACACACCAAGATATCGAAACAATTAACTATTGAAATCCATAAGTAAATCCACTAGAACCCCATGACAACGATTAGCCCATAATTGAACTCATCGTCACCATGGATTCCAATGAAAGCATGGTATAAAACAAGGTCTTAATAAACTGAATAATAATCAAAGTACGAATAAACAAGATCTAGGTTCAACAAGAACGAAAATGAGCATCCAAAGTTATAACTAATTCAAAGAATCACAAGTTGAAAACTAGATCTTCTTTTTCGGAGTTGTTCTGTGCTTCTAGGTCTTCTCCTTGGTATCCTAATCTTCCCGGATGATGAAAACCCTTTTCTTTAAGTATATATACGCCCGTAGTGGACCTGGACCCTTAAAATCGTCAAATTCCACTCAAAAAAGGACTTTTCAGCGAAATCAGCGACCAGCTCTCCTTATCAAGCGGGCGCTCAGCTCTCCTGAGCGGGCGCTCAGCTCTCTGGGCTGCCGCTCAGCTCTCCTGAGCGGGCGCTCAGACAACTTCTGAAAAAAATTCTGATGAATCTTGTTTTGGCCATAACTTGAGTTCTACTCGTCAGAATTAGGCGATTCAACTACCCACACGAAGCTATTGAGATTCTCTACAACTTGACAATGGCCCTGGATTCCAATTCTGAGCACTTTTTATCATATTTCCTTTAAAAGCTCATTTCTTCATATAACTGATACCTCAAATGCAATAACTCAAAAACAAATCAAAATACCAACAACTTGAGTCCAAAACACCAATTTAAGCTTGTAATAAAGCATTGCAAGTGGATATAAAATCCACTTATCACACCCCCAAACTTGAATCGATACTTGTCCTCAAGCATAAACAGACTCAAAACTACAAAACAAACCTAATGCATGAATGCAACTACGTGAATGCAACTAAATGATAATGCAATCGATCCCCTTAGAATAACCATAACCAAATGAATAAGCCAATGCCTCTAAGAATGTAATGACTTTAAATAGAGCTCGAATAAATCCCACAAACCAACTCACAAACCAGAAATGTGCGTGTGTGGAATGCTTAACAGATATCTCTCGATACTAGATCAATAACCATAACTTATCTATCATCGAAACAATCAGAAGTTTATAAACAGAATAGACAATAAACGCATTATGACTCACAACACCTCCTTTCTACTAGAGTTATACAAGGATTCACACTATTATTGAACACATAGCAAATATGCTTATTTGACCGTGCAATGAATGAGGTCCAAAAAAACTTATGCAATAATACCCATGTAGCGAGCGTTAGGTTAGCGGATCCCAGACTATATAAGCCTTAGGTCACTAGGCACAAAGTCCCCTAGAACTTAATAACTCGAGTATTAAAGAGCTCACTCTTGATCAATTATGCATAAACACATACTTTTTTTTTCTTTTTTCTTTTTCAACAATTTCTGAATGAGTGCGTTTCGCTCCATCTTATTCAACCCTAGACTACTCATAAAAATATGAGCCGGCTACTAGCCATTTGACGCCTAGCCTTACAAAAACTAGCAATGAAATCCAAGTTTTTCTCCAAATAAAAAAAATCAGTGTTTTTACGTCATTATGAGAATATCACAAATTCTAAATATAACCAAGTGATTAAATCTCAACAACAAACAAGTATGATCATGATCTAGATCAAAAGCAACCCTATAAGACTTGTGAAAATATTTGTTTCTGGCATGCAAATCAATTCATTAGGACTTAAACATCCCTCTATTCGTCATCACCGCACTCAAATCAACATCAACTTATCAAATATCATAGTTCATCTTAAGGGATCATGCTAAATATGCATGCAAATGCAACTATATGAAATCACATAAAAATAAACAAATTTGTCCTAAATGAACAATCATATAAAAATATGAATGAACCACAACTAAATATGCAACATGAATCTGTATGAATCTATATGGACACACACTACTAATCCTTACATCATCACCCCCAAACTTAAAATTTTCAATATCCTCATTGAAGGTAATAATAAGGATTTCAGGCATACCTAATTAGCGGGAGAGTCACCCTCGTCGGGTGGAGGATCAGGTGGCCAATCAACCTCGCCACCAGTGTCTCGGACAACAGTACCTAAAGCCTGTGTCAAATCTGTAGCAAAATGACGGTGAATGTCATGCATGGCCTCTATACGCCTAGTCAATCTTCTATACCGCGCATCCCCAACACCAGTCCTATCAACTGTCTGTGGCGCATGAGAAGAATCCTCTGTAGGCACTGGAAGATCCGTCCAGCCACTCTCTACGTCATCAAAAATATATCCCAAGCCCTTATCATGTGGTGCACCTAAGAATGCATAACTCAAGTGATCGGGTAGTGGGTTGAGCTCAAGTGTGGGAGCATCTTCAATAAACGGCTCGAGACGCTCCTGAGAAATTTTTAGCTCTGCTAACCCAAGAGAATCGAATGGCATATCCAACTTCTTCTCCCACGGAGGTGCATTCAAAACCTGCAGTTGCTCTACTCCTCCTTTATCTTCAAAAACTGAGTCAACCCGCTCTATTTTAAAGCACTCTTCTTTTTCGGTGGGTAACTTTATTGCCTTGAACACATTAAAAGTGACCTTCTGATCATGAACCTTCATCGTAAGCTCTCCTTTTTGCACATCGATCATAGTTCGGCCTGTAGCCAAGAATGGTCTTCCCAAGATAATGGGAATCTTCTTATCTTCCTCGAAATCAAGAATTACAAAGTCAGCAGGGAAGAAGAGTTTATCCACCTTGACCAAGACATCCTCCACTATACCTCGTGGATAAGCGATGGAACGATCAACTAGTTGCAATGTCATGTATGTTGGTTTCGGATCAGGCAGACCAAGCTTCTTGAAGATAGATAAGGGCATCAGATTGATGCTAGCTCCTAAATCACATAAACACTTGTCGAACGATAAGTTTCCGATGGTGCAAGGAATAGTGAAGCTTCCAGGATCTTTAAGCTTCAGAGGCAACTTATGTTGCAGCACAACACTGCATTCCTCCGTTAGAGCAACGGTCTCTAAGTCATCGAGCTTCACTTTCTGAAAGAGAATACCTTTCATAAACCTCACATAGCTAGTCATCTGTTCAAGAGCTTCAGCGAAAGGTATGTTGATATGAAGTTTCTTGAACACCTCCAGAAACTTCCCAAATTGCTTATCCAGCTTTTTCTTCTACAACCTCTTAGGAAAATGAGGTGGATGATAGATCTGTTTCTCCCCTGTATCACCCTCAGGAGGAGTGTGTTCCATAGTAGTCTTCCTTGGTTCCACCTCTACTTCCTTCTGCACATATTCTTCAGCCAAAACTTCAGATTCTGGAACTTGAGACTTTTCAGGCTCTTCGTCTTGCTGAATTTGGGGGCTTGCAACCTTTCCAGACCTTAAGGTGATGGCGTTAACCTGTTCTTCAACTTCCCTCTTGCCTGGATTGGCTTCTGTATCACTAAGAAGCATTCCTGGTGGCCGATTCAATAAGGCATTGGTAATTTTCCCTATTTGGTTCTCCAGAGTCTTGATAGAAATAGCCTGGCTTTGGCATATAAGAGCCTGGTTTTTGCACATAAGCCGCAACTCCTCCAATTCAGATTTTTCATTCGAAGATAGACATGCATCATGATTTTGTTATTGAATTTGGAGTTGTTGTTTTGGTGCAATTTGTTGCTGAAAACCAGGAGGGTTGAATAGCTTATTTCCAAACTGCTGGAACGGCTGTTGCATCGCATTCTGATTGTTGCTCCAGCTAAAGTTAGGATGATTCCAGTTGTTAGGATGATAAGTGTCTGGAACTGGTTGCTGCGATCTCTGAAAGTTGCTCACAAACTGAGCCGAGTCACTAGATATAGCACATTGCTCCGTCGCATGCGGACCGGCACACAGCTCACAAACACTAATTATCTGTTTAACACCATAGTTAGCCAGATAATCGATCTTCATAGACGCCTTTAGTTGAGTAGTGATAGTCGTAGCTATATCCACCTCAAGAACTCCTGCTACCTTGCCCTGTGGACATCTCTGGGTTGGATACTGATATTCATTAGCAGCCATCAGTTCAATTAGATCATAAGCTTCCTTATAGCTCTTTGCCCATAATGCTCCGCCTGATGCTGCATCGAGCATGGGTCTGGACTGTGCTCCCAACCCATTGTAAAAATAAGTGATGATCATCCAATCAGGAATTCCATGATGAGGACACTTCCTAAGCATCTCCTTATAGCGCTCCCAAGCTTCATATAAAGATTCTCCCATTTGCTGCGCAAATTGAGTAATAGCGTTTCTGAATGCAGCTGTCTTCGCCATAGGGAAGAATTTAGTGAGAAACTTTTGAACAAGATCTTCCCAAGTAGCAATCGAACCAGCTGGTAGAGAGTGTAACCAGCTCTTAGCCTTGTCCCTCAGAGAGAATGGGAACAATCTCAGCTTTATAGCATCTTCAGAAACACCTTTGAACTTGAAGGTGTCGCATATCTTAATAAAATCCCTAATGTGCATATTGGGATCTTCCGTTGAAGAACCCCAAACTGGATTGAATTCTGCACCCATTGAATTATGCCAGGCTTGATCTCAAAGGACTTAGCTGTGATAGCTGGCCTGACAATGCTAGATTGAATGTCATTGATCTTGGGTTGAGAAAAATCCATCAAGGCTTTTGTTCGTGTTGTTGGATCTCCCATTATAATGAATACCTGAAACACAAACAAATAAACTGTGAAAGTAAAAGAATCCGAGTCAGTGAACTTTAATGACCACTAATGACAAGCATATAAACTAAAAATTAACACCGAGTCCCCGGCAGCGGCGCCAAAAACTTGTTAGGGCGAAAACACGCGCTAATATTCACGCAAGTATACGCGTTCGCAAGTAGTATAAGATATAAATCAGATTCGTTCTCACAGAGACTGGTTTAGGTTAAGTTTAATTTATGCACCTATGCAACAATGTATGGTTATCGCTCAATGCTAAGACAAATAACAAATTGGGTTTTGATTAAACTAAGAGATTATACTAACAATTATAACTAAGAGAACAAGAATGGTTGAATTAATATATATGACAAACATGGGATTCTAACTTCAGTACTACTTCATTCAATAGCCTTATTATTCTTAACCTTAGCATGTGATGGTGATGACACTAATCAGATAACACGAAACTGATAAACGCCAACTTTTGTTGCACGAGTACCATTCTACCAGACATCCACAAAAGAGATAGAAGCTGAATAGGCACCAATTATATTGAGACCCTATATGTCTATAGAATTTGACAACATAACGGTTTAAGCATAAGTTATCCATAATGATTACATAGGGCAAGTAAAACGGTTAGAGTTACCTACGAATCATGCATACACATACATGAACCTATGCTAGCATGGCAAGTTCTAAACCTCTATATTCACTGTCGCTTCAATAGAGATTAACACGCTATCTTATATGTTAGCTACGCACATAAGTCGAATAAGCACAACCAATACTAGGATATCAATCAATCACCATACACCAAGATATCGAAACAATTAACTATTGAAATCCATAAGTAAATCCACTAGAACCCCATGACAACGATTAGCCCATAATTGAACTCATCATCACCATGGGTTCCAATGAAATCATGGTATAAAACAAGGTCTTAATAAACTGAATAATAATCAAAGTACGAATAAATGAGATCTAGGTTCAACAAGAACGAAAACGAGCATCCAAAGTTAAAACTAATTCAAAGAATCACAAGTTGAAAACAAGATCTTCTTTTTCAGAGTTGTTCTGTGCTTCTAGGTCTTCTCCTTGGTATCCCAATCTTCCTGGATGATGAAAACCCTTTTTTAAGTATATATACGCCCCTAGTGGACCTGGACCCTTTAAATTGTCAAATTCCACTCAAAAAAGGCCTTTTCAGCGAAATCAGCGACCAGCCGCGCCCTGAGCGGCCGCTTAGCTCTCCTGAGCGGGCGCTCAGCTCTCTGGGCGGCCGCTCAGCTCTCTGGGCGGCCGCTCAGCTCTCCTGAGCGGGCGCTCAGACAGCTTCTGGAAAAAATTCTGATCAATCTTGTTTTGGCCATAACTTGAGTTCTACTCGTCAGAATTAGGCGATTCAACTACCCACGCGAAGCTATTGAGATTCTCTACAACTTGACAATGGCCTTGGCTTCCAATTCTGATCACTTTTTATCATATTTCCTTTAAAAGCTCATTTCTTCATATAACTGATACCTGAAATGCAATAACACAAAAACACATCAAAATACCAACAACTTGAGTCCAAAACACCAATTTAAGCTTGTAATAAAGCATTTCAAGTGGATATAAAATCCACTTATCATCGAGCATGATCATTTCGAGCAGGAATCCTGGTCAAATTTCGGCCAAGATTTTCACCCTATATATTTTTATATATATTTTTCGAGCAGGATTTCAATTCCTTTCGGTCAGGATTTTATGATTTTGACCGATTTATGCTTCTTCCTTACCTTGGTCGAAGATTTTTTCGACTAGAAGCTTTTGACGAGGATTCCTGACCCTTTTGGTCAGGATTTCTTTTGTTTTTCTGACCGAACTCAACCCTTTTTGGATCATGGTCGTGGTTTTCTCGACCTCAAGCACTTCGACCAGAATCTCTATGTGATTTCTGGTCGATCTGGGTCAGGTTTTGATCGATTTGTGCTTCCTTTTCAGCCCTGATCGAAGTGATTTTCGACCTTATCTATTCGACCAGGATTTCTACATAGATTATGGTCGAAAATAGAATTAGGATTTTCACATATTTTTGGCCCATTTTTTCTGGGCTTACTTGTGCCCATTTTTTCAACTGGGCTTTTGGCTCATGGGCCTAACTTAACCCTATTTAAACATAATGGGCCTCATTCCCGGGCCTTTTTACCTGGGCTATTTTTTGTGGATTCCTTTACTGGGCTTTTTCAACTGGGCCTTTCGTTTTCCCTAACTTTTGAGGATAATATCCATATATATTTTCTTTCAAGTTTTGGACCCTAGTATAGGGCTTTAATTTGAATATTTAGGCCCTTACCTGGGCTAGATTTATTCCTAGACCCAATGAGATTTGGGCCGGGCCTCCATTTACATCCAAATTCCAGATTTTTCTAGAATTTCTTAGCTTTTCATGGAATTTTTCCCAAATGTTTTTAGATTTTTCAGGATTTTTCCAGAATGTTTTCAAATATATATGTTTAAACAAAATTCTTCCAACACCTTGTAGAAAATTCCAGATTTTTCTTGACTTTGGGCCCAAATGGGCTTTTCTAGGCCCATTTTTACCTTCCAAGTGCCTATATAAGAGTGAGGTGGGAGTGTGACCCCCTCACACTTCTCATTTCACTCTTACACAATTCTTCAAACTCCCTCTCCTCTCTCAACACTCTTCTCCTTAAGAATTTTCCGGCTACTTCCTTAGCCTTTCCCGGCCTCCTTTTCCATCCAAGGTTTCAAGGTTTCCTTCAACCTCCATTAATGGCAGACAAAGGTGCTGAAAGAGCGGCCAAGATTACCTCGGCTTCAAAACGAGGTAAGGATGTCGAGATCCGCTCTTCTTACATTTCTTTGATAGATATGATTAATACTAGGGGGACGAATATCCCTCCACTGCACATCTCGATTCTTTTAATCATTGCAATACTTGGCACAATATAGATCACGATAAGTTAAATGCACGTTACAATGTTCGTCTTCCCCTTAGGTTAGTTCCAGTTTCTGGTGGTGACCGTACTTGCCACTGAAAACCCGATACTCTTTTTATTTACACAGATGCCCTTGATGCTGGGCTTAGGTTCCCTTTTCATCCCTTCATTCCTCACCTCCTAGCTGATTTACAAATTAACCCATGTTAGCTTCCTCCAAACGCTTGGAGGAACATTTTATGTTTCATGGTTTGTTGTCTTAGGGGAGATTTTCCCTTATCTGTAGCTGTTTTTAGGAAGGTTTTTCAATGTTACAACAGTTCTTCTGGTAATTGTGGTTGGGTCTACGTTAAACAAAAGCCCAAGTGTAAGCACATTTTTAACAACGCCTCAATTCCCGATAATAACCAAAATTGGAGGAATAGTTTTGTCGGGTTAAGGTGGGAGAATGGTGTTTGGGGCACCCTCTTCAGATCTTCCTTCGGGAAGGTTAGTGATGGTAGCCTCAAATCCATTCACTTAACCCTCGAGGAAACTATCATCTATGATGAGCTTACTCGGGATGATGGTGCCACTATCAGCTGGACTCTTTTAGAGGAGTTCTCCCTCATCCACGTGGGGCTATCCTCTATTTCTCAACAGGGTATTTTTCTTCCCTTCTCTTATTTACTTTCTTTCATGCATTATTGACACCACTTATTTTGTTTTTTCTCTTGTTTTGCAGCTGCTAAGGAAATCAACGAGGATAATGTGCCTCTTGTTGAAGAGACTGCCAGGATGAAGAAGGCTCGCCTTGCGGGTTTGGATACTCGAGGAAAGGCTACGGAGCCTAGCTTCCTACGGAAGCACAAGGAGCCCATGGTGGAGGTTCCAGCTGAGGGAGCTGAGGGCCACAATGCCCCTATCACTACTGCTGCTCCTGTTTCTGCTACTACGGGCGCCTTTCAGCCTCTTTGTGGATTCCGCCGAGGGGATACCATGGTTGGATTTTACGAAGCACGCCTGGGATTGGTCTTACCACGGGGTAACTCCCAAGGACTTCACCGACGTGGTGGCTACTCCTGACTTGGAAAGGATAAAGCTCATGGGAGCTCAGTCCTTAGCCTCGGTATGACTATTTCTTACGTTTACTTTTTTTTCTTGTAGCATTCACTTGCCTAACATTTCTATTTATTGTTTCATTTCAGTCTAACGTCTACTTTCAAGGCGCTGTGAGGCAAGCTGAATCCTGGAAGAGGGCTTCAGATAAAGCGGATAATGCCCTCAAGAAGCAGCATAAGAAGTACGCCGCTTTGGAGCGGAAGCTGAAGCGTAAGGAGGAGGAGCTCGGGGAGTCAAACGCTGAGCTGGTTGTGCTACGGGCTGAGAAAGATAAGGCGATTGATAACTACTTGGACTCGGAGGAGTTTACCTAGTCCATGAGGGTGAGGGATGACTCAGTCTTCCCTGGGTTTTTTAGGACTGGATGGGACACGGCCCTTGGGACCGTGAACGAGACCTGTCCTGATATTAACCCGGCGGACCATGTCTGCTGATGAAGAGGCTTTGCTGCAGAGGTTTCGTACCCGAGTAGTTCTCTCGGATCGTATCCCTCAGGACCTGCTTCTTCCTCTTCCCGAGTCATCTTCCAGGCCTGCTGCGGATGATAGCTCTTCCTCCTCCGAGATGACAGAGACTTCCAGCGAGAACAGAGGAGATGATGATATGGATGCCGGGGGCACCTCTGCTCCTTAGAGCTTTTCCAGCCCTGCGTGGCTTATCTATTTTATCTTGTCTTCGAGACTTTGTTTATCAGACTTTGTATTATTTATTCGAACTAGTTTTATCTATTGAACTTTATGCTTTCATCTTATGCATTTAATTTACTTGTCTTGTTACTGGAACATATTTTGAAAACTTTCTGAATTTCACAAATTGATAGGATTCATCCCTTACACCAGTCTTAATAAACCTCAAAACAAAACTAAAATATATAAATCCTAAGCAAGCAAAGCTTCAAGGTGCTTTTCAACCTACTTGTCATCTTGACAAGTGAGAATCGTGCTCAACCGTTTCACACATAGTAAATCTTCAGGTTTTGTGCATGCCAAGTTCTCAAGACTTCAAAACCATCCATAGTCTCAAGCTTGTAGGTTCCTCTTCCCTGAACACTCTTGACCTTATAGGCCCTTCCTAATTTGGGGCAAGCTTCCCTTTCTGCCCTACACCAGAAGCTTCCAGCTTCCTCAAGACTAAGTCACCCTGTTTGAAGAACCTTTCTTTAACCCTTAGGTTGTAGTAGAACAAAGCCTTTTTCTGATATTACCATATCTTCGCATGTGCTTCATGTCACACTTCATCAATTAGATCCAGGGCTAACCTTTGCCCTTCCTCATTTTCCTCAGCATTGAAAGCTTATATCCTGGGGGAGGAATGTAATATCTCTACGAGAACAACTGCTTCTGTCCCATATGCTAACATGAAGGGAGTTGCTTCAGTCGTGACTCTACAGGTAGTCCTATAGGCCCATAGTATTGGGAGTATTTCATCCACCCAGTTATTCCTCGACTCCTCAATCCTCTTCTTTAGTCCATCCAGGATTATTTGATTCGCCACTTCCTCTTGCCCATTGGCTTGTGGGTGAGCCACAGAGGTGAATCGCAATTCAATTTCATTCTCATCACAATACTTCTTGAATTCCTCATTGTTGAACTGTGTTCTATTGTCAGTGACTAGGATGCGGGGAATTCCATACCGGCACATGATATTTTCCCACAGGAATTGTGCAACCTGCTTAGTTGTGATTTTGGCCAAAGGCTTGGCTTCAATCCACTTTATAAAATAATCAATGGCTACAATCAGGAACTACTTTTGTGTCGTGGCCATGGGGAAAGGCCCAAGTATATCCATTCCCCACATAGCAAAGGGGATAGGTGAGTTGATGGAGGTCTGCATCTCGGGGGGTTATCTAATGTCATGTGCATGCTTCTGACAGCGGTCACACTTCTTCACATACTCTTTGGCATCAACCATCATTTCTGGCCAATAGAAGCCTAAACGGGTTATTTTATGAGCTAGTGCTCTGCCCCCCAAGTGTTGCCCACAAATACCTTCATGTACTTCTTTAAGAGCCAAGCGTGCCTCATCGGGCCTGAGACACCTTAAGTAAGGAATCACATAAGATCTTTTATACAAAATCCCATCTATCAAAGAGTATCTTAGTGCTCGAATAGCCAACTTCCGTGCTTCAGTAACATCATTTGGCAACCAACCGGTTTGAATATGAGTCTTAGTGGGATCTATCCATGACGTCCCCAGACCTATAAGAGCTACAAGCTTGACATCAATGCTCCGTGTCTTCAGAATGCCGAAGTATACACTTCCTGAACTTTCCTCTATCTCAGATGAAGCAAACTTCGATAATGCATCTTCCTTAGCATTTTCCTCCCTCAGAATGTGCTCAATATGGCATTCATCGAATTGGGTCATCACAGCCCTTACTAGGCGGACATACTTAGCCATCATATCATCCCTTGCCTCAAACTCTCCCTTTAACTGGGATATGACCAGCTTCGAGTCTCCACAGACTTTTAAGTTCTTGACTCTAAGTGTCCCTGCTAAGCCAAGACCAGCTATCATAGCTTCATATTCTGCCTCATTATTTGTGGTTGAGAAGTCTAACTTCATAGCATATTCAATCAAGAACCCATCGGGGCTTTATAAAACCAAGCCTGCTCCACTTGAATTTGTTTTTGATGCTCCATCAAAATAGATAACCCAATATTCCTTCTCCTTATCATCTTCCTTGTCTTGAGGTATGGTATCTTCCTGCCCCGACTTCTTGGTTGGGTATGGTACGTTCCACCACGAAGTCAGCCAGTGCTTGGGCTTTTATTGCCGTTCATGGCTTATACTTGATGTCGAATTCTCCCAGTTCTATTGCCCACTTGACCAACCTCCCACTATCCTTGGGACTATGAATGATATTTCTCAGGGGTTGATTTGTTAGCACCTCAATTTGATGAGCCTGAAAATAAGGACGTAACTTTCTTGAAGCCATCACCAAGGCTAAAGCAAACTTCTCAATAGTTGAATAATTCAACTCAGCTCCATGCAGAATTTTGCTGACATAGTATACGGGTTTCTGGATTTTCAGTTCCTCCTTAACTAATACAGCGCTCAAGGTACTCTCTGAAACGGCCAAGTACAAGTATAAAACTTCATTCAAAGCTGGCTTGGCCAACAACGGGGCTTGAGCCATATATTTCTTTAATTCCTCGAATGCCTTCTGGCTTTCCTCACTCCATACAAAATCCTTAACCTTCTTTAAGGACTTGAAGAACGACAAACACTTGTCTCCAGATTTTGAGATGAATCGTCCCAATGCAGCAACCCTTCTAGTGAGCTTTTGAACATCTTTGATAGTGTTTGGTGGTTCCATGTCCAGGATTGCCTTTATTTTAGCTTGTGAGTAATTAGTTCCGGGTCTATGCCTGGCATACCAGCTGCCGAACATGAAAACACATCACTATTTTCTTGCAAAAATTTCACCAATTTCCCTCTAAGGGGCTCCTTTAGTGTGGCTCCAATGAAAGTCACTTTCTCAGGATCCTCAGGAGCTAAAGGAATCAAAACCAAGTCTTCAGCTGGCTTCCCTCTTTTCTCATCATTTTCTCGAATATCCAGATCTTCAATAGGCAGAACTTGCCCCCCAACTCCATCTGCCTTCAGTGAGGCCACATAGCAACTTCTAGCCATTTTTTGATCTCCCCTCTCTTCTCCAATCCCATTCCGGGTGGGAAACTTCATAACTGAATGGTAGGAAGAAGGGACTACCTTAAAGGAGTGTATCCCAGTTCTTCCCATGATAGCGTTGTAAGTTGAACTAGCCTTCACCACCACAAAGTCCAATATCTGCGTCACTTACCTTGGTTCTTGACCAATGGTGGTTGGCAACTTGATTATTCCTTCCACGGGGTACTCCACTCCTGCAAATCCATATATCGGCATGTCAATTGGGGTCAATTGGGAGTCATTATAACCCATCCTTAAAAAGGTGTCATGGAGCAAAATATCCACCGAAGCACCATTATCCACAAGGACCCTCTTAACCGGGCTATTTCCTATTATAGGTGTTATAACCAGCGGGTCGTCATGAGGAAATTTCACACCCTCTAGATCAGAATCATCAAAAGTCATTGTTACTCCTGTCCTGGCCCTCTTCGGGGGTTCTCCAACAATATGCATAACCTCTCTAGTATAAGCTTTCCTGGAGTTCCTGGATAATCCAGCAGCAGTTGGTCCTCCAAAGATTGTGTTTATCACAGACCCTCGGGGTCGTGGTCCTCCAAAGATCGTATTTATCGCCGATCCCCTAGGTTGGGGATTCCGCTCTTGATTGTCTTGGTCCCTCCTACGATCTTTAAAGTTCTTTCTTACATTTTTATTCCTATCTCTTCCTTCCCCAGTGTACTTGTTCAATCTTCCTTTCTAAATGAGGAACTCTATTTCATCTTTCAGTTGCCTACACTCATCGGTGTCGTGACCTACATCTTTGTGAAACCTACAATATTTACTCTTTTCTAGCTTGGCAGGATCTGCCTTCAAGGGTTTAGGCCAACGAATATCTTGGTCTTTCTCGATTTTCATCAGGATCTGGCTTCTAGGAGCATTCAGCTTAGCATATTCAGCGAACTTTTGCCCAGGTCCTCCCTTCTTAGGAGTTGAATCAGGATTTTGCTCAGTTCTAGGATACTTGTCCTTAGCGATATATTCCAGATTAGTTTTCCGCTTCTTGCCTCCAGCGGGCTCGTTGCTCACTACGGTCTTCCTCATGCTCTCTTTCACCTTGATGTACTTCCCGACCCTATCTTGGAGCTGCAACATGCTTTCAGGGGGGCGCTTGGCCAAGGACATCTTGAAGAACTCATCCCTAGTTCCCTGTTGCAGTGCTATCATGGCTACCTTGTCATCAAGGTCCGGGACTTTTAAAGCCTCCTTCGTGAAACGATTCAGGTAGTCTCTCAAGGATTCCTTCGCTCCCTACATAATGCTCATGAGGGATGCTGAACTTTTCTCATGCACTCTCCCGCTGATGAACTGCTTAATAAAAGCTTGACTTAATTCTCTGAAGGACCCAATAGAGTTCGGGGGCAAACGACTATACCATCTTTGAGCCATACCCGACAGGATTTGAGGAAAGGCCCGACACTTAATAACGTCATTCACGGGCTGCAATAACAGTGCACTGGAGAATGTCCTGACATGATTAGCACAATCTCCCGTGCCATCATAAGCTTTGATAGTGGGCATCTTGAACTTCCTTGAGATGTGTGCATTCATTATCCCTTTAGTGAATGGTGGAGTAGGATCATCAGGATCTCCAAGGGGAAGAAGATTGCTTGGATCAGCTCTTGGGACTACAACCCTTCTTTGTGATGGACCATCCAGCTCTATGATTGGAGGAGGATTCCTCCCCCTAGGTGGTAATGGGGGCCTGGGAACCTGGTGCACCTCCAAGTCGCGCTTCAGCCTTTGAATCTCAGCCTAATAGGCCTTGATTCTCTACTGCACTTCTTGGGGATTCACCCCTCGGGTGCTCCTAGGACATTGGTTACCATCAGCCATCGGCTCTTTGCCAGCACGTCTCCTTCTTGGGCCCCCGTGCTTCACTCCGTCCAGCATGTCCACTTCCTCTAACCTCGGGGTAAAGGGGCATCCCATAAGGGGGGTTAGTGGTTACAACAGTTGAATACTCGTACCCAATGGGTCAAGAATTCACAGGTGTATGTAGTTGTTGAAGTTTGGGATTCGTACCTTGAAGAGCCGGGGGAATCGTCCCTTGAGGTTGAGGTTCAGTTCCCCCTACCTGGGCTCCTCCTTGAGTGACGACATAGGTTGAATGCGGAGGTACCTCCACGGTTGACGAAATCGTTTGGGTTGTCCCCACGGGTGTTTCTCCTTCAAGGACGCTGCTTGTTCTCCGTGTTCTCGCCATGGTTGTTGTTGTGCTTTCCCACAGACAACCCCAAATGTTATGGATCAAAAACTAAGGTATAATAATTGTTGTGTTTATCACTAAGGAACGTGAGCTTCGAGGCTCGATTTAACTGCTCTTGTGTTTCGTGACTCAATCTGCCTTAACAAGATGCCTATGTACCTTGCTGATTGCCAAGGATCAAGTCAAAAATGTAGTTCTAATGTGTGGGGTGAGGCCCCTTATATAGATGTTGGGAGTCCTTGAATTGGACTTGGGTTAGGAGACTTGGTGGACAAGTCTCAGAATTAGAATAGACTTTGGAGTCCTAAGAGGTAGGAAGCTGATTCCTTATCCCACTAGGTTCCTTGGAGGCCAATCTACAAGGATTTATTTCTCCACTAGGACTCATCTTATCAGCTGACATATCCCTTATTAATTAATTACGAAATTAATTAATATTCAGGGTTTTGGGCCTTCTTTGTTCCATCAGGCCTGATCTGGTCCATCAGGCCTGATCAATGTGTTAACCTTTTTGGTCTGAATGTCATACATCTTCTTATTGGGCCTTGTAGCCCAAATCATGTGTAATTAATTACGTAATCAGGATTAATTTATTCCCTATCAGATACTATTCTCATAATCTCATTTCTAAGTCACGTACTTAGAAATATAGAATTGCATATCATATTCCAAGGACATTTATTAATCTAACATTTATA
Source organism: Apium graveolens (assembly GCF_009905375.1). Taxonomy (NCBI): domain Eukaryota; kingdom Viridiplantae; phylum Streptophyta; class Magnoliopsida; order Apiales; family Apiaceae; genus Apium; species Apium graveolens. The sequence continues at coordinate 23,585,997 of NC_133649.1, read as the reverse complement.
TCGCAGTAAATTAAGAATTAATAAATTATAAAGAGAATAATCGATAGAACATAAACATTAATAATCCTAATGTCTTAAAGTAAAGCATCATAGTGTTGTGTCTAGGGCACAAACACTAACAATCTCCCACTTGCACTAGAGCCAATCACCCATATATCTAATACTCATGGAACTAGTATGACCATCGTACTTCTGCTGCGACAAAGCCTTAGTCAGTGGGTCTGCAACACTATCATTACTATGCACTTTACATTTATATCTCCTTAATCATTAATCTCATTAATAAGGCGATAATGCCTAAGGACATGCCTAAACAGTCTCCATGGCTGTTTTAAAAAATATTAATATATTCGGCTTTCATAGAATCATCAATGTTCTTGCTGTGAACTATTCAAGCTAACATTAATTATATTAAGGCAAAACACAAAACAAACATAAACTCGTAATCATCCTTGTCTGTTCAAAAATTAGGTACAGAAACTAGTATCAGTGTAACCCTTTACAACCAGTTCCCTATCTTATCTATACACCAAAAATAAATCTTTAGTCATCTTTAAGTTCTTAAGAATATTCTTGAAAACTATCAAGTGACCCTCACCTGGATTAGACTGGTATCTGATCGTCATGCTCAAAGCATACGAAACATCAGGATAAATACATATCATTGTACACATTATAGATCAAATTGCTGACGTATCTAGAACTTTCTCAAGCGGCCTTTATCATCTAATGATTTAGGGGCAATTATCTTTTGAGATCACTATCCTATGAGACATCAAAACATATCCTTTCTTTGTCTCTTGCATCATAAAATGATGTAATACATTATCAATGTATGAACTCAGACTAGGTCGATTAATCTTTTCAATCTATCTCTATAGATCTTGATTCCTAATATATAGGTAGCATCGCCTAAGTCTTTCACCGAGAAACTATTTCTCAACCAAGTCTTAACAGCCTGTAGAGAAGGTATGCCATTCCTTATTTGTTATATGTCATCTACATATAAATACTAGGAATATCACATGGCTCCCACTAACCTTCTTTCAAACACATGGTTCATCTTCATTTTGAATAAAGCTAAACACTTTGACCATTTTATCAAATTGAATATTCATTCTCCTTGAGGCTTGCTTCAATCTTAGCAAACTTTGAAATGACAAAACCCTCAGGTTGTATCATATATACATCCTCTTCAAGGCTCCCATATAAGAAAGCAGTTTTGACATCCATTTTCCAAATCTCATAGTCAAAGTAAGCAACTATTGCGAACAAAATCCCGATGTACTTGACCATAGCAAGTAGTGAAAAAGTCTTATCATACTCTATACCATGAATTTGTTTGAAACTTTTTGCCACTAGTCGCACCTTATAGGTCTGTATTTTACCATCCATGTCAGTTTTCTTCTAGAAAACCCACTTACACCCAATAGATTTTACCTCTTCGAGTGGATCAACTAAAGTCAATACTTTATTTTGATACATGGATTTCATCGCGGATTTTTTGGCCTCCAGCCATCTCTCGGAGTCTGGACTATTTATAGCATCTTGGTAGGTGTGAGGCTTATCCTTATCCGTAAGCATCACATCACCATCTTGAGTCAAAAGAAATCCATAATTTCTCCCGAACTCATGGTGAATCCTACTAGATCTACGAATAATCTGTATTTCCTAAACATGATTACTTTCAATATTTTGATATACATCCTGATCTTATTCCAACTCTGGTTCAATGTTATCATGTGGTTCTCGATCTTCATCGAGATGTATTATCCCCCCACTGATTTTCTTAGAAAGTAGTTCTCCCTCAAAAAATATAGCGGCCCGAGCAACAAACACTTTGTTCTCGAAAGGATTATAAAACTATACCCTAGTCTCACTTGGATATCCCATAAAATAGCATATATCTAATTTTGGTCCAAGCTTGTCAGAGGCTAAACATTTTACAAATGCTTCACGTCCCTGAATTTTCATAAATGACATGCTATGGCATTTATCACTCTATATCTCATACGGAGTATTTTGAACCGCTTGAGTCGGAACTTGGTTAAGTGTATATGTAGCCGTTTCTAAAGCATAACCCTAGAAACTGAATAGAAGATCCGCTTGACTCATCATCGATCGCACTATGTCCAACAAGGTATATTTTCTCCTCTCAGAATCTCTATTCTATTGAGGTGTTCCAAAAGGAGTAAGTTATGATACACTGTCACACTCCTTTAAGAAACTCTTGAAATTGAGGTTTAAGTATTCTCCTCCACGATCTGATCGTAAAACTTTTATACTTTTCCCTTATTTGCTTTTCTACTTCGGCCTTATATTCTTTGAACATTTCAAAAGAATCGGATTTATTCTTCATAAGAACCACATATCAATATCTACTGAAATCATCAGTAAATGTTATGAAGTAGTATAAGCCACCCCTTGCCATCATATGCATTCGACCACATACATCATTATGTATAAGTCATAATCGTTCGGTGGCCCTTTCAGCTGATCAGGTAAAAGAAACTTTAGTCATTTTGCCAATGAGACAAAGTTCGCATCTTCCGTATAATTCAAAATCAAACTTATCCAAGTATTTATCTATATGTAACTCAGAAATGCGTTTCTCATTAATATGGCTTAACGACAATGCAAGAGGTAATATTTGATTTAAGTCAACTTAGAACATATAAATTGTTAACTAATTGTGCAACATTATAATTCTTATCATTGAAATAGAATAAACAACTATTATTTATTTAATTAAAATGAAAACCTTTCTTTTCCTGACAATAAATTGACTTAATGTATCCGCTAAAGGCATGCACGTAATAACAATTTATCAAGTTCTCAATCTCGCCTTATGGGCAAAATTAGGTATCGAGTTCCTTCAACTAGAGCAACAACTTTTGCTCCAATTCTAACCGTATACCTGAAGCTTGACCATTGCTAGTCTTCTTCTTTAGATCTTCCAAATAAGCTCGACAATTTGACTTCCATTCATCTAGTTACCACAGAAATGACAATCATCTCCTTTAGCAACACCACTATTAGGCTTCAAAAGCCCTTTGGGATTGGACTTTGGTTTGGCTCCGAATAAGATCAAATATTCACCTTGTCTGTCCACTTTCCTTTCCCATTTGTATTCCATGTGTACATCATCAATATGGATGTAATTCATGCCTTTATTGTGTTATTTTCAGCAGTTCTAAACATGCTTAACAACTCAGCGAGTGTTCTGTCTATCTCATTCCTTTTGTTCTTAACAAACTGAGAATAGAAGTTGTTCAAAGATCGTTTGATCAAATCAAGCTGAGTCTCTAGACCATTCTTGAAACCCAAAATATCAAGGTACATATGCCTATCACCTTTAGAACATGTGGTCCAACCGGGTATGATTCTCCCATTAATGCAAAAGTATGGTGCCTTATTATTGTCAAATCATTCTGACGAGCCTATCCTTCAAACTTCCTTTAAAGGTGCTCAATCATATCATAAGCATCATTATGCTCTTGTTGCTTCTAAAGCTCAGCACTCATGAGACATGAAACATCAGTTGCATAATCAATTTACTTCTGGTAAGCATTTCGTTCAACACATGTTTCATTCTCAGCTAGAAGAAAAAGGGAGGGGTTTGAGTGACATCCTTGAACCCGAAGACAATCCTCAAGTTCCTATGTCAATCGAGGAAATTATTTCATGTCAGCTTGTCCTTATCAAGGACTATTAGATAGAGAAGTAATTTGTGTTATTTGTCATTTGATATCTATAATATTAAAGTGCATAAAATGACTTAGTCTACAGATGATCATTAAATTATGTTCAAGTGATTATTCATATATATATTCACAATATATATATCTTCCACTATTTTTATCAAATCAATAGCACTAACTATTAATTCGAAAAAAATATCTTCTATATCCTTTCTAGTGAGCCAAGATCCATATTTCACCATGCTTTAGGTTAGCTTTGGCTTTTCTCTTAAAACATGATTATTTATTTAGGTAGACAACATTTGTCAATTATATCAACTATATAACTCTTGGATAGCTTGGTGGAACAACATTTGTTCACATTTATCTAATAAATCTTGCCAAACTCTATGCCTCTAAGTTCACAATCCTATTGTGGTAAATTAGTTAAGTCAAACCCAATAGTCAAAAAGTATTAATATTCTTCAACACATCACCCACGATAGATGGGAGTACTTCACTTTGGAGAACCCACTCCTGGTCGATCTAGGGGTTAACGCATTGGACTCATTGAAAGGCATCTGATCAACTTAATATTAACTTTAGGGTTTTGTTAATTTTAAAATGATCATGATCCCATCATAAAGAAATTCCCAATTTTTCCTTGAATAAAATACTTCAAATCAATATTCGTCAACAGTTTGATTTCCAGGTAGTGAGGGAGTCACAACGGTCTCTCTTAAAACCCACAACCTTACAAGTTCAATGAACTCGCTTTTGACAAAATCGCCCATGTTAGAAACAAAGAAAATTTGTATTTTATTCCATGTTTCATAAACACGAGAATCTCATAATCGTTTGTTCATTTTAAAATCTTGAATTGTTACAGATTATATCTTGTTTAGCAAACATGGCATGGGTGTCGTATCTAATACATACATCCTTAATCTAATTAAGCATGCATCTTTATAAACTACTCTACACATACATTCAACATATGCGCATATATATGTAAAGTGCAATAAATAAACGTGGTTGGTTATGGCTTCATCCTATGTGATCTTTATCATGCTAATGACAAAGATCTAGGTCAATCTAAGGTGGAAAATAAATATAGGCTAACTATTACATGTCTTCTTTCTTGTATTGCTTCCTTGGATGGCCTCCGTGTGGGATTACCCTTGATCTTCAAATCTTCATATCTTCATGTACATTACAAGAATGAAATATGAAAACTAATCTAATGAACTTACAAGAAGAACTCGAGTTACATTCGAGATTTAATAATTACAAGATTAAAGACATGCAAGCCGTATTTAATAAACCAAAACCATTAACCTAAGGTCATAAGCCATAACCATCCACCATGCTCAATTAACACAAAATAACATGTTAAAACACATAATCTGATCTTAACATATCATGATCTAATCATAAAAACCAAATACTGAAAAAAATCAGAAAATTCAAAATTAAATCTGATAACATTAAATCGCAAATTACAGGGCCTAAACGACGTCAAATGCCTTACAGATCATTCGATGATAGCTTTAGCTATCGGTTACGTTCAGACGCTCGATTCCATATAAAATAGTGTATTCGTTCGCCAAAATCGGACACTAGACACAGATTTCAGCAAATTCGGTGCATGCGATTCAGAATCGTATCAAATACGATTCTTATAATAAGAACAAATACAAAACATGTATATATCAGTATATATACAGATTATATAATCATCATATGATTATACAAATCTCATGAATATCATATATTCAAAACATATATATACATACGTATATATAAACATAACAATATGTAAAACATACAAAATCGCATACATAACAGTCATGGAATATTATATACATGTTATGATCATAAAACCAGTAAACACATAAATGAATTAAACACTTTTCGCAAGTAGCTCTGATGTCATTGTTGGTTTCGAGCACATAAACGCAACGGAAACAATAATTAAAAATGTAAAAAATCAGAATTTTAGAAACCCACCGCAGGATCCATGCGAAAAACATATATTTAATTCGTAGATCAGATTTTTTACCTTAAGAAGCTTTACCAATTAGTTGACTAATGGAGATCCAAAGATTGTTCAATCACCACGCATCCCGCTCTCGCGATCTACGCTCTATCGGTATCCACACGAATGCTTGAACTCAAGGATTGGATGTGTACTAGCACAAACTCGTTTCTTCTTGCTCTCTCCATCTTCTCTCTTGGTGGCTAGGGTTTTAGTAAAAGTCTTGCACACACCAAAAATCAGTCACACAAGAGATATTATATAGAGAGTAGAAAAATGAATTATAACTCTTAACTAATTAGGAGTTATTATTAATTCAAAATTCCTATTTATATTATAATTAAGTCTCACTTAATTATTTAACAAATAAATTTCATAATTAATATTAGTAAATTCGAATATCAATATTTATCTAATTAATTAAGTCATACTTAATTAATATTATAAATAATTCGAATTATTTTAATATAATTTAAATCCAATTTAAATTAAATAATCCTTCAAACATTCTTAGTGTGTGATCCTATAGGTTATTATTACGTTGGCAACAAATTTTAAATCTAATTTAAAATCGTAAATAATGAGCGGCATCTAGTAATACATCATTGCTACCCAAGTAATAATAATTGAATCGGTGATCGATTAAACCTTTTGTGAATAATGTACAATATAATATAATCCCTTTAACCAAATATTATAGATTAAACTAGAGGCATGTAATGTGTCATCCTCATCATAGTTCAATCCAAGTTTCCTTGATCAATGAGTAGACTATCATATCAAATCAACATTTGAGCGTGACCACGCATTTCATAGTCTAGCTCACACAAGAGGCCAATAATCTCACTCCTAAAATAGGAGGGTTAAATCCCATCTAGATCATTCATATTTCTCATACGATTTATAATATACCCAATGTCCACTTTTATCATTACCCGATCAACGATAAGTTTTAATGGAATCATTGTATATTAATTCTCGTAAAGAAATATAATGACTTCAGGTCTAAGGACCATTACATCATTATCACTGTGAGAATTACTTATGACACAACAAACATGTAGAATCTCACATTGGGTCTGTCCAACACCATGTACATATACATCTGCCTGTGTTTTTGACTTTAGTATCATCATACCTATGATCAATGAGATGTGATCATCAGTCAACAAACACACCAGTCTTAATGCATTATTATTATCCCTTAATAATAATACTCGACTAGGGATCTTTAGGAATATTGATACTATTCTCATAATCTCATTTCTAAGTCACGTACTTAGAGATATAGAATTGCATATCATATTCCAAGGACATTTATTAATCTAACATTTTTATCGCACTAAATTAAGAATTAATAAATTATAAAGAGAATAATCGATAGAACATAAACATTAATAATCCTATTGTCTTAAACTAAAACATCATATTGTTTTCTCTAGGGCACAAACACTAATAATAGATATCGTTGGAATTCTTCCTACTAGCACAAGACAGGCAAAATACTGCATCATCACCATTGTTAGGTCACACACACTGTAGAAGGGGGTTGAATACAGTGTTTAGCACAATCAAATCGATTATAAGAACTCAAGTAACAGAAAATAGATTTTATTCAACACAATAAATTCTGTTACAATATGGAACTGTCCTCTCTCAGTGATGAATAAATTATCACGAGAGCTGCTAGAGTTACAAAGAATAATAACTTCGATAATCGTAACACTTATAGTGTAAACTCTATGCCTGTGTTTATATACTACACAGTTACAAGATAAATTCTAGTTGATATGGAATATAATTCTGCTTCCTAAAATATATCAACCAGTTATCTTTTCTTCCAAGTATTCTATTCTTCATAGAATTCCTTCTTCATGCATATTTATTTCTGTCTTAGTCTCGATCTTCTTTCCTTTCAATCAGCCGCCTGCCTTATCTGAAAGTCATCTTAAGTCCTGATATTATCTCCTGATAAATATCTTCTGATCACTTAAGTTCTGATAACTTAAGTTCTGATATCTTAAGTTATGTCTTCAGTATAAGTACTGATTTCCAGTTAAGTACTGATTTGTCCTGTTAGGTAAGATCTGAAAACTAAACATAAATCATATTACACATGACATTATCAAATATATCTAACAATCTCCCCCAACTTGTAAATTAGCATAATATACAAGTTCAACAGATTTTTGATGATGTCAAAAACATTAAGTACAAATGCATGAGAATTTGACTAGATAACTACAACTTACAATCCTTTCAGCTTTACCATCTTTAACTTCTGATAACAACTTCAGTCTGCATACACTTCAGAATTTAAGCAATTATAGATCTTTGACTTGGCTTCAATTTCAATTTATGATCTCCTTGATATTAGGAGTTGTCCTTAGATAGTTCTTCAACAAACATCTCTCAGCATATTCAAGTTCATTAACCATCCTCCTTTTAGCATTTATCAATTCAGCTGTATCTTCTCCAGTTTGAAAAATAGGTGCTCTGAGATCATTTATCTTAGCTTTTCTTATCTCCTGATCTAGTCTAATCAGATATGCCTTGTCAGACTCTAGATTGAATTCCACAACTTTATAACCCAGAAAAGTAGTTATAATCTTAGCAGAGTTAGGCTTCATATCGACAATATCCCCTTTGTGATCTCTGTACTTGGGACAGTATGTGTTGTCATACTTTACAGAATAAAGCTTCTTCTGTCTTTAAATTTGAGAATTTAAATATCCAGCAACACTATCTGTTAATCTGTCTTTCACTTGAAGTAGAAATAGAACATGTTCTAGTTCTTCAAAATACTTCAGTGGTATAGCATTCTGCCTAATTTGGTATACCCTTCCATCTGTCATAAAATATAACAAGATATGCTCTTTCAAGAAGGTATGGTAAACCATTTGTACAGATTCAAGTCGATTCAATCTTTCAGGAATTTCTCCAATACCTGGTTCACTTAAGGAAGTTGTTACATCGGTAGTGTTATGTACTCTTCTTTCATCAGAACTACCCAATCCAAATTTATCTCTTACTTCCTTTCCTGTAACAACTCTTGCTTCAAAACCACTAGTTGCAGTCTTCAAAGGTTGAGCCTGTTTAGCTTTGGTGAATCCTGGTAGGAGTATCTTTGAAGGTTTAACATGAGCAATGTCAAAGGTTTCCTTTTCCTTATCTTCTGATATCAAGCCAACTTGACCTAAGTCAGAGGTTGCTTGCTTCACTGTCATATCAGAACTTACTACATCTTGACTCTAAACAACATGAGCCATGTCAGAGGTTGTTTGAGAAATCTTCTTTGAAATCAGAGTAAGACTAGTATCTTCTTCATCATCAGTTATTTCTTCATCCATGACTGGCATATAAACCTTTACAGGTTCATCAACTTTTTCTTTGCCCTTGAACCTTGGATCAATTTCCATTTGTGATTTGGCTTTGATTGCCTCAAAATTTGTTCTTTCCTTTATCACAATACCCTTAGGTTTCGGAAATTTTCTTTCAACAACAGAAGCTTTAGATTTTGTCTTGACACCTTCTGCTTTAAGTCTAGCTTCTTCTTCCTTTAGACTCTCAAAGTCCATTCCTGGATTTTCTTTAAGAAATAACTCCCTTGAAATTTCTTCATCAAGTTCCAGATGTTCACCAGAACTTATCCTTTTACCAGTATCAGAACTTATTCTTCTCCCAGTATGAGAACTTGTTCCTTGACTTGTAATTCTAGCTTTACTTGATGAAAACCCTTTGCCTTGACCTCTATCCTTATCATAGTTTCCCTGGTCATCATTTCCATCATCCTTTCCTTTCAGTGTCTGAATAGATTTGCATTTGGACTTAATCACTTTCTCCCCCTTTTTGGCATCTGCAGGTAAAAGAAGAGAGATAAGCAATTCCACTGAGGATTGGATCTCATTGAGTTGACTTTGGTGATAAGTTTGATTCTTCAGAATTTCTTCAATTTGAGTTTGTTGCTTCTCCTGAGTTTTCTCAATGTAGGCAATTCTGTCAAAGGCTGGCTTGAAAAATCTGTTCTTTTCAAGTTTCACATTCATATCTTGCTGGATTAGAGCTTCCTGAATTTTGTTCACCTTGTCATGAGTTATTGAGTGTTGACCTTGAAGGTGGCTTGTACTCAATGCAGTAACTCTCAGCTATGCCTTGAAATCATCATTTATCAACATTTCATCAGCTTTTGCAAGATGCTCAACAAGAATCTTTTCAGAAGGAACAAAACTAACTGTGTTCCATTCCTTAGTCCACTCCTTTCCTCTAGGAGTTTCACTCCAAGGTACTGGTGCTTCCCCTGTAACAAACTTCTTGACTAAATCAGATTTATGAACAGTTTGTTGAGGTGCATGTCCTGATGGACCAGCTGCATCAGCATCTAAATTGGCAGCAGCTTCACCAGTAATTTCTTCATTGGCAATATCAGAACTTGTAGATCCTGCAGTATCAGCATCCTCTGGTAAAACAGCAGTATGTGAGGCTATAGAGGCTTCAACATCATCCTCTAAATTCTGATCTGCAGCCAGGTTCTGATCAACATCCAAAATTGATGTTGTTGGTGGAGTGAGTTGAATTGGTGGAGCTTCCAAGTACAAAACCTCCGGCACAATCAAGTTATGAATATCAATTTCAGCACTTGTACCTGGTTCTTCAGTATGTACTGGATCAACTATAGGTGACATAGGAAGTGTAGGTATTTTAGCTTGAGCAGTTTATGGTTGTGCAGTTTCTGGTTGTGCAGAAGGAAGTGATTCAATAACAACTGGTTCTGTTGAGATCAGAGATTCCCGATCCCCTTCCTCAGCTGCTTCCACTACATCTGAATCTGACTCAATTATGTCCCTGTGAGCTCTCTGTTTCTTAAACTTCTTCAAAGGTGGAGACACTGTAGGAGCTTTATCATCAGAATTTAACTTTCTAAGCCTTTTGAGGGGCCTAGAACTCCCAGTTACAGTATCTTTCTGAGAAGAAACCTTCTCAGCTTCTACAACAACAGGTTCTGATATTGGAACCTATTCCTCAGTTGTTTCCTCAAAGCAACAGAATTTAATCAAAACATTCATCACAAAATAAAATTAAAAATCGATGAAGTAAAGATTAATAAATTACAATTAAACATGCACAATCATATAATTTGAGAAACAAAGAACAAATCTTACAATTAATGAAAATTTCATTGATATATCAGATGATTACATTCGATGAAATTTAGCAGTTACGTGCAAAAATTACAAGATAGTCCTATTCTACAATTCCTAACATCAACAGCCTTAGTCCTAAGCTAAGAAGCCTGACAAAGCTGACGGTGAAGAGAAACGGATGGATAATAATTAATTCTTCTTCCTACTTTCAACAAAGAGAACAGCAAGACGAATGATTTGCTCCTGCTGTTTAAGAATACGAAGATGAGCTTCTCTTTGGAAAGACAACATATCATTTTTAATGTTCTCTGGAAGTTGAATCCAGATGACAAATGGAATATTGTTGATAGGATATGGAGTCGGAATTCCATTTCAAAAAATGGTCACAGTTTCTATGCCATAAGAGTAAAACCAACTGAAATGTGTCATTGTTTAGAAAAATGAACAGATGTGGTTTTACTGATGAATGATCAATCATTTAAATAGGCAATGGAATACTAAGGGACGCGAGGACTGGTTAAACATAACAAGTAAAAATAATGATCCCTCGACTCCCTAGACTAAAGTGTAATAATAACAGTCAGTAAAAGATCTAAAGCCAGAGTTAATGGGCACGGGATATAATAATAATTATTGTGCGCGTGCAGGTTTTCAAGACATACACGCTAACCACTAACCTATAATGATTATGACTGTTTTATCGCACAATAACCAATATTCTGTAAAAATATTATCGTTCAGGTAATGACCAAAAATAAATAAGTAAATAAATACTGCCACGTCAGCATCAAAACTTGATTATTATCAGGATTTAAAAGTCATCAGAATATGGCTCCTTAACTTGAAAAGTGAATGTGTATTCCTGTAATTCTTCACACAAATACTGATATGGTTTCATCAGAACTTAATCATCAGAACTTCCATTAAAATTTGTCCTCAGAATTTATGCAACCTGACACATAGACTGTTCATCTAAAACAACATTGATCACCACAGTAATTTTCATCATTCATATGGAGTGTAAGTGTGTGCATTAAGCTAAATATCAGACAAAGAGTAAAGTCTGATTCACTTCAGTACATCTTAAAAATAAGGCATAACTAAGAATTTTGCTCAAAATCTGTCATTATTCTGAAGTCTACTTTAGAATGAGTTCATGCATGAGTCCACCTCAACTGTTTTGTGCTCATTTTATGCATCTTTTGAAATTCTATTTTACAGTAGCTTCTCAGTGTAAGTGAGTCACGACTGCTTATTAGAATTTATGCTGTTATCAGAGTATTTCTCCAGTAATCATAGAGTGTAAAAAGTCACCAAGAAAATTTTATTTTGCTTTTCTAATGCATACTACTTAATACCAGCAATGCACTTGGGTCTTCCCTTCCATATTTTTACTCTAGATCTCAAAGGAGTACCTGATTTTTATTTCTTTTCTTTTCTTTTTCTTTTTCTTTTGATAAGTGAGGCTTATCAACACTTAGTTCATCCACCAGATTTATTAACATCAGAATTTAACAGATAAAAAGCACTATTCTAGTTTTTGACTTAGTAATAAGATACACAATGTAAACTTAACTAAGCTCAATATCAGAATTTGCTTGTGTTAAAAGATTTCCACATAAACAATTACTTCAAACATGGGATCTTTAGTATATTAAAGACTACAAGTTCAGCATCTAGCACAGTTATCCTCATTGGATTGAATAGTCACAAAAACATTCATATCACTATCAGAGTTTAGAAATTCACATCAGACAACAATCAGCACTTAGAAGATTTCTAATTAAGCACAGAATACACAAAGATGTAATATCTGTAAACACTGATCATAAAGTCTGATGTATCAGAACATAAACTAAGCAGATTTAGAGAAAGAACCTGAAACCATTCCAGTTCATTTACCAATCTTGTAAAAGTAGCTTCACACAGTGGTTTTATGAAGATATCTGCTAGTTGTTGATCTGTGGGAACAAAATGCAATTCCACTGTACCTTCATTCACATGTTCCCTTATGAAGTGGTACCTTATGCTGATGTGCTTTGTCATTGAGTGTTGAACTGGATTACCTGTCATAGCAATAGCACTTTGATTATCACAGTAAATAGGGATTTTAGAAAATTCTAACCCATAATCCAGTAACTGATTCTTTATCCAAAGAATCTGTGCACAACAGCTTCCTGCAGTAATGTATTCTGCTTCTGCAGTTGATGTGGAAATTGACTTCTGTTTCTTGCTAAACCAAGAAACCAATCTGCCTCCAAGAAATTGGCAGCTTCCACTTGTGCTTTTCCTGTCAATTTTGCATCCTGTAAAATCTGCATCTGAGTAACCTATTAGATTAAAGTCTGATTCTCTAGGATACCACAATCCCAGATCAGCTGTACCCTTAAGGTACTTGAAAATTCTTTTCACAGCTGTTAAGTGAGGTTCTCTTGGATCTGCTTGAAATCTTGCACTAAGACAGGTAGCATACATGATATCAGGTCTACTTGCAGTTAGATAGAGTAGAGAGCCAATCATACCTCTGTAATCAGTAATATCTACTGATTTACCAGCATCTTTATCCAATTTTGTTGCAGTGGCCATAGGAGTGGATGCACTTGAACAATCCTGTATTCCAAATTTCTTTAACAAATTTCTGGTGTACTTAGATTGACAAATAAAAGTTCCTTCTTCATTCTGCTTGATTTGAAGGCCCAGAAAATAGTTAAGTTCTCCCATCATACTCATTTGATATCTTGACTGCATCAGCTTGGCAAACTTCTTACAAAGTCTGTCATTTGTAGAACTAAAAATGATATCATCAACATATATTTGCACCAAAAGTAAGTCCTTTCCATGGTTGAGGTAGAACAATGTTTTGTCAATAGTTCCTCTGTTAAATCCACTTTCCAGAAGAAACTGAGCTAATGTCTCATACCATGCTCTTGGAGCTTGCTTAAGGCCATAAAGTGCTTTATCAAGCCTGTAGACATGATTGGGAAATTTGGGATCTACAAAGCCTGGAGGTTGTTCAACATATACCTCTTCTTCCAATTCTTCATTGAGAAAAGCACTTTTCACATCCATTTGAAAGACTTTAAACTTCTTGTGAGCAGCATAAGCCAAAAATATCCTTATGGCTTCCAATCTAGCAACTGATGCAAATGTTTCATCATAATCAATTCCCTCCTGTTGAGAGTATCCTTTTACAACCATCTTTGCTTTGTTCTTTGTAATTATGCCATCACTGTCAGTTTTGTTTCCGAACACCCATTTTGTACCAACAACAGACCTGTTCCTTGGTCTTGGCACTAGGGTCCAGACTTTATTTCTTTTAAATTCATTCAACTCTTCCTGCATTGCTTGCACCCAATCAGCATCTTGAAGAGCTTCTCCCACTTTCTTTGGTTCAGTCTGAGAAAGAAAAGAATGATAAATACATTCATTTGATGTAGCTGTTTTAGTTCTGACACCTGCATCAGGATTTCCAATAATTAAGTCAGGTGTATGTGCTTTAGTCCACTTCCTTGCAGATGGAAGGTTCTCTCTAGAACTAGATGCTCCCTCATGATCCATGCTGTCTTCATCAATATTTTCTGATGCTCCCCCTGAAATTATGCTCTCTGATTTGGATCCTTCATTATTTGAGTTTCCGGAAATATCAGAACATGAGTTTCCAGAATTATCAGAATTTGGCCCATCAGAACTTGAAGAGCCTGTTGTAGGTTCTGATGCTTCTTGAGATGTGATTGGATCTTCAGTATGCTCCCCCTGCACAGGTGCATTTTCCTTAGGCGTAGTCACCACAGTTTCAATAAAATCAGAGTTTAATCCATCAGAGTTTGCAGTATCAGGATTTAGATTGTCATGATTTACAGAATCAGAATTAAAAACTTCATTTTTGAATCTCAGCTGATCATGATCATTGAAATCTTCAAGTCCAGTAATCTTCTTATCATCAAAAGAGACATTGATAGATTCCATGACAACCCTTGTTCTTAAATTATAGACTTTGAAGGCTTTTGTAGAAAGTGGATATCCAACAAAAATTCCTTCATCAGCTTTTAGATCAAATTTGGATAGCTGTTCGGGGTGAGTCTTAAGAACAAAACACTGACATCCAAATACATGAAAATACATCAGATTTGGCTTCTTTTTCTTCACCATCTCATGTGGTGTTTTTCCATGCTTGTTGATAAGTGTTGCATTCTGAGTAAAACAAGCAGTCTGCACAGCTTCAGCCCAAAAGTAGGTTGGCAACTTTGCTTCATCAAGCATAGTTCGTGCAGCTTCAATAAGAGTTCTATTCTTTCTTTCAACAACTCCATTTTGCTGAGGAGTTCCAGGAGCAGAAAATTCCTGCTTGATTCCTTGGTCTTTGCAGAACTCTTCCATGATCAAATTCTTGAACTCAGTGCCATTATCACTTCTTATGATCTTCACAGAATCTTTGACCAATTTATCCAGTTGCTTGACATGATCAATCAAGATAGATGCAGTTTCACTTTTTGTGTGCAAGAAATACACCCATGTGTATCTGGTGAACTCATCCACTATGACCATATCCTATTTCTTCTTTGCAATAGACATGACATTAACTGAACCAAATAGATCAACATGTAGTAGGTGATAAGGCTCAAGAATTGATGATTCAGTCTTGCTCTTGAATGAAGATTTTCTTTATTTTGCCTTCTGACATGAATCAGAAAGGCCATCAGGAGCAAATACTGATTTTGGCAGTCCTCTCATAAGATCTTTCTTGACTAGTTCATTTATATTGTTAAAATTTAAATGAGAGAGTTTCTTGTGCCAATCCCAGCTTTCTTCAATTGATGCTCTACTTAACAGACAGATTGCAGAATCATCAGTACTTGTTGAAAGTTTGGCTTCATAAATGTTACCATGCCTGTATCCTTTCAGAACAACTTTGCCTGTAGATTTGCTTACAACTTCACAGTGTTCTTCAAAGAAATCCACATGATAACCTCTGTCACAGATTTGACTAACACTCAACAGATTGTGTTTAAGTCCTGAGATCAGAGCTACTTTTTTAATAATGGCATTCCCAAGATTGATATTGCCATATCCCAGAGTTTTTCCAATATTGCCATCTCCATAAGAAACACCTGGGCCAGCTTTCTCCACAAAGTCTGATAGCAGGGCTTTATTTTCAGTCATATGTCCTGAACATCCACTGTCCAGAACTAGGATGTTCTTCCTGTTGCCCTGCAATCACAAAGACCACTAATGATTAGTTTTAAGGACCCAGACTTGCTTGGATCCTTTGGCCTTTTTAAGTTTGTTAACATTTGCAGCTGATTTAGCATCAGAGTTTATGTTAACAGTTTTCTTATCAGAATTTGCAATATCAGACTTTGCATCAGAACTTATACTAGAAGGAATAATGCTAACTTTCTTTATAGAAGGTTTTATTTGATAATAATCATAGTACAAACTATGATATTCCTTACAAGTATAAATGGAATACCATAACTACCACAATGAAAACAAGGATTTTGTGGCTTATATCTAACAAACTGACTCTTAACTCCTGATTTTGAAGGTAAGGAGTTTATATTCTTATTCTTCCTGCAAAAAGAAGCCAGATGGTTAGAATTTCCACAGTTATGACATGTTTTTCTAGGAGCATTAGGAACAGGCTTATAATTGTTACTTTTGTTTACACCTTCCTTTCCATTCCTATTTTTCCTAGGTGGCTTTACCTTATTTACATTCTTAACATCTTTCAGCTTATGCTTAAGCTGCTTCTTAGTCATTAAGCCTATGTTAACTTCAGTTGGCTTATCCTGTTTAGGTTTGTCAGAAGTTACTTTCTCCTTAACTTCTGATTTCTCAATATCAGACTTTGCAGTTACAAACTTACATGATTTACCTTTGGTTTTTGTTTAACAACTATAGGCTCAGTTTCTACAGTTCCCTTACTGTTCTTATCATCTCCATTACCTAAGCCCTCTTTACATTTTCCACTACTAAGAATATCCTGAGTTGCTTTACCAGAGTTAGTCCAAGTCCTAATAATCTCTCTTTCCTTTTCTAACTCAGTTTTTTAGAGATTCATTCATTTTTAACACTTCTTCCCTAACATAAAAGGCATCATCTCTATCTTTTTGAGTTTGATGGAACATGACTAACTCTTTTTCTAAATAATCATTCCTCTTTTTATAAGCAAGATTTTCAGAAGTTAATCTTTCACATGTTAAAGTTTGATCTTTATAAATAATGAACATGGTTTTAAGATATCTTCTCAACTCAGTAATATCATCATTATGAAAGGCATAAGTAGTTTGAGGTACCTTTAAGTCAGCAGTATCAGAACTGCTATCAGCATTTGCCATTAAGGCATAGTTTTCCTCATCCTCAGAATCTGAAGCATTTGACTAGCTTTTCTTCTTTGTGACAAGAGCCTTGCCTTTGTCACTTTTCCCTTTTCTGCAATCTGGAGATATGTGGCCTTTCTCACCACAGTTGTAGCATTTAACATTTGAGTAATCTCCTCTGTCAGACTTTCCTCCTTTGCCTTCAGATTTTCTGAAACTTTTCTTTTCAGAACTTGAACCTTTCCTGGAAAACTTCTTTCCTCTTCTGAATTTCCTGTATGCAATCTTTGTGATTCCTTTCACCATAAGAGCACACAGCTTCATCATCTCTTCATCAAGGTCTATCTCAGATATACTTTCAGTTTCTAAGTCATCATCACTATCAGAACTTGATGACTCAGTATCAGACTTTGTGATGAGAGCCTTGCCCTTGCCTTTCTTTGAGGCAGCTTCTTTGGGAATTTCCTCCTCAGCCACAAAAGTAACTATCCTTAACTTTCTTCCATTCCTCTTGCTTCTTTGTTCCATCTCAAGTTCATGAGTCTTGAGCATCCCATAAATTTCATCAAGATTTTTTTCGTCAAGATTATAGTTGTCTCTTATTATTGTGGACTTCAAATCCCATCTTTCAGGAAGTGCTAACATGAATTTAAGATTTGAATCTTCAATATCATACTTTTTGTCAACTAGTGATAAATCGTTCAAGAGTTTGACAAATCTGTTATATAAATCAGTTAATGACTCATCAGGCTTTGAGTCAAAGTGCTTATATTCTTGAGTGAGTATCGTCTTCATGTTCTTCTTGATTGAATCAGTTTCCTGACACCTTATTTCTAAAGCATCCCATATCTCTTTTGCAGTCTTTCATTGAATTACCCTGTTTGACATGACATTATCAATGGTACTATGCAGCAAGTGTCTTACCTTTGCATCCTTTGCAATCGATGAGATATCTTCAGCAGTGTAATCACTTTTCTCCTTTGGTACAGACTTTGCTGGCTGACCTGCAACTTCCACGGAGAGTTTGGTTGGCATATGTGGTCCTTAATAAATCCTGTCGAGATATTCTGGATCTGTAGCTTCCAGAAACATAGCCATCTTCACTTTCCATATGGAATACTCAGAAGGTTTCAGCATGGGAACTCTTATAGTCTCATATCGACTATGGGTTATGGTTTTTGGAGGTTCTTCAGTTTTGTGGGCTTGGTTAGAGTTTCTTCTTCAGACATGATTGTTTTTAGATCTTAAACTGTTTTTGTGTTAACAGGTAGCTCTGATACCACTTGTTAGGTCACACACACACTGTAGAAGGGGGTTGAATACAGTGTTTAGCACAATCAAATCGATTATAATAACTCAAGTAACAGAAAACAGATTTTATTCAACACAATAAATTCTGTTACAATATGGAACTGTCCTCTCTCAGTGATGAACAAATTATCACGAGAGCTGCTAGAGTTACAAAGAATAATAACTTCGATAATCCTAACACTTATAGTGTAAACTCTATGCCTGTATTTATATACTACACAATTACAAGATAAATTCTAATTGATATGGAATATAATTCTGCTTCCTAAAATATATCAACCAGTTATCTTTTCTTCCAAGTATTCTATTCTTCATAGAATTCCTTCTTCATGCATATTTATTTTTGTCTTAGTCTCGATCTTCTTTCCTTTCAATCAACCGCCTTCCTTATTTGAAAGTCATCTAAAGTCTTGATATTATCTCCTGATAAATATCTTCTGATCACTTAAGTTCTGATGACTTAAGTTCTGATATCTTAAGTTCTGTCTTCAGTATAAGTGCTGATTTCCAGTTAAGTACTGATTTGTCCTGTTAGGTAAGATCTGAAAACTAAACATAAATCATATTACACATGACATTATCAAATATATCTAACAAACATCGACTACATGACCAAGTGGGTCGAAGCCAAGAAACTATCCGCCATAATCGAAAAAGTGGCCAACAAAATCTTCCTTGAACAAATCATCCTAAGGTTCGGAATCCCAAAGGTATGTGTCTCGTACAATGGAACACAGTTCGTTGGGAATAAATTTTTAAGATTCCTGCATCACTTCGGATTCCAACAGAATTTCAGTTCAGTTGCACATCCCCAAGGAAACGGGGCAATCGAAGTGGTAAGAAGAGATTGGGCGAAGCCAAAGGAAGATAGGCCGAAGTGCTACCCTGGGTCTTATGGGCTTGCCAAACACCGGGGAAACTCCCTTTAGACTGGCATACGACACAGATGCCCTAGTTCCGGTCGAAGTAGGCTTAGAATCCTATCGAACAGAAGTCTACAATAGGGAAGTCAACAACTTCGAACTAAGGGTGAACGTAGACTTGCTAGAGAAAGAGAGGGAAGCTACTCACTTAAGAAACATAAAGTACCTACTACAGGCCGCACAATACTATGATTCGAAAATTAAGAAAAGGTCATACGCTATTGGTGACTTAGTCCTACGGGAATCAGCTGCGTCCATGCTGACAAAATAAGGGAAGCTTCAGCCAAACTGAGAAGGATCTTATAAGATAGTTGAGGTCGTTCGTCTAGGAACTTACAAGTTGGAAACACTGGTCGGAGAAGCCATCAAGAACACTTGGCATGCTAGTCGCCTTTGGAGATTTTATCAGTAAGAAAAATTTCTTTTATTTCTCTCTTGTACTTCATTTTGAACTCCATATGAAAAGTGTAATGACTTAATGATCAATGAAATACACTTCCTTCACACAAATTTACTACTTGAAATTATGATACATTGAGCGGGTGAATGAGTATTTTCTAGGGGCGATCCTGAAGAAGATAAACCCTTCACCCGCCATGTTTGATTTGCTTAAAATTAAAGGGCGAATGAGTATTATCAGGGGCAATCCTAAAAAAAGGAATGATGTCCTTCGCTCTATGGTTATAATAATGTAAATTTAACACAACTAGGATGAACGAAGAATGTCTAGGGACAACCCTAGGAAAAATATTATCCTTCATTCTTTCTATGAAAAAATTATATTTATGATAAGTACACATAATCGCTGATGGAACAAAGAAGGTCTTGTCTATGGGCGATTCTGAAAAGACAATCCCTTCGTCTTCGACTTATAGGTTTGCACATAATTTTTACATGTAAAAATTAAGAATGAAGAAGCCTCGTCTAGGGGCGATCCCGAAAAAACGAGCCCTTTCTCTGCCAGGTTAAATCTAACACGGGAGATGTTGCTTAAATTTTTCTTAGTATAATTGGTGACCAATGGAACGAATGAGGACTCGCCTAGGGACATCCCAAAGAAGGCCATCTCCTTGTTCCTTCACCCAAAATGAAGGTATCTCTTTAGTGTTAACGGCCCAAAGTTTCTATTCAGGCTAACAACTTGCCCCCTTAGCACTCGGGGCCGAAGACAAATATTGCATAAAATTGCCAAGTTAAAAATAAGCCGAAGATGCAATAACTATGCAAAACTGCTGAGTCAAAATGAAACATGACAGAGGAAAATATAAGCAAAAAATATTGAAGAAAGGTACAAAGTACTGTATAAAAATCCCGAAGGCAAGTAAAGTACGAAGCCCGAAGACAAGAGTGTCAAATATAAATAAAAATTACAAGTTAAAAAATCAAAGACTGAAGGTCCTCATTGGAGAGCTCTTCGTCTTCACCGGAGGAGACCTTAGGAGCTTCCACGGCCGCCCGACCTATGGGGTCCTCTAGGTTATCATCCAGTAACTGCTTATAGTCCCAGCCAAGGCCGTGGGCCTTCTCCAAGGATATAATCAACACCGAACTGGAAGCAACGCTCTTCAGTCTGGTCCAGCTGCTTCTTTATCTTATAAACTCCATGCGGGACTTTTTCAGCTTGCCATTCCTATGGGCGATCCTCCCTTTCGCCCTATCCAGGTCCCTCTCTAGCTGCTGCTTATCATTTTGCAGCAAGGTAGCTTGGCCGATCAGAGTTTAATTCTGCAGTTGAACCCGTCAAAGCTCCTCCTGGCCGCGGTAACCCTCCGCTCCAACTCCTGAACTCCGGCCATACGTCCATCCATATCCCGAACCTTGTCATTCACAGCGGCGGCCCAATGGGTAGCCTACAAAAAATACAAGGCAAAAAATATGTCAGATAACCAAAGGAAGTAAAGTATGATGAATAACTAAACAAGTAAAGCAAAATAAATACA
The DNA here is from genome assembly GCF_009905375.1 of Apium graveolens. Lineage (NCBI taxonomy): Eukaryota > Viridiplantae > Streptophyta > Magnoliopsida > Apiales > Apiaceae > Apium > Apium graveolens. The sequence goes on along the minus strand of NC_133649.1, from coordinate 23,564,644 downwards.
AATTACAAAGGATAATAAGGACCTGGGCTCTGTGCAGGCTTCGGTTGGAGAGGCCGATGTAAAGGTTGAACGATTTGACGGAAGCTGGAGACCATGCAGAGGTCTGAAGCAACCTCCTTCGTAGCTTGCCTTGTCGGGTAGACTGTGTGGTCGGTCATTAGAACCACCCAGTTAAGGACGAAGGTCTGAACGACCCCGTCCTAGTTCCAGAGCCGCTTGGGGGGCTCCTTCGCCCATATATTCCAGGTCATCCCTATGGCTGTCCTCCAAAGTTGGGGGGCCTGTTGAAGTGGGACCGCCCTCTTGGATTTCCCATCCCCTTCAGTCATCGAGGGGTCCGACACAACCTTCTTCCCGGCCGCGTCGGCCTTCTTCGCCTCCTCGACGGCCCTCTTCTCGGCCCCCTTGGCCTTTTTACGCTCAATCAGAGCTTCTCTAGAAAATAATGTAAAAAAAATAGAAGAAAGATCAGTGCAAGCTAATGCTACAATTACTAAGTACACAAGTACATAAAGGTAGAATGAAGATAAAAAGCAGTTATGCAGATAAAAAGAAAGATGAAGGAAAAAAACTGTTACACCCACCCCACAAATTGAGGATCCTGTCTTTGTCCCGAAACTCATCAGGACCAAGCTTGTTAACATTTGCATCGACTAAGGCCGAATATAAATCCTTCTCCTTGTCGCTCAAGTTCGACATCAAGAGCGCTGAAGGGTTGACCTCAAGCCACACTGATATCTCGGATAGCTTCGTCCCGCTAATTAAGCGCCAGTGGATGCAGGTGGTCTTATTAGTGGAATTTGATGTCGTCCAGTCCGCTCGACCAGCCCGGCGAGCAATGTTTTAAAAAACTGGGCTATTCGGGTTCCTTTAGAAGTCGTAGTAGAACCAGAAGAGCTGGGTGAGCTGCTGACTATCGGCTTGGAGGCACCGGTTGCGGAAGCAGTTGATATGGATGAACCCGCTTGCGTCCATCTGCCCCAAGGTGATCCCCATCTGGCTGAAGAGCCACCTGAGAATCTTCAGCAACAGAACTCTGAAGCCGTATTTGAATGCCGCTTTGGAAATACCCACAACACAGTCTCTGTAGCCCTTCGCGATGCCCGGAGTATCGTAAATCCGCTCGTCCCCCTTTGAGGCGTATAACCAGAAGTAGCCTTGGGAAATGAAGTAGTTAAAGTACATCTGGCCTACCCTCTCCTTTGACAATTCTAAACGGTTATTGGCCGTAGGGTACGCCGCCAGCTAGCTGAAGAGATCTCTCCCAGTTTGCTCAGGACGAGAAGTAGAAGTCCCTACGAGCGTGTTCTCTTGGTCCATGTCTCTGTATTCGAAAATGAAGAGACAAATTAGTCCATGTACTCGTATAAGCGATAAAGAAAATTTAAAAAAAACAAGGGATCAAGTACATGTCCTGAGACCGAACGAACGACTTTTAAAGAAAAATTCCAAGAGTCGGCTCCCAAAGGATGTTCTCCAAGCAAAGTTTCCCGAAGGAAGCTCTTGCCCGCAGAACCCTTCACATGCCATCTTAAACTCAACAGGAAAGGAAGAAGAAAGAATCGAACACTCTGGATCAGATCCTGAAGATTGTTCTACGACCAAAAACCCTCTGAAGGGATTTCTTGCCCAAGAACACATCGCATGCCCTCTTTAAACTCAGTTGGTGCACCAAAAGGAAATAAAAACAACCCGAAAAAACACCTACTATCTACCCAGAAAATCCCCGTGCATAAAAATAAAAACCATATTACATCCCCAGAACAAAGATGAAAGAAAAGACTTGCATGCAAAATACCACCAGTAAAACGTAAAAAAAAGGGAGGGGGAAACACTTACTGATCTGAAAATGCTGCTTTACTAAAATGGGGTGGTTGGGGAAAGTAGAGTTGTTACTACCCGTGTTAGAAAATCTGGAGAGCTTTTTGTTGTTGTTATTTGTGTCTGCTTGCAAAATAAAGTTAGGAAAAATATGAAAAGTTATACAATGATGTATATATAGGCGCCTTGAGAAACCCAAACGTTTGGGTGCAAAAAAAAACCCACCACTGGGATTTTTAAAATGGACGGCCAGATGCAAACAGTTTGAATTCAACGGCTAGGATGGTGCCATGAAACGACGTGATGGACAACTATCCCCATTAATACACCCACGATGCTTCCACATGGAAGAACGAGACCAAGGAAAAACTGAAGGTTTACCCTAGGATTTCCTCACCCCAACATGGGCCAAGATCGATGTCTATCGGCCGGACCAAAGGCCCCGCCGAAGGACAGGGACATGTTAGCTATGGGCCCAATAAGGCCCAATGAACGAAGGCCCATTGGACGACCATAATATTGGGCTAAAGGCCCAACATGCCCATAGACCGAAGGCCCATATAGTTCTACAGGCCGATGCCCATCAATCCTCATACCGTTGGGATCTCCCCAATCATAACGCCCCCATTTGACTCCTCCAACGTTCGCCTTTACTCCAGACGTAACGGACGAACATTTATGGTGAATTTGGGTATAAATACCTCTGGGAAAGTAAGCTAAAGACAATTCTAATCACATACTCTCACACGCTCTCTACTTTCTTGTATTTACAAAACCGCTCTACATCCAGATCACTTATTCTCACACCAGAGGTGAATCGGGAGGACAATCCCTCAGATTCATTTTTTTTTCAGGTCATAACCAAAGGTTGTTCCTGTTAGACCGAAGGTTGTTCTTTCTTACCAATGGAATTTGGGCGTAACATTCCTATTTTTTTAAAATAAATAATTCATTAATAGCTTGATACTCCTAAGTACATACTCACGTAACTTAGGTGAGTAAAAAGAGTTTTTTTAATGTAAATGCAGGAGGGTATAATTGTAATTATAGAATTTATTTAAAAAATTACAATCCTGCCATTAAAAATATACTATGTACTCGGTTAACTCCCTAAGCACGTACATAGGGGCATTTTTATCATTCATTAATATAAAATCACATGACATCTAAAAATCATTAAAATTGAACAAAAATATGATAAAATAGATGAAATCAAAATTTACTTCATTCAAACTACGATCGTTTATCAAATCTTCAGTTGAGGCATCCTCGCTAATATCGCTGAAATATACAGCCTTTTTGAATAGATAATCTAATAATCTAATGTAATCTTGAAGAACATATGGCACCTTACTTCTCAACACGTCTTTGTTCGAGCAACTGATTATAATTTCGATCCCATAAAATTCAAATCAATGAATCGACAAATTTTATAGATCTACGATCCCATATCCTAGGATAAAAACAAAACGGCTATAATAAGGAGAGAAAACTAAACCTAACATATGGCAAGAAAAACCCACCGACGTGTTATTAAACTTCCAATAACTAAAGAGAATTATTGTAGAACAAAATTAAAATAAATTCATAAACAAGGGGTTTATCGTCAATCAAAAAGGCTAATGACAGCCCCTGAACTAAAAATGGATTTTAAATTTTTTTTTGGTAGGCGAGGGGAGGAGCGGCTTCGCCGAGAGAGAGTTGACTAGTGGTATCGTATAAGAGTAATTCTAGAACTACGAAAAATATACAAAAAATTGTTAACAAATGATGTGTCATGACTATGAATGCTTAATTGATGCAATTGATGTGAATATATGAGAATCCATTTTTATTTAACAAATAAAAATTTGACAACTAATATTTTGTAACCATTTTCGAAATTAATTTTGTACGACTAGTATTTTCCATCGTATAGTATATTTGAACAATGCTACATTGGACTAAACTTTCCTCATTCAATTATATAATTTTTCATATTAAATATATGAATTTATGATAAATGTCATAATTTTATATATAATTTTAGTAAAAATCTATATAATTTGTAAACAATAATCGTAATTATAAGGAAAACTAATAAGAAAATTGAGGTGAAAATGTGATCACGATGAAATTAAAAGGAGACGTAGGCAACTTCGTCCTATCGCTTTAATATAAATACTTACTCTTAATTTACAGTTTAATTGTCTGAATTATTATTATTTCGCAGAAAAATAATTATATTATAATTTTTGTCACTTGAGTGACTTAAATATTATTTATTTTTTTAAAAGATAGTTTAGTATCAAAACTTATATCAAAAACCCTAAAACACTCTCAACCTTGAAGCAGCCTCCCTGTTATCTCTGAGGGGCTTCCATCGGCTTTCACCGGTGGAGAGCCCCGATCTCTTCTTCTTTTTATTATTATTAGTTCATCTCTTAGTTCATATCTTGTTAATCTTCAATAAGTTCCCAATTTATTTGGGTTTTTTGTCTCTCCTTGTGAGAGTTTGGTTTTATTTGATTTATTTGCAGTTTATCATGCCCGAGATTACAGATCTGTGGAATTTTCATGGTGCTGATTCGATGATAAAGATTTTTATGTTGATGCATTTGTGGTCGATTGCTCTAAACAACAGTTGGAGAATTACATCATGTATATATTATTTTAAAAAATCGCTTGGTTACCTATCCAAGAAGGAAGGATTCAATAGCGATATACTTATGCGTTTGTTCAATTTCGATCATATGTGTAGATGTCGTATGGCTTTCTATTATTGAATTATTTTTCTTTTTCAAAAAAAACTATTATTTTTTAACATATGATTATATTAAAATAAAAAAATTTAACAGACATTAATAAATTCAATTTTAAATTTTTATCATCGCACTTTGATGACTTAACTACTAATTATTTTACAAAAAAATGACACACACACATATTGAAATTTTATTAATCAAACTATTATTTAAAAATATTTTAACTAAACTATAATTTTAAAATGACAACTAACTTCAAGATGTTTTATTGTAAAATTATTATACATGATTTTTAAGCACTGCTACTAGAAAAATAAGAAAAACTAAAACATGTAAAAATATAAATTTTGGCTAATCTCGACATACGAAATTTGAAAATTTTAATAAATATGCTTTCATACAATAAAATTATATTTCTTCAATGCTCCTAACAATGATTAAATACCGGAGTGAAGTTCTAATACTTTTTAAAAACTTTTTTTATTATTTTTTTGTTAAGAAATAATCTAAAATGAAATTAAACTTTTAGGTTTTTTAAAACAACGAACATTAGTAAATTTTTAAAATAATATGATTTAAATGTACTAGACATAAATGATACAAAAATACGATACAAATTGGGGATACATTTTTATTTTTTTCTTGATTTTGAATTTGTTTATTCATTATAAATCGTATGTTATTTTAAATATTATGTCTTTCATATAGGGGTGAGCATTTTGTTCGAAAATTCAATAACCAAATTGTTATATCCGAAATTATTTGGTTCAAATTAGATCTAAAAAATAAATCCAATGTTGTGTATTAGGTTGATTAGTATTAGATTGATAATATATTAAGCAATATATTTGTCTTAGATTGATTAGTAAATTAAAAAAAATAGATTTCTAGTATTGTATAGTTTAATGTACGATTCATTTTAAATAATTTTAATGTACTTATTTTTATAAATTTTAATGTATGCATTGTGCCGAACATGCAAGTGATTAGGTTAATGTAGAGTTTTAAATCAAAAAAGTATGTTCGCGAGACATTTGCTTGGATGCATTACTACTAGTACCTCAAAAATTATAAAATTGAGTTCACCTGGAGATCATTTACGGTAATAATTGATTTTTTTTTATCTTTTTTATGTTTGTATTTTGGTATGATCTAATTGGTCGGATATATATATATAATGGTCCCGGAGATTTGAAGAAGACAGGCCCAGGTTTGGTGATAGGGATGGTTATCGTGGTGGACCAAAAGGGCCTTCTGGTGAATTCGGTGGTGAGAAGGGCGGTGTTTCACTTGAATTTCAACTTTCTTTTCGGGTAACTTTTCTTCCCAAATATATTTAATATTTTTTGTTGAATTGATGCTTCAAATTTGCAAGATCTTGTGGATTAGTGAAGTTAAGATATCTCGACATTATCAAATGTGGTGGTTGAGAGGCAGGATGATGTATGTGTGTTCAAGCTTAATTACTTTCTAATATGTTTAGCTTGTGGTCTCTAGGAAGCTCATTAAAAACACTTTAACAAAGTAGTATAACGAACCGTGGATTGAAAACCAGGCTTAGTAATTTATTTATCCTATATGGCCAGATATCTACGTGATCAATTCTTTAAGATGATTAGCAAATTGATTTTGAAACCATTTTCTGTCATTGTAAACTCTTATTTCATCATGATGATGGGCATTTATAAAATTGAAGTGACATTGTATATATTTAAGTCACATTTTCAACCCTCGTCCAAAAATTAATATAACTTTTAAAGACGTATAGATGTTCAACTGACATTGTATGCATCTATGTCACATTTCAAACGCTTATTTACAAACTAGTGGAGCTTTTAATGAGAAATAGAAGGTTAACATTAAACAACTTTGCATTCTACATTGTGTCATTCATTCCAATCTCTCTCACTACAAAAATGTAGAATGCATTAATTTCTTTTAAGTTAACACTTGTTTTAATTCTTCAATATCTGATGCTCAGTCTGGTATTATAAAGTGTGTTCTTGACACGGATAAGTTGCCAGATGCAACCATTCTTAGACCTAATTTAATTTTCAATTTATTTATTAAACAGCTGACTTCAGTACTAACAGGTGTGCTAATATGTTGATTAAAATTTGCAAAGTTTTGGAGGGGAGGATCTGAATGTGGCTCTGGAGGTTTTGGAGGAGCCCCACCTAGTTCAAGTTTTTCTTAAATAGCTCAAGTTATAGTATTTCAAAAAATAGGGATTGGTTCAAATAATTTAGAGTGGGTTTTGAAGAATGATATGAGTTTTATCTTTTAAAAATTACTCGAGTTTAAGGTCATGTTAAGATGTTTAATTATATTGTATCCAAACTTATCGACATGAATCAATCTACATTTTGTTGCTGGTGTGCTGATGAATGTGTTAAATGCCTGCAAGATTTATATATAAAAAATATTGTCCAAAGATCATTTGCACTTTACACCTCATATAATTATGTTGGTGGAAATTTTTAAAAATAATTTTCTTTATGAATAAAATAGGTTCACATTCGACTATTTTAACATTCTAAGTGTGCCCATTAATTAATAAGCACGCCCTCAACATTCTCTTGAACACTTTATACATAGATTTGAAAACAAACATAAAACAACACAATAATTCAATTTTGGTTTTATAGTGTCATGCGGGTGCTCCACATATACGAAGGGAAGGACTCCATACTTGTGTAAAGTATTAGTTAATTAGGATTAATCTTCTAAGGATACACAGAGCAACTTTGCAGTATCACCATGTTGCTTCACCTCGTATATAATCAAAGGAGTCTGCGACACCACAAGACAACAAGATAATGCTCAGAAACTTGCAACACTTTGAAGACAACATTACTATATATCATATTACCCCTATATTATATGTTCTTGTATATATCTTAGATACTTTACACTAGATGTTACGTACGTTACATTTTTTATCCAATACGGTTTTCATTCAATACCAAGAAATGGCAGCGGAAAAGAAAAATAAATAAGAAACACAACGCTTTATGAAAAACCATACATTAAGTAAATCAGTTGCTTAAGTACTAAACATACATTTGATCAAGATATACACTACATATGGGAACCATAAACACAACTTTTAATAACAAAACATAAAGTTTCCTGTTAGATCCAAAATGTACATACAGAGGGGGTGAATGTATGTTCATCATTTTTCAACAAATAATGCAGCGGATATTGAAACTAAAAATGAAATAAACAAACACATGTGATTTCTAGGTTATTATGCTTTTATTCAAAGTATAAATACCCAGATATTTTGCTTACAACTCCAAATACAAACGATTCGAACAACACGTATAAAAAAACCAATACCATAGACTATCAATTTAGGGTTATTTTTATCACTCTAAAGATCTATAACTCTTATCAAATGATAATCAATACAAACAAAGAAGATATAAATGATGAGTGTATCAAGATGTAAGTCTTTAATGGTGTGAAATAAATTGGGCAACACTTCTCTCCTCAATTTCTATAAATGAAATCAAACTATATCCGAGAATTAAATTATGAAGAGCTTTGCTTGTAATATTGATGAGAAGTTATTTTTTCAATCTACTTCTTGATTGATTATATGGACTGGTAGATAGGTGAGAGAGAGAGAGAGGATTCGTGGCACTCTTATATCCAAACATTTTAAATTGAACAATGTGCAAATTGATGTTACTTACGTCCTGGGCTTCAATACTTCTTTACTTTTGCACACAACATGAGTTTTCCTTTAGTATTTTTTTAGGTGGCGATTATAAGAGATTTTCAAGCTGCTAAGATGCTTTTGACTTAAATTCCAGGTCAAACAAGTAAATGGCGACTAGAGGATACCTAATAGAGTGTAACTTGCGATCCTTGTCCTCTAGAGAGCTTAATTGCCTTAGAAAATCTAGTAAGTGGCGAGTACAAGGTCTCCTTGACCCCTTACTTGCGACTTGGATGCTAGAAGGAGTGAGTTGCGACCTTGGTTCTTCCTTATAGCTTGAGTTGTGCACCATGACAGCTAGGAAAGGTAATTTACCTTAATGAAGTTCTAACTTGCTACCCACATGCTCTAGATAGGCTAAGTTGTGACCTAGAAACCCTTGGAGTAACAACTTATGCTTCGAATATTTCCAGACTCTTAAGTGGTGACTCCTTCTTTCCTTGTGTGAACAACTTAGTACCTTGGAGATTTTTTGGCTAAGTAGGAATCTAAGTTGTGACTAGAGCATCCCTTGTAGTGTCTCTTGTAACAACTTAGTGCCTTAGAATATTTAGACTCAGAAAAAAATCTAAGTTATTACCAAGAGAATATACAAGCATATTTGGAGATAGTTTATGCTATAACATTTTCTCAGATGCTCCTACTAAGTCAAGACCAATTCTTGTACTGAGATATTAAACTGTACTTCAAGGATATTGCTTCTAATAATCAATAGACTGGCCATTGTGACTCCTACTACAAGGTAGTGTTCACTTTAACTTAGTTTCTGTAGAGCATTGCAATCCTTAAACTGTCCTGTCTTCAAGTCTTCTCTCAGAGTCTTCATATAGACCATATAACCTGTATATCCAGATAAGAACCCTCACATAATAATCTCCCTAATGATAGTAATTAGTTTCCTTTCACAAATCACTTAAACTTAGTGCAATGGTCTGGTACACATGTTAGGTCACACACACACTGTAGAGGGGGTGAATACAGTGTAAAGTACAATCAAATCGAACGTTAATAACTCAAGTAATATAAAACAAACTTTATTGAAACAATAAACTCTGTTACAGTATGGAACTGTTACCTCTCAGTGATGAACAAATATCACGAGAGCTGCTAGGGTTACAATGAATAATCTTCTCGAATATGATAACACTTTTAGTGTAAACCCTATGTCTATGTTTATATACTACACAGTTACAAGATAATCGCTAATTGATATGGAATATAATTCTGCTTCCTAAAATATATCAATCAGATATCTTTTCTTCCAAGTATTCTATTCTTCATAGAATTCCTTCTTCATGCATATCTCTTCTTATGTTTGTCTTGATCTTCTTTCCTTTAATCAGCTGCTGTCCTTATCTGAACGTCCTTCAGTACTTAAAATCTGATATCCATCTTCTGATGATTATCTTCTGATAATATAAGTACTGATATCCTTAAGTCCTGACTTTCAGTAAGTACTGATTTATCCTGTTTAAGTAAGATCTGAAAACTAAACATAAATTATATTAGCCATGACATTATCAAATATATCTAACAATCTCCCCCAACTTGTAAATTAGCATAATATACAAGTTTAACAGATATTTGATGATGTCAAAAACATTAAGTACAAATGCATGAGAATTAGACAAGATAACTACAACTTACAGTCCTTAAAGCTTTACTAATATTTAACTTCTGATAACAACTTCAGTCTGTACAAATATCAGAATTTAAGCAGTTGTAGATCTTGACTTGGCTTCATCTTCTGATCTCTCTGATGTCAGGAGTTGTTCTGAGATAGTTCTTCAACAAACATCTCTCAGCATATCTGAGTTCATCAATCATCCTCCTTTTAGCATCTTTAAGCTCTGCAGTATCTTCACCAATTTGAAAGATTACAACCTGAGATCATTAGTCTTAGCTTTTCTTATATCCTGATCCAGTCTGATCAAATAAGCTTTATCAGACTCAAGATTGAATTCCAGCCCTGTAACCCAGAAAGGTAGTTATAATCTTAGCAGTGTTGGGCTTCATTTCAACTATATCACCCTTGTGATCTCTGTACTTTGAAACATATGTGCTGTCAGACTTAACAGAATAAAGCCTTTTCTGTCTCTGAATCTGATCCTTCAAATAGTTTACAGCACTTCCTGTCAATCTGTCATTCACTTGAAGGAAGAATAGTACATGCTCCAATTCTTCAAAATACTTCAATGGAATGGCATTTTGCCTTATATAATAAACCCTACCATCTGTCATGAAGTACAATAAGATGTGTTCTTTCAAGTAGGTATGGTAAACCATTTGTACAGATTCTAGTTGATTCAATCTCTCAGGAATTGCTCCAATACCTGGTTCACTCAAGGAAGTTGGATCATTGGTAGTGTTCTGTATTCTTCTTTCATCAGCACTTCCCAATCCAGTTTTATCTCTTGCTTCCTTTCCAGTAACTACTCTTGCTTCAAAACCACTTGTAGCAGTCTTCAAAGGTTGAGTCTGTTTTGCTTTAGTGAATCCTGGTAGGAGTGTCTTTGATTTATCTTCTGATATCAAGTTAACTTGAGCTATGTCAGAGGTTACTTGCTTCTTCGAAATATCAGAACTTACTGTCTCTTGAGTCTGAACAACTTGAGCCATGTCAGAGGTTGTCTTAAGAACTTTTTTTGAAGTCAGAGCTAGATCACCATCTTCATCAGTAATTTCTTCATTCTCAGGAGGCACATAAACCTTGATAGGTTCACCAACCTTTTCTTTACCCTTGGATCTTGGATCTTGGATCTATCTGTGGTTGTGATTTAGCCAATGTTGCTTCAGTATTTGTCCTTTCTTTTATCACAATGCCTTTGAGTTTTGGAAGTATCTTTTTACCAGAAGCTTCAGATTTAGACTTGACTTTTTCTGATTTAAGTCTGGCTTCTTCTTCCATTAAACTCTCCAAGTCCATTCCTGGATTTTCCTGAAGAAATAACTGTCTTGACATTTCTTCATCAAGATCTAAAAGTTCATCAGAACTTATCCTTTTACCAGTAGCAGAACTAATTCTTTTTCCAGCATCAGAACTTGTCCTGTGACTTGTGATTTCAACTTTTCTTGATGAGAAACCTCTACCTTGACTATGACCTCTACCCATTCCAGAGTTTCCTTGGTCATCCTTTTCATCATCCTTCCCTTTCATTGTCTTATCAGTTTTGCATTTGGACTTAATTACTTTCTCCCTCTTTTTGGCATCAGCAGGTAATAGAAGAGAGACAAGTAATTCCACTGAGGCTTGGATTTCACTAAGTTGAGATTGCTGAGAAGCTTGATTTTTCAGAATATCATCAATCTGAGCTTGTTGTTTCTCTTGAGTCTTCTCAATATAAGCAACTCGGTCAAAGGTAGGTTGGAAGAATTTTTTCTTGTCAATTTTCTGAATTTGTTCCTGTTTGATGAATTCTTCCTGAATCTTGTGTAGCTCTGCATGAGTAGTTGAATGGAGACCTTGTAGATGTTTAGTACTCAATGCAGTGACTCTAAGCTGTGTTTTGAAATCAACAGTATTTAACATCTCATCAGCTTTTGTCAAGTGCTCAGCCAGATTCTTTGCAGATGGAACACAAGTAATTGAGTTCCTTTCCTTAGTCCACTCCTGACCAGCAGGAGTTTCACTCCAAGGCACTGGTGCTTCTCTGATAACAAACTTCTTAACAAGTTCAGATTTAAGAACTGTTTATTGAGGGGCATGTCCTGAAGGACCTGCTTCATCAGTATCTTCTTGTAGAGCAGCATCACTAGTATCTCCAGCATTTACAGCATCAGAACTTACAGAATCAGCAACTTCTGACAAAACAACAGTATGCGAAGCAATTAAGGCTTCAGCATCATCTTCTAAGTGCTGATCTGGATCCAAGTTCTGATCAACAGCCATATCCTGATGCTCACCTATATTCTGATCATCAGCATCTAGATGCAGAGAAGGTGTATTAGATAATTCTGGAGTTTGAGCAGCATCAGTAACAGGTGTTGTTGATGGATTAATTGCTGTTGGAGCTTCTAAGTAAAGTACTTCAGGCACAACCAAGTTCTGGATATCAATATCAGCACTTGTGCCTGAATTAACAGGAGATACAGTCTTAGGAGACACAGATGGTGTGTTGGCCTTATCAGTAGCAGCTTCCTTAGTTGGAGTGAATGGAGAAGCAGTGGCTTTAGCAGATTCTGGTTCTTGTGAGATCAGAGATTCCTGATCTCCTTCCTTAGCTGCTGCTTCCTCATCATCTCAAACTGGCCTTTTTGCCCTCTGTTTCTTGTATCTCTTTGAAGATATGGATTCCTTGGGAGTTTTATCAACATTCATTCGTCTAAGCCTTTTGAGAAGCCTAGATCCCCCAATTCCAGAATCCTTCTGAGAATGAACTTTCTCAGCTTCTTTGACAACAGGTTCTGATGTAGAAACCTGTTCCTCACTGTCAGATTCATCTCTCAAAACAATCCTCCTTCTCTTCTGAGGTGTTTGAGGAACAGTCTTTGTCCTCTTAGGCTTGGAAGATGAAGGCTTCACAGTAGGTGCTGAGGATGAGGGTTGAGCTGTCTGTGAAGTGGAGAGATATGATTTGAGATATGTTCTGAGGGATGGTTGAGTAGTATGAGTGGTATGGTATGTTGGTTGCTGTGGTGTTTGAGATGTGGTGGTAGGTTGAAGATCAGGATAAACAGATCTATAGGTGTCAGGATCAGCATCTACCAAGATCTGTTTTACAGACTGAGGAATCTGTAAAGGTCTAACCACTGTTTTCTTGATATCAGCATTTACCAAATCATTAAAGGCTCGTTTTGCAATTTTGAAAGGTGCAGTTAAGTCAGTGGTAGGTTGGGGTTCATCAACACAACAAAAATTATATATAAGCTGACAAAATCTAGCAAAGTAAACAACATTCCTATCTTCTGTCATCCTATCCCCAATAAAACCTATCACAGCATTTGCAAAATTGAAATGAGTTTGGTTAATGAGTGCATACCCGATGTGCTGACTCATTATAGGGATTGCATCAAAGTTGGAACACTTATTTCCAAAAGCTTTAGTGATGCAGTCGAAGAAGAAACTCCATTCCTTTCTGATATGAGCCCGTTTTAACTGCCCAAGCTTTGCCAAACTCTGCTCATACCCCAAACTAGCCATTAATTCTTTAAGAGCTGATTCCTCCAGGGTTGAAAAAGTACATCCTTCTGGTAAATGTAGAGCCTTTCGAATTGTACCAGGAGTTACCACATGTGTAGAATCATCCACTTCGAAAACAATACTGGGAGTACCATGTGTACCACCATTATCAAAGTGCCCAGTCCGCCAAAACGTCAGAACTTGTTGGCCGGAAAAGACTGAAGGCTGGGTCAATGCATACCCGATTTCACTGTATTCAAGAAGATCTTGCACAAAATGCAACTCAGATGGAGCTTCAGCATGATCGAGAATTGCAGCATAGTTGTTTGGAACAAATTTAGCTCCATCAATGATCAAATCCTTAGGTGCCATGAGAAAAATCAAGATTTAAGAGTGCCTGTTAGGTGTTTGATAAAATGTCTGTATGAAAAACCAACGTCAGGAGATGAAAGAGAGTAAAAGCAAAGAGAGAGATAAAGTTGAAAAAGTAAATAAAAGATTGTATAATCTTCTCTCTCTCTTACTTATACTTGGTAAAAAAATATAACCGTTGGACACCTGTCAAACATGCAGCAATAATGAATATTTAATGGGCACGGGAAAACAGTAATCATTACTTACCCACTTGCAGTTTTTCAAAGAAAAATTGTTCCACTTTCCCAGTAATTCCATTAATCAAGGTAAATCAGTTTTAATTCAAAATTTAAACTGTTCCCACTTATTCAATTATTTTTCACTGCAACTCCAATATTCTGAGAAAAATTCAAGAATGAGAATGACCAAAATAAATCAAGTAAATAAGTACTAAAATTGTAAGATCAGAACTTAATTTAAATCAAAATAGAAATGGTCATCAGAACATGGATATATCAGGATTTATCAGTGCATTTAAGTTACAAACATCTCAGAGACAAAAACTTGCAAAGAAAAATGAAATTCCATTAATATATCGAGAGAATACATTCATGAAATTTAAATTACATCAGAGCTTTACAAGATTGTCCTAAGCTTCTAAACCTAACATCAAAAGCCTTAGTCCTAGCTCAAGAAGCAGGGCAAGGCTGATGATGAAGAAAAACAGGAAGAATAGAATAAATCATTTCTTCTTCCTACTCTTGAAAAACAGAACAACGAGTCGTATGATTCGCTCTTGCTGGCGGAGAGCTTCACGCCTTTCCTCCTCCAATCGCTCCAGATGGCGATGGTAGTCCATGTAGAAGAACAGGAGGTGGGTGAGTACCTCCTGGGGAACTGAGTCCCATATCTCATCAGGAATGGCAGTGACGTGCCATTCCTGCTGCCAGGCTTCACAGCTCAGCTCCATGTTGAATGTTTCATAGTTCAAAAACATATTGTAATTGACCATGGTGTTTTTGATATAAAGAGTATGAAGATGAGTTTGTGATAAAAGAGTTGATGGGAAAGCTGATGTGAAGTGGGTGTTTATATAGGCAAAAGAATGCCAGGAGACGCAAGGGAATTTAATGCTGACAGGTAGAATTAATTCTACCTCGTCTCCCTAGACTTGGAAAAAAGAAAAACAGTCATTGGAAAGGTAAAACATAGTTTAATGCGCACAAGAAGCAAGTAAAAATGACTGTGCATGTACGAGTACCACTATCCCTAAATATAGTGACTGTTAATCTTCCACTTCAACATATTCTGGTTTAAACTGAGACTGTTTTTAAATTTTATCCACAAATAAGTCAAGTAAAGGATCAGATTTTAATATCAGAACTTAGACTTATATCAGAACTTAACAGTTATCAGAACATAAATTCTTAACTCGAAAAATGAATGCCTATCTTTGTAAGTCTTCACACAAATTCTGATATAGATTCTTCAGAACTTAATCATCAGAACGTGCAATCAGAACTTGTCCTCAGAATTTGTGCAATGTGACACAATAAATGTTCATTTAAAACAACATAGATCACCACAGTAATTTTCATCATTCATTTGGAGTGTTTAGTGTGTGCATTAAGCTAATTATCAGACAAAGAGTAAAGTCTGATTCACTTCTGTACATCTTAGAAATAAGGCATAACTAAAACTTTACTAAAAACCTGTCATTATTCTTAAACCTACTATTGAATGAGTTCATGCTTGAGTCCACCTCAACTATTTTGTGCTAATTTTGTGCATCTTTTTAAATTTCATTTTACAGTGGCTTCTCAGTGTAAGTGAGTCACGACTGCTTATCAGAATTTATGCTATTATCGGAGTATTTCTCCAGTAATCATAGAGTGTGAAAAGTCACCAAGAAAATATTTTACTTTTCTGATGCATATTTACTTAATACCAGCAATGCACTTGCGTCGTCCCTTCCACATTTTTACTCTAGATCTCAAAGGAGTACCTGATTTTAATCCTTGATTCTTTTTCTTTTTCTTTTGATAAGTGAGGTTTGTCAGCACTTAGTACATTCAACAGATTTACTAGCATCGGAACTTAATAGATGAGAAGCAATATTCTAGTTTGTGACTTAGTAATAAGATAGACAAAGTAAACTCAACTAGGCTCAATATCAGAAATTGCTTGTGTCAATGGATTTCCACATAAATAGTTACTTCTAACATGGGATCATTAGTATATTGAAGATTACTAGGTCATCATCTAGCACAGGTATCCTCATAGGATTGAATAGTTACATAAAAAGACATATCATTTTCAGAGTTTAGAAAGTTACATCAGACAACAGTCAGTACTTAAGAAAATTTTCAATTAAGCACAGAATACATAAAGAGAGTAATTTCTGTAAATATTGATCATAAATTCTGATGCATCAGAACAAAACTAAGCAGATTTAGAGAAAGAACCTGAAACCATTCCAATTTCATTTACCAATCTTGTAAAAGTAGCTTCACACAGTGGTTTTGTGAAGATATCTACTAGTTGTTGATCTGTTGGAACAAAGTACAATACCACTGTACCTTCATCCACATGTTCCCTTATGAAGTGGTACCTAATGCTGATGTGCTTTGTCATTGAGTGTTGAACTGGATTACCTGTCATAGCAATAGCACTTTGATTATCACAGTAAATAGGGATTTTGAAATATGTTAACCCATAATCCAGTAACTGATTCTTCATCCAAAGAATCTGTGCACAACAGCTTCCTACAACAATATACTCTGCTTTTGCAGTTGATGTGGAAATTGACTTTTATTTCTTGCTAAACCAAGAAACCAATCTGCCTCCAAGAAATTGGCAGCTTCCAATTATCAAATCAGGTGTGTGTGATTTAGTCCACTTTCTTGCAGATGGAAGGTTTTCTCTAGAACTGGATGCTCCCCCATGATCCATGCTGTCTTCATTTTCATTTTCTGATGATCCCCCTGAAACTATGCTCTCTGAGTTGGATTCTTCAGAATTTGGATTTTCAGAACTATCAGAACTTGGCTTATCAGAACTTGACGAATCAGAACTTGAAGAGCCAGTTGTATGTTTTGATGCTTCTTGAGATGTGGTAAGATCTTGAGTATGCTCCCCCTGTATAGGTGCATCTTCCTTTGGCGTAGTCACCACAGTTTCAATAACGTCAGAGTTTAATCCATCAGAGTTTGCAGTATCAGGACTTAGATTGTCAGGATTATCAGTATCAGAATTTGAGTCTTCATTTTCAAATCTCAGCTGATCATGGTCAATAAAATCTTCAAGTCCAGTAATCTTCTTGTCATCAAAAGAGACATTGATAGACTCCATGACCACTCTTGTTCTCAAGTTATAGACTCTGAAGGCTTTTGTGGAAAGTGGATATCCAACAAAGATTCCTTCATCAGCTTTTAGATCAAATTTGGATAGCTGTTCATGATGAGTCTTAAGAACAAAACACTTGCATCCAAATACATGAAAATACTTCAGATTTGGCTTCTTTTTCTTTACCATCTCATATGGTGTCTTTCCTTGCTTGTTAATGAGTGTTGCATTCTGAGTAAAACAAGCAGTTTGCACAGCTTCAGCCCAGAAATAGGTTGGAAGTTTTGCTTCTTCAAGCATTGTACGTGCAGCTTCAATGAGAGTTCTATTCTTCCTTTCAACAACTCCATTTTGCTGTGGAGTTCCAGGAGCAGAGTATTCTTGCTTAATTCCATGGTTTTTGCAGAACTCTTCCATTATCAAATTCTTGAACTCAGTGCCATTATCACTCTTTATTATCTTCACAGAATCTTTGACCAATTTATCCAGTTATTTGACATGATCAATCAAGATAGATGCAGTTTCACTTTTTGTGTGCAAGAAATACACCCATGTGTATCTGGTGAACTCATCCACTATAACCATAGCATATTTCTTCTTTGCAATAGACATGACATTTACTGGACCAAATAGATCAACATGTAGTAGGTGATAAGGCTCAAGAATTGATGATTCAGTCTTGCTCTTGAATGAGGATTTTCTTTGTTTAGCCTTCTGACAAGAATCACAAAGGCCATCAGGAGCAAATATTGACTTTGGTAGTCCTCTCACAAGATCTTTCTTGATTAATTCATTTATATTGTTGAAATTTAAATGAGAGAGTTTCTTGTGCCAATTCCAGCTTTCTTCAATTGATGCTCTACTCATCAGACAAATTGCAGAACCATCAGTACTTGTTGAAAGCTTAGCTTCATAAATGTTACCACGCCTGTATCCTTTCAGAACAACTTTGCCTTTAGATTTACTCACAACTTCACAGTGTTCTTCAAAAAATCAACATGATAACCTCTGTCACAGATTTGACTTATACTCAACAGATTGTGTTTACGTCCTGAGACCAGAGCTACTTCTTTAATGATGACATTCCCAAGATTGATATTGCCATATCCCAAAGTTTTTCCAACGTTTCCATCTCCATAAGAAATACTTGGGCCAACTTTCTCCACAAAGTCTGATAACAGGGCTTTATTTCCAGTCATATGTCCTAAACATCCACTGTCCAGAACCAGGATGTTTTTCCTGTTGCCCTGCAATCATAAAGACCACTAATTATTAGTTTTAAGGACCCAGACTTGCTTGGATCCTTTGGCCTTATCAAGTTTGTTAACATTTGCAGCGGATTTAGCATCAGAGTTTATGTTAACAGTTTTCTTATCAGAATTTACACTATCAAACTCTGAATCAGAATTTACACTAGAAGGAACAATGGAAACTTTCTTTAAAGAAGGTTTTATTTGATAATAATCATAGTACAAACTATGATATTCCTTACAAGTATAAATGGAATGCCATAAACTACCACAATGAAAACAAGGATTTTGTGGCTTATATCTAACAGACCGACTCTTAACTCCTGACTTTGAAGGTAAAGAGTTTATGTTCTTATTCTTCCTGCAAAAAGTGGCCAGATGGTTAGAACTTCCACAGTTATGACACGTTTTCCTAGGAGCTTTAGGAACAGGCTTATAATCATTGCTTTTATATACACCTTCCTTTCCATTCCTATTTTTCCTAGGTGATTTTACCTTGTTTGCGTTCTTAACATCTTTCAGCTTATGCTTAAGCTGCTTCTTAGTCATTAAGCCTATGTTTACTTCAACTGTCTTTTCCTATTTTAGTTTGTCAGAAGTTAATCCTTTTTTAACTTCTGATTTCTCATTATCAGACTTTACAGTTACAAACTTAACATGTTTTAACTTTGGCTTTTGCTTAACAACAACAGGCTTAATTTCTACAGTTCCTTTATCATTCTTATCCTCTCCATAACCTAAGCCCTCTTTCGAGTTTTCACTACTTAGCAAATTTTGAGTTGTTCTGCCAGAGTTAGTCCAAGTCCTGATAACCTCTCTTTCCTTTTCTAACTCAGTTTTTAGGGATTCATTTATTTTTAGCACTTCATCCCTAACATAAAAAGCATCATCTCTATCCTTCTGAGTTTGATGGAACATAACTAACTCTTTTTCTAAGAAATCATTTCTTTTCTTAAAAGCAAGATTTTCAGAATTTAATCTTTCACATGTTAGAGTTTGATCTCTATAACTAACAAACATGGTTTTAAGATATCTTCTCAACTCATTAATATCATCAGTATGAAAAGCATAAGTAGTCTGAGGTACCTTTGATTCAGCAGCTTCAGAACTGCTTTCAGCACTTGCTTTATCAGCATTTTCCATCAAAGCATAATTCTCCTCACTTTTAGAGTCTGAGGTGTCTATCCAGCTTTTCTTCTTTGTGACAAGAGCCTTCCCTTTGTCACCCTTCACTTTCTTGCAATCAGGAGATATGTGGCCTTTCTCACCACAGTTATAGCATTTGACATTGGTATAATCTCCTCTATCAGACTTTCCTCCTCTGCCCTCAGATCTTCTGAAATTCTTCTTATCATAACTTGTGCCTTTCCTGGAAAACTTCTTTCCCTTCCTGAACTTCCTGTATGCAATCTTTGTGATCCCTTTCACCATAAGAGCACAGAGTTTCATCATCTCCTCATCAGCATCAGTCTCAGGCAAGCTTTCAGAATCTGAGTTATCATCACTTTCAGAACTTGATGACTCAGTATCAGACTTTGTGAAAAGAGCTTTACCCTTGTCTTTCCTTGAGGTAGCTGCCTTGGGGGATTCTTCTTCAGCCTTAAGAGAAACTGTCCTTGACTTTCCTCCTTTCCTCTTGCTTCTTTGTTCCATCTCAAGTTCATGAGTCTTGAGCATTCCATAGATTTCATCAAGAATTGTTTCATCAAGATTGTAGTTGTCTCTTATTGTTGTTGCCTTCAAATCCCAGCATTCAGGAAGAGCTAACAGGAATTTAAGGTTTGTATCTTGAAGATCATACTCCTTATTAAAGTGACAAATCATTCAAGAGTTTGACAAATCTATCATATAAATCAGTCAATGACTCATTAGCCTTTGAGTCAAAGTGTTCATACTCTTGAGTGAGTATTGTCTTCATGTTCTTCTTAATTATATCAGTTCCCTGACACCTTATTTCCAGAGCATCCCATATCTCCTTTGCAGTCTTGCAATTAATTACCCTGTTTGACATTACATTATCAATGGCACTATGCAGTAAGTGTCGTACCTTGGCATCCTTAGCAATTGATGCGATATCTTCAGCAGTGTAATCACTCTTCTCCTTTGGTACAATCTTTGCTGCTTCACTTGCAACTGCAACATCGAGCTTGGTTGGTTTGTGAGGTCCTTCCTTGATTCTATCAAGATATTCTGGATCTGTAGCTTCCAGAAACATGGTCATCCTTACCTTCCATATGACATATTTAGATGGTCTCAATATGGGAACTCTGATGGTTTCATACCGACTTTGAATTTGTGTTTTTGGAGGTTCTTCAGTTTTGGCGGGCTTAGTTGGAGTTTCTGTGTCAGACATGATTGTGTTTGGATCTTAAACTGTTTGTGCGTTAACAGATAGGCTCTGATACCACTTGTTAGGTCACACACACTGTAGAGGGGGTGAATACAGTGTAAAGTACAATCAAATCGAACTTTAATAACTCAAGTAACAGAAAACAAACTTTATTGAAATAATAAACTCTGTTACAGTATGGAACTGTTACCTCTCAGTGATGAACAAATATCACGAGAGCTGCTAGGGTCACAATGAATAATCTTCTCGAATATGATAACACTTTTAGTATAAACCGTATGTCTGTGTTTAGATACTACACAGTTACAAGATAATCGCTAATTGATATGGAATATAATTCTGCTTCCTAAAATATATCAATCAGATATCTTTTCTTCCAAGTATTCTATTCTTCATAGAATTCCTTCTTCATGCATATCTCTTCTTATATTTGTCTCGATCTTCTTTCCTTTAATCAGCTGTTGTCCTTATCTGAACGTCCTTCAGTACTTAAGTTCTGATATCCATCTTCTGATGATTATCTTCTGATAATATAAGTACTGATATCCTTAAGTCCTGACTTCCAGTAAGTATTGATTTATCCTGTTTAAGTAAAATCTGAAAACTAAACATAAATCATATTAGCCATGACATTATCAAATATATCTAACAACACAGGTGACTAGTTCCGCTCTCAGGTCTTCGTACTATAATCTTCTTAAATTATTGTCAAGTCTTCTACCAGATACAATCAACTTCACATAAAATCCTTGAGGTCTTCACACTGATCCTGATAATTGCTTAGAATGACTTCAATCTTATTCCTTCATTGCCCGAACATATTAATGAACTTCATACGGATCTCTGTTGACGTCTTTTCACTGCAGCTACCAAAATCATCATGTATATGCCCAATAAACAATCTGTACTGATTCCAGTGGAATACAGATTATTTTAAGTCATTTGTTCTATGTTGTGTTAACCAAACTAGTATTGTTGAGTTATATATACAGCTTCAATTTTGCTCAACATTTCCAACCGCAAATTGGAAAACACTTAAAAATACCTTTACCAAAATTAAGTACCCATTACCCAAGTACTAGATGTGATCCTTAGTCTACTTTCTCCATCTTGCTCCCCTCAGTCGCATCTTCCTCCAGTGCAGGCATATCCGTGTCCTTTAAAGTTACCTCATCATCCTCAATGCTAAGCCCCAATTTTAGCATTATGTAAATTCTCGCAACAAAGACATTGGGATCATCAATACTGAAGCCATATGCCAATAGAGCTGTCTTGAAACACGGTATCACAAAATCCTTCACTGATTTGTCATTCATGTCGGTCTCAGCCCTCTTTCTCAACTATCGAGGAACGATGAACCATCCGTTGAGCATATAAAGTACTTGAATACAACCACTTTATTTCATGTTTTCTGCGTAGAACGACAAACATTATAGCCAGAGAATTCAGCATGCTTACTGTAACAACTGAAGGCATCATCAATACTACAAACACCTGACCAACATAAGGTTTAGTTAGACTATCACTAGTCCAGGATTCATCTCTGTCACCAAATAGTTTTTCAAATTCATCATCGAGTGTCATTGCACAAAACAAGCATCATCGTTAACATTAACAATTGTATTACTGTCATTTGCTGCCATATAATAGGAACACGTGTTATATATTATAAATCTAACTATGAACAACACAAAAGTTTACATGCTACGAAGTCATTCAAATTATTTATTTAGTTTATAAAATCTATGACAATGATATGTCTAAAAATACAAATAAAATGAATCTCCAATTAACCTAAGAATCTCGAAAACAGTTTACATAAAAGAAAATTTTAAATAAAATAAATTTGCAAGAAAAATGAAACATGATATATATTATGTTTTATTTGTTATAATAATATGATATAAAACTTTTTAATGAATCGGGAAGCGAATAATTATATTTCCCGATGAATAAAACGAAAACTATTTCATAGATTAAACACAAATTTATACATGAATCTAAAAAACTAAACAACTCGATAAAATAAGAATCTATATATCAATCTAAAAAACTAATCAAATAGATAAAGCACGCATCTATATATGATTTTAGATAAAAACAAACATCTATCTATAAATCTAGAAAACCAAGGAGCGCAACATTAAAAATACAAAGTGATAAACCTATTTAGAACCAAAAGCTACGAACTATCTAAAATATGAATCTATATATGAATCAAAAATTACGAAATATATAAATAAAACATAATTTGCAAGAACAAAAATGATGATGAAAAAGCTAAAAAATTTAATTTAGGGAGTAACTATGAACAAATCACAATCAAAGAACTGAAGATAAACAAAAAATGAGTTTATAGCATACCTGATGATGAATTTATTATGGTAACTAATCAAACAAGTACTAATTATTATTTCGATCAATGACTAAACTGAATGAACTAAAAAAATGAAAACAATGAATAATCGCTCAAACTATGAAAGAAATTAGGTTACTTCCATTTAGAGATGCACATAAAGTCCGGGCCCGAAAATCTGACCTAACCCGATCCGATCAAAGCCTGATCAAGCCCGGTCCAGTCAAAGTCCGGCCCGGTCCCGGCCCGGGCTTAGGGCCTCAATGGGCCCTATATTTTTAGAAAAAGCTCGGCCCAGCCCGGTTAAAAGCCCGGGCTTCGGCCCGACCCGGTCTTTGGACCGACTCGATTAAAATCCCGGTTAAATCTGATTATTCTAATATATTTTCTTACATATTTATGAATTTACATTTATTATAAATATAAATAATACTTTAAACACATATATATATTTACATGTTCGTGATTAATAATATTATTTATATAATTTGTTGTAGGAATAATGAAAGAAGATATAGTTAGTACACTATATATATTTGGATAACATTTGATAAAACATATTACTCTATAAACATGTTTATTTTTTGCCGAACTTAAATTTTTTTCAATGAAATAATGTTTTCATAAAATATTTCATGCAAACTAATACATATTTAAGATGATCTAGTTGCTAACATATGTAGTTTTCAGAATCTCTAATAAAACTCGATCTGATTTAAAATAGAAAAAAGCCCGACCCGATCCGATCCGGCCCAAAAAAAAGCTCGGTTAGGCCCGCGTCGAGGGCCCAAACAGGCTTTGATATTTTCGGAAAGCCCGGTCCAACCCGGTCAAAGTCAAAGTCCGAAAAGTCTGGCCTAGTGGGCCTTTTGTGTATCTCTACATCCATACTAAGAATGGATTACACAAAATCTATAGACACATGTGAGTTGTGTGTAACTTTTAGTGTGTAAAACTATGACCCATGTAACATTAGATATAGATGTCATTAAAACCTCTTCCATCATCTTTTATGTTTTTAACTTCTTTTCAAACCGACTAGTTTTTTATTTATTATATATTTTAATTTCATAATCATTTTAATATTTTAAGAGTTTTCTGTAATCAATGTTTACACCATACATTAATTATCTACATAATTCTCCTATTTATTTGATTTTTTTATAAATTATCTAATAAATATTAAACATTAATTTATTAAACACATTAGCTGTATTTTGTAGAATAATTTTTTCTAACATAATTTTTGTCTATTTATACCGAACAATACATATACTATCTTTAGGAAAAATTACCATTACAGTCTCACATCTCTTCTATATATTATAAGAGAACATGGTGATAATATTCATGAGATTAAAAGTCTTGCTGAAATGACTAATTTACCCATGTACTTTAAATTTAAACTTTTATCATACACATAATATGTGAGTGTCGTAAATAACGATAATTTATTTAACTTTAAACATGATTCCTAAAATATTTGTAGAGTTAGTTTTGAACAATTGAATTTGAGATATAAAGTTCAGCATAGTAAATAAACGGATCATTCCCTTATTTATTAAATATTTTTAATTTAAAAAATATGTCTCATACATTTTTAATATATATTGTTAATAAAAAATAAATTATACTTGGCCAAAAAAATTATACATATGATTAATTTTTTATATATTGAAAAGAGATACACTTATATAAATAATATATAAATATGTACTACATATTTAAATAAGTTATAATTAGCGTATTTCGATTTATTTCTAATTCAAAATTAGAACTTGACTCATTTTTCAAAGAATACTCGAAATTTGACTAAATGACCTGCCCGTAAATACTAAGCACTACCTAGGTTTAATTTAAATTACGAGTTCGACTACAAAATCTTACCAACAAAGAAAAGTTTTATGATATTTTATATTGATAAAAATAATATCTTTGAGATCTTTATAGAATCAAGTCAATTGATAATATGTATCAAAATTACTAGTTTCAAAATCAGAATTTTATGAAAAAATACTCGAAATTTGACTACATGACCCAACCAAAAATACATCATCAGTATCTAGGTTTAATAAATTTAAATTACGAGCTCGACGAGAATCTTACCAATAAGGATAAATTTTATAATATCTTACATTAATAAAAATTAATATTTTTGAGGTATATATACAATTAAGTCAATTGATATTATATATCAAAATTAGTAACTGACTGGTTTTATATTATTACATGTGGAATTTGACCCAATATTTAAAAATATTCAAAATTTGACATGAGATGTCACAAGCTCCTTTAAAACTACGAAGATATACTAAATCGATTTATTTATTAATGTTTCACTTTAAAAAACTTAGGTTTAAAATATTATTCAATGATGGTAAACTTATAAAGAGAGGTTCTCCTAAACTCCTATTTTTTCATTCTCTTTAGAAAAAAATTAAATTACAACAATAAAGAAAAATTAGTAATTTTCATTAACATGTTATTTGAAAAATGGTAAGACATTTGATTCTTCTTCATAAAAAATAGTTTATTTATTGCATTATTTAATTAAAGATATATTTATATTCAAATATTTGTGAGAAAAATCCTAAATTTTATATTATTCAATTTGATATGGTTATTATTAATAATCATAGACATAAAGTCCTTATTTTTTGTGGAGTTCTCGAGTCCAAAATCCTAACTTTATATTACAATCCAATCTAATGGTTCATATTTTATGTTTCTAACAATTTAAAAACTAAAATAATAAACTACATTATATAAACGTATGTTATGGTGTTATATCATTAATGTTCACCAAGTTGAATATTTACCTGTTCTACAACGTGAATACGTATGTTCTTCGAACTGATCATGTTCTATAAAATATATGTTTTGCAATATTCAACTTGTCACGTGTATGAGATTTGCAAGATATTTACTAAAATAGTGATATTTGTAGAATATGATTCACATTATAATTCGTTTTACAAAAATTGTTATACTATTTTACTTGCTAAACATATATGGACTCCCGTACTCAACTAAAAATAAGGACTCAATAGAACTTAAATTATATATATATATATATATATATATAAGAAACTTGAAAAATTATAGAATTCAATATTTTGAAAAAATATATATTTAAGATTAGCAATATAAATTTGCAAAAAAAAATTAGTGTTGGAAAATATTGTATAACTATTTTAAATTATTTGAAAAAAGGTTAAAAATATAATATATTTTACTATTTGATTTAACCCATGTTATGCTATCTAAATAAAAAAATTAATATTAGTCGATATTTTGAAAGGATTAACAAGTTCAACTAATATTTAAAAGAATCATCAAATTGAAAATATTTAATTTTAGAAAAATAATATACTATGTTATCAAGTTATTATAAAAAAGAAATATTATAATCATATATGAAAGAAACTTTAAAATGATTTGAATGATGATATTACTACAAATTTATCTTCAGATTTTTGAAAAAAAACTTCTGAATATCAGTAGTTAATCTTTACTATATATGAATTATTTTTATGTCACATTCATGACGGATGCTCTGTTGAGTAAAAATAGATATCGTTTGATTGTCAGTACTACTAGACTACGATATATAAATAATTGTAATTTATTTATTAGATAATTATATTTTTTGAATAATCATAAATGCATGTTATTTGAGTAATTTACTGAATAACAATTAGATATATACATGACCAAGAGCATATAAATAAACGAGACCAACATAATTTACTCGAAAATATAATAAATAATAATTTACATACACACACATGTGACTTTATCTTTAACAATATTAAAAGATTCAATTTTAATAGTGTATTTCAGAGTTATTGATATATATACTAAAAGAAAATAACAAAAGTCTTTTATGTTCTGAAAATAAGAATGATCAGTTAAATTTAAGTTTTTTTTCAATGTGTTAAAAACTAAATAGATTATATCAATTTTAATTTATGAATTGACAATTATCTCACATCTTATAAAATTAATTTTGTATAATAGAGAGGATTAAAAGCTAAGTACACGACCGAGATTAACTTTAGTTAATAAATTAAGACATTAGCAATGATATTAAATCAACATAAACGTTGAATTAAAAAAATAACATTTTTCTTATAAAATAAACTTATATTAATTATAATGTAAATTCTACTTTGTTGAATATTACGATTGCAGGTCTTGACCACTTTAATTATGGATTACTAATCCTTTTAAATTAAGCAAGGTAATTGTAAATTAGTAATGACTTCAGTAATAAAATATCTCATTACTCCGGGTTTATTTGACCAAAACTCAAAAAATTTATTCTACTTTGCAATATACATATATGTTAATTTTTAGTTTCTTTTTATAAACATGTTGACAATATTTGATAGATTAACTTCAATCTTTTCATTTTACACTTACAGTGACTACTCTGCTTGTATTCATTTAGTAAATACAAATTACACGACACAAACAAGAAAATATGTATTATGATTAACGAGATATATTAAAAACATTATGAACGTTATTAATGTTTTACATGAAAATCATACACATTGATAGTACTCAACTTGTATTTGATATGTTTTAAACGTTATACAATTTTAATCAATAAGAAAATGATCAAAAAATTTACTAATATAATTGTATACAAAAAAATGACCCGTGCCTCACACGGGTTATTATGCTAATTCTTTTTATAGAACACAAACACAATTATGGAACATATTAACAATACTAAACATATCAACAAAACCTTTTCCATAATGTTTAGAAGAATTATATAGAAACACTAAATAA
Source organism: Apium graveolens (assembly GCF_009905375.1). Classification (NCBI taxonomy): domain Eukaryota; kingdom Viridiplantae; phylum Streptophyta; class Magnoliopsida; order Apiales; family Apiaceae; genus Apium; species Apium graveolens. Next base: position 23,536,772 of record NC_133649.1, on the reverse strand, counting down.
AAAGAAAAGGACTTATCAAGTACAAAAAAGTAAATAACAACTAAAATATAAAACTTATAAAAATAATTGTGCATGCTAAAAAAATTGCTAGACATGCGAAATAGTTACAAAACAAACAGAAAAAATACAACCAAAAAAATAATGCACACAATTTATAAATAATATTTCACTGAACACTTAAATTAATTTTACAAAACACTAAAATTTCTTACATAACATTTTTTGAGAACACTACATATGTTTAACAAAAGCTATAATTTATACGGAACCTAAGATTTAATGACACTTATTCTTAGAATACAGGAATCAACAAATCAAATTAATACATAATTTCAAAATTATAAAAATAAAAAAAGCAAAATGAAAGACACTTAGTAGTAGTAATCGTTACAAGTGGATATAACGAAGGACGTTAGCAAGATTAATGGTGTTTATCGGTTCCTAGGTTACTCGTTTAAAGGCGTTCTTCACTGAGTCTCACCCTCTCTCTCTATATATGTATTAACTTAATTATATAATACATATGGGTGTAAAATTGATGTAATTATTTTTAAGGTAGAATATATGTTATTTGTGATGTACGTAAAAATTAATATTCTAAAAATTGGTTCACTCGGATTAGTATTAAAAAATTGAAAGCAGATATTCGAATGGAATCGATTTTCAACTTTTACAAACTTGGTAAAAATAAATATTGGGACATAAAATCGATGAAATAGTTCAATTGATAAGAACATTAGTATTGATAGGTTGTCAGCTAATGAATAACACAGGGGGGAGAATGTGTTTTAGATATTTTTCAGACTTTTGAATATTTGTTAGCTGGTGAACAAATAAGATAAGAAATGCAGCAATATTATGTTAACTGAAAATAAATAGTGCACACAATATTTCAAAACTCACTTAATTTTGTATTAAAATCAAGATAGTGTTTTGCTACAAATCCTAGGTTCTTTGTAAGTAAAGAACTCAGCTTCTTCTCGAGAGAGTTACAAGAAATTCTAGATCAGTTTGATATGATTTTAAAAGCAAAGGACCGGTGTTTACTTTATAGATTAGTAAACACAGGTTTACACAACATGCAATAGAATGTATTAACCCTACTTTAAGTTATCTCTAAAACTTTCTATTTCTGGCTTAGTGTATCTTTACAAATCCTGTGAATCTGTGACTTTCCTTTGTCAGTTAATTTTGGCCTTTGATCTTGCACTCTTCAAGCTGCTTTTGTAGATTTCTCAATCTAACTGATTAGATTGTTTGTTGATTAATAATCTTGAATATTTAACTTGTCTGCATTCTGTACTTGAGTTTCATATCGAGATCTCCAGTTTGTTGTGTAGAAAACTAACATCTCGATAAGTATAATGGCTTATCAAGATCTCTTAGTTCTCTATAAGTGTTTTGACTTGTCGAACTCTCTGAGTTCTCTATAAGTGAACTTGGCTTGTCGAGATTTCCAAACTTCTGCATGTAGAATTAACTTTTTGATATCTCGGAGATCTCTATAGGTATTTTAACTTGTCGATGTCTCTGAGATCTCTAATGAGAGAATTGACTTGTCGATATCTCCAATCTTCATATCTTCATTTTGACTTGTCGATATCTCTGAGTTCTCTAATGCAGAAATGACTTGTCGATATCTCTGAGATCTCTATAGGCAATTTGACTTGTCGATATCTCCGAGATCTCTAATGATAATTTGACTTATCGATATCTCCAATCTTTATGTCTTTATTTGGCTTGTCGATATCTCTGAGACTTCTCTATAAGCTGTTTTAGACTTCTCGATAAATCATTCTGGAGTTCTCGAATGACTTCTATATATGACTTGATCTGCGACTTGTAGATATCTTGACTTTGAATATTTTTCCTAAAACAGATTTATTCAACTCCAAGCTTCTTCACAATTTCTCTGAGGCATGATCTTCTTGATATTCTTCCAGAGTTTTTCCTCTTGTGACTTGATCTCTTCATTTTTCCTTTTTGACAAGCCTCACAGACTTCATTTTGAGCAAAATCCATACTTGGCATGTCTCTCATTAACTCCTTTTTAACTAGAATGTTAATTTCCTTGAAATTCAGACGAGAGAGTTTCTTATGCCACAGCTTATTTTGTTCTTCAGGTGCCTTGGTGTAGAAGTAACAAATTCCATCCTTGTTTGCCGAGTATAAATCTGTAACAAATAGGCTTCCTTTTCTTACTCCTTTCATAGCAACTTCATTAGTCTTTTTGCTGATGATTAAGTATTCTCCTTTGTCAAATTTGACATTGAATCCTCTGTCTGTGAATTGACTGACACTTAGGAGATTTACTTCCAAACCAACCAATACTACATCTTCTATTACAACATTTCCAGAAATTAATTTGCCATATCCCATTGTGAAACCTTTGCAGTTGTCTCCAAAAGTCTCTAATGGGCCATCCATCTTCTCAAACTATGATAGCAGGGGCATATCACCTGTCATATATCTTGAGCATCCACTTTCTATGATCCATATGTCTTCCTTCATTTTTCCCTGCACACAATGAGGATCAAGTATTTTAGCTACCCAGGCAGTGTTGGGTACTTTCTTCTTCTTAACAGAATGTGTAGAATTAGAATGAGTTGATTCAGAAAGAATGATGTTCATTTCTTGATTTACATGTTCCTTTTTGGCTGCAGACCCAATGTTGATTTCCTTGAGGTCTACTCTCAGCTTGTGCTAACTTGTCATTACTTTCATGTTGCAAGGAATGCAATCAAACTTATCACAGAAGGAATAAGGATCATTAGTCTTTGCTTCATTATATTTGCATGAGCCTAACCTTGGGTCACTAATAGCCTTTTTACAAAGGTGAGTTAGGTGATTTGTAGAGCTACATTTTTGACACTATTTTCAAGGAGCATCTGCAACAAATGCAAAATTATTTCTTTTGTTTATCCCAATCTTCCCATTTCTGTTTTTCTTCTTCTTTCCTGCATTCTCAGTTTTAACCTCTTTGATTGGCTTCTTGGAGGTTTGATCATACATGGGCTTCTTCTCATCTTTAGAAGTTGGAGTTGTTTTTGTACATTTCTTTTCATTGTCCTCATCAGCAATTTCTTGCTTTATGATTAACTCTTCTTCACTGAAGTTTACTTCATATGCTTTAAACACTGGTGAACCAACCTTTCTCAGCATAACTGGGACATCTTCACTTGCAGTTGTTTTTCCCTTATCACCTTCAACTTTCCTTTTGCTGTTTAATGCATCATAATCTAAGCAAATAGCTAAGTTAGCACATGACTTGTTCTTCTCATGGTACTGACCAACTAACTGAGATGCATTTCTGAATGATTTTAGTTTTACTTCATTCTTCTTTAGCTTATCCCTCAACACAGATTCTATCTCAGTAGCATACTTTAACTTGTTCTTTAAATATTCATTTTCTTGCTTGACATTCTCAAGCTTCACAAGAAGTAGATCAAACTTTTGTTTCTCACTCTCAAGCTTCTCATTAGCTTTTGATAACTTACTGACCTCCTCAGTAGCTTCTACCATGCTAGTATGGATGTGGAACATTTCTATGCTCATCTTTTTAACAGTTTTCGTATATTGACTTTCATTTAAATCAATGATGGTAAGAGTTGGTATCCTTATTTTTGATGAGGATGACTTATACACTGTGTCCAAAGGGTTCTTGAGTGAAGACTTTGGGTAGTTCACCTTTAGCTTCATATCATAGTTTCCTACTTCCTTATCTTCATCATTTTCAGAATCATCCCAACTCTTTCCTTCTGCAATATAAGCTTTCCCTGTTGCTTTCTTAGAAGAGCCTCATACTTTAATTTCAATTCAATATAAACCTTGTAATTTTTCACTTTCTTTGGCTTCCTGCATTTTGTAGCAAAATGGCTCAATTCATCACAACTGAAGCACCTGATATTTGACCTGTCAACAGATCCTATTTTGTAACCATTTTTGCTTCCAAAGTTATGTTGTGTTTTTCCTTTCCAGTTGTTGTCCTTGTTTGATATTTGTCCCTTATTTTTGAAGAACTTTAGCTTCTTTACTCTAATGTTGGAGAATTTTCTTGCTAAGTAAGCCATGAACTAATCTAACTCATTCCGTTCATCTAAGGTTTAAAATTCATCCTCTTCAAGTTCAAGACTAACTTGCTTCTATGGTTCCTTGTTCTTTTGCTAATTGCTTGAGATAACTAGAGTCTGGATCTCCTGTTCATCATCGGATGACTGGCTGTCATTAACCACTAGAGCACTTGATCCATCAACAATATGCTCTTGACCAGCTCTTAAAGACTTTCTTTGAATCATTTCCAGTTCATAGGTTTTCAAGATACCATATAAAACTTCTAGTGTCATTCTTCTCAAGTCTCTCCCTTCTCTTATAGATGAAATATTCTATTCTAAATGGTCAGGAAGGGTGAGCAAAAACTTCAAGTTAACCTCCTCAGCTTCATAGTATTTGTCATGGAGCTGCAAATCATTAATCAGCTTATTGAATCTTTCAAAAACATCAGTTATACTTTCTTTAGGTTTAGCCATGAAACCCTCATACTGAGATGCCAAAATTCTCCTTTCGTTTGACCTAACTTCCTCTGTTCCTTCACAAAGAATTTCTATCTTATCCCATATCTGTTTGGCTGTGTCACAGTTGATAATGTTATTATACATTACATTGTCAAGTGACTCTATTAAAATAAGTTACAAGCTACTATCCAGAGAGACTTTCTCCTTTTCAGGTTCAGTATATTGTGAAGGATCTTTAGGGGCATAATGAGCTGGAATGACCATGTCTCCATATGTAGATTCATCAACTCTTTTCATGGGGGTGAAATGGCCATTCTTGAGAATCTGAACATATAATGGGTTGGCCATCTTTATAAACAAAAACATTTTCTTTCCATAATGTATAGTTAGATCTGTCGAAGGCATGAATTTTGATACTGTTAATTTTCTCTGTATTCATTCTTCCAAGATCTTTAATCTATTTGCTTTCAGATTTTGCTCTGATACCACTTGTTAGGTAATGAATATAACACATAGGGGGTGACTGTGTTTTAGATATTTTTCAGGCTTTTTGAATGTTTGTTAGCTGGTGAACAAAGCAGATAATAAATGCAACAATATTATGTTAACTGAAAATAAACAGTGCACACAATATTTCAAAACTCAATTAATTTTGTATTAAATCAAGCTAGTGTTTTGCTACAAATCCTGGGTTCTTTGTAAGTAAAGAACTCAGCTTCTTCTCGAGAAAGTTACAAGAAATTCTAGATCTGTTTGATAAAATTTTAAAAGCAAATGACCAGTGTTTACTTTATATATTAGTAAAAACAGGTTTACACATCAGGCAATAGAATGTATTAAACCCTACTTTAAGTTATCTCTAAAACTTTCCATTTCTGGCTTAGTGTATCTTTGCAAATCCTGTGAATCTATGACTTTCATTTGTCAGTTAATCTTGGCCTTTGATCTTGCACTTTTCAAGCTGCATTTGTATACTTTTCAATCTAACTGATTAGATCATTTGCTGATTAATAATGGCTGATTTTTCTGGCTTCTTTGCTAGACCAAATTTCTTTTGAATATCCTCATCAATTTTCTCCCAGTTGATTGGACTAAACTGCTTCTTCTCAGCTGCTCTCAAAGTGGCTGTTGCTTCATTTATCTGATCAATGCTATCTTTAGCTGGTGGCTTTGTGAAAGCAATTGTTGGCACAATTGCTTTACTCACTTGAATGTTAAGCACTTTTTGCTCCCCCTCACTTCTAGAACTCTCTTTCTCCCCCTTTTTTTATCAGCAAGTTGAGTAGAGGAGGAGGTTTGTGCAGCCACCAGTTTCTGAAGCAAGTCTGTTTGTTGAGCTTGGTGTAGATGGATTGCTGTAAGAGAAGCTTCCATAGCAACCATTCTTTTGTCTAAGGAATCCACCTTGGTTGCAAGATCAGAGTTTTTCCTGAGTTGTCTTTTGATGTCAAACATTGTGGCTTCTGGAAGTTTAGCTTCCAACTTATCAGAGATGTCTTTCTTAAGTTGATCATCTTCATTTTGATGAGGGAGACATTTTAACTTTGTTGGTAGCCTGAGATTTGCTGTAGTTGGAGAGAAGCAAGATGTGTTTACAGAAGTTTTTTGGTGCTAGCATTTGTGGTTGATTGAAGTGCATATGTGTTTGGCTGATAAGTTGGATGAGTATGGTCTTGAAATGGTGATCATCACAGTTCTTGGAGAAGGCCCATGATGGCATGCTTGATCTGGAACTAGGGCCTACTTCTCCCCTATGTCCAATGGCTCTTCTTCACTATCTCCACCCTCATCTCCAAAAAATTCTTCTGAACCACCAGTCTCATAATCAACATCACCAGCTGTTGAGGGCAAAGCTGTGATGGCATCCACCCTTATATCTCCAGTACCTGCATTTCTCTCATTTTCTCTCTTTTCTTGCATCAAGGTCTCACCTTGGCTCCCCACCCTCACACCCTCACCTTCACCATTTAAGGTGGGACTCCTCACACTCACTTTTGCCAGTCCTGAAGAAATGGACTGCATTGGATCACTCTTTTCCTGGGAGCAACCCAGACTCTCACTCAAGTCACTACCTTCCCTCAATCCTAATAGTGATTGCACAATTACTAAGTCATTTGCACTTGTGACTACAGTTGAACTTTGGAGTTGTGAGAGACATCCGACGGATGAGATATATCCATCGGGTTAGTAATTTGACTATCCGACGGATGACTGCTGTTAGGCACATCCGTCGGGATACAATCACTACCCGACGGATGAACAATATCCATCGAGTGAGTAGAAATGAATGAGTATGGAGTGGAGACTATTATAGACTCTGTGTAGATTGATAAATTTTTTGGCACAGATGTCTCAACAGTCTCAGAAATAAATGGCAAGTGAACCAACAAATCATCTAGAAGATGATGCTCACTTGCATGGATTTTTGGCTTCTCCAACAGAGTCAAAGATGGAGAAAATGGTTGAGATGTTTGAATCATGTCAACATCCAAAGAGTGTGTGGGAGAATATGGTGTTTGAGGTGTTTCAATTTGTACAGATTTTGGTTGTGACTCCACATTTGTTGGAGCCGCATCAATTTGACTTTGAGATGGTGTAGTGACTGGGTCTTTCGCTCCATTTTGCAATGTGTGTGTACCCTGTGCATCCCCAAGGGTTTTAGTTTTCTTCTTTCTTATATAAGTTTGTGGTGAAATTGTGTCCCTACCTCTTTTATTTTGTGCTCCTGGTTGAGAGCTTGTTTCAATAGTTACATCATTTTGGGAGAATGAAACTAGAATTGAGCTTTTGTCCTTATTAACAACCACAGTTTATTGGGAAACTGTGGTGTGGCTTGGTTTGGGTACTGAAAGAGATATGTCCTAAGTCTAATCATGTATGAGGATTTAGGAATAACTTTTATGTAATCTGTTTTGATTTCATTGATATTAATAAAAGACTTGTTTTGTTTTTATTGCGGGCTCTATCTATTTAAATGTTTAAATAAGATATACCACAGTTTAGAGTAAAACAATTATGGATTGTGATGAGATCATAATAATGAGAACTAAAAGATGATCACACTAAACTTAAATAGTTCCTGGTCATAGGATTACTAACTGGTAATTAATAATCCGCAAAGATCGGTATATACTATGCTTGCTTCATTATGAAGGATGTCTGTTCTCATAGACATTTATGTGGTGACACTATAGCTAGTATATAGGTGCTTATTATAGAATAAGTTCACTGAACATGACTCACACAGCTGAACAACTGATGAAGTTCACTCACGTGTCAGCAGTTGTTCACATAGTGATAGTTGTACAAGTATCCTTAGACTTGAGGTCATCATAGTCATCTTGTATACACTGAACTATGCTTTGGTTTAGTTCTTAGTCTCAAGGGACAATTATAAGGGCTCTACTGGGTATAGAAATTTGTACATGAAGATAATGTATGATCAATAAATGATCTACCCCTTCCAGTGTAGGAAGAGAATATTCAATGCTGATCCACTTATGTTAGTTCAGGAATCTCTGGCCAGAGTGAATAAAATTAGAAAGGAGTTTCTAATTTACATTAAATAGAACTAAGCATAGTGAATGGGAAAGCAAGTGATTAAATAAGATAGGCTTGACACAAGTTCCATGCCTTGTATTTAATCGTGACATTGCAGGGTAGAAGGAATTAATTGTACGGTAACTACTCACTGAATAGGTTCTTGGTATTCTAAGCAGTGAATTTGTATTATCCGGATAGTCGCGATATGCTGAGAAGTATCCCTCACGATGTAGAATAAATATAATTAATTAATTAATCATATTTAATGAATTAGAGAATTTATATAAATAATGATAAAATAGTTTTATTATTATTTATTTCTACTACCGGCTTAATATTGAACCTACAGGGTCACACCATAAAAGAGAATAATTTAATGGTGGAGGAATTAATTAATAATGGTTGATAATTATTTATTTATGAAATAAATAATTAATTGGAAAATTTAATAATTGATTAAATGAGATTTAATTGATTATAAATTAATTAAGAAAAGGTTCTTAATATTATTAATTAAGAATTTAATTTTTGGAAATTAAATCAAGTGAGAGAATTATTTCTAAAGAGTTTAGAAAAAGGATTAATAATTAAAAGGTGTTTTAATTATTAATGAGAATAATAAAGGGTTAATAATAATAATATTTTATGGGAAATTTTCAGCTGAAAATTTTGCCTATAAATATACTATTATAAACCCTATTTTTGCCTCAACCAAAAAGATTTACAAAACCCTAATTCTCTCCATCTCCTCCTCCTTCATTACATCGTTTTCTTGGTGGATACCGGTGGAGTGCTTCACAGTTGAGGAGCAGCTGCTAAGGATCTCCGTTCATCATTTTTGGATCGTCATTAAAGACCTCCATCTTTACAATAACGTAAAACTTCTTAAGGTAAACATACTGAACTACGAATTAAATATTATTTTTCGCATGGATCCTGCGGAGGGTTTCAGTTTTTTTTTAAGATTTAAATTTACGTTTTCGCTGCGTTTATGTGCTAAAAACCCTTTAATGGCATCAGAGCTACTTGCGAAAAGTTTTTAATTCGTTTATGTGTTTAACTGTTTTCGATATATGAGCATGTACGTGATTCGCCATGATTTGATGTTGATATAATATGCTTATATATGTATGGTTTTGAATATATGATATTCATGTGAGTTGTATAATCATAAGATGATTATGTAATCTGTATATATACTGATATATACATGATTTATGTTTGTTCTAATTATGAGAATCATATTAGATACGGATTCTGAATTGGCTGCTGCAGATTTGCTGAAATCTGGGTCTGGTGTCCGATTTACGCAAACAAATACCCTATTCTATAGGTAAACGAGCGTCTGAACAAAACTGATAGCAAAAGATATCAACGACTCATCTGTAAGGCGTTTGACGTCGTTTACTGCCCGTAAATAGTGATTCTTGTTTTTCTGATTTGATTCTGATTTTTCTGATTTTTGTCATATTTTCTTTTTATGATTAGATCATGGATAATATGATATGTTAAGATCAGATTATGTGTTTTAACATGCTTTTATGTGTTGTATGAGCATGGTGGATGGTTATGGCCTTTCGACCTTAGTGTAATGGTTTTGGTTTTGGTTTTAAATACGACTTGCATGTCGTCAATCTTTGTAATCATAAATCTCGAATGTAACTCGAGTTATTCTTGTAAGTTCATTAGATTAGTTTTACTTTCAATCATATAATGTAAATGAAGACTCAAGAAGGCTATCCAATGGAGGTGATACAAAGAAGAAGACGAGGCATACAAGAAGTCTAAACAAAGAAGAAGACTTATGTAATAAGTAGTTGTATTTATTTCCATCACTATATTAGATTGACCTTGATCTTTATCATGAGCTTGATAAAGATCATATAGGATGGGGCCATAACCAAACACATTTACTTTATTGCACTTTACATTTACTTATTTATTTAATTTTATATATGAGGTATATGCCTATATTTACCATGCGATGATAGATTTAGGTGAACTTAAATCAATATAAGGCGTGCTCTAGAAAATCTAGAATAGGAATTGTTTCTTGCCTTAAAAATAAATATTATGAATACGATCATGAGATTCTTGTGTTTATGAAACACTTAATTGAATATGAATTTTCAATATTGAGAGAAATGATGATTCTGTCAACAACAGATTTCAATCTGTAAGAAAGGGTTATTAAGTGACGCCTCTTGACAATGCTCCACCCGATCTGGGAATCATCTGATTATTGATTATTTATTTGAAATATTTAATTTAAAAGGAAGAATCTCTTTATAATATGATTATGATTGCAACATAATATAATCCCTCTAAAATTAAATAATATCAAGTAGTAATTGGCCAATGACACAACGGGCTTGTGTCGCTTATAGCCTTCCAACATGGTAGAAAGTGGTTCTTATTTTTAAATCATTGTCGTTTCGTGCTACAGCCGAGGGCTTTGATTTCGAAATAAGAAATGCTTGTCTATTACATAGAGATGTGTACATTGAATTAGAATCTAAAGGTCGGTACGTGATACAGCCGTGGGCCGTTGGAGACTGATTCAATTGTACGAAATGTTGGGTTAGACTTGACTTAGAATATTGAGTTTGTCGTGCCACAGCCGTGACTCAATTATTCAAGAGGCTAAACTTATATTAGGGAATAACATAAGATGTAATTGACAAGAGTTGTCTGCCTATTGAACATCACATGACGTTTCATGCCACAGCCGAGGTTGTGTGATGGAATGTAGGATCCCTATTCCCACTAGCATTATGAATGCTTAATTTTCACTTAGGGGGTTGAAAAAATTAGATAAACTAGTGGGAGACACTTATGAATAAAGGCCCGATTCATATAGTGTTTTGAAATGAAATTGAATATTTGCTAAGTGTTGTTATGTGTTTATCATTTACAGATTTACTATATTCATCATGTCTTCTGCACTATCACTTCAGAGCATACTAGATGCTCACAAGTTGAATGTTCCTAATATAGCTGTTTGTTTTCACTGTAACAAGTTGGGGCACTGGAAGAGGAACTGCAAGGTTTACCTTGCAGAATTAAAGAAGAAGAAGGGTAGTAAGACTAGCGCTTCTGATTCGGGCATGTTCATGATCGAAGTTAATATGTCACTAGGTCAAATTTCTACTTGGGTATTAGATACCGCCTGTGGTTCTCATATTTGCAATTTGTTGCAAGGACTAAAGGGAAGTAGGACTCTTGAAAAAGATGAGGTGATTCTATGTATGGGCAATGGAGCAAGGGTTGCGGCCATATCTGTAGGATCATTTAGTTTACATATGCCTACGGGCAAGACTATTATTTTGAATAATTGTTATTACGTTCCCTCTATTGTGAGGAATATTGTTTTGTATTCGTATGTTAGATGTGGATGGTTTTTCATTTATTATTAAGAATAATGAATGTTCTATCCTTAGAGATAATGTTCTTTTTGGACGTGGCATTTTAAATAATGGTCTGTATGTATGTGACGTAGAGCATGATTTACTTCAGATTGAATAAACTAATAAAAGAAAACGAGATGATGAAAATCTGACCTATTTATGGCACTGTAGGCTAGGTCATATTAGTGAAAATAGACTGCGGACATTGCATAAGGAAGGGTTACTTGACCCCTTTGATTTTGAATCATATCCTACATGCGAGTCTTGTCTATCGGGTAAAATGACTAAATCTCCATTTAGTGGACATGGAGAGAGGGCTGCAGATTTGCTAGGATTGGTACATACAGATGTATGTGGACCAATGTCTACGCAAGCCATGGGTGGATTTTCGTACTTCGTTACTTTCATAGATGATAGATCTAGATTCAGATATGTGTATTTGATGAAACACAAGTCTGAAACCTTTGAAAGTTCAAAGAATATAAACATGTAGTGGAGAAACAAACCAAACACAGTATTATAACTCTTCGATCAGATCGACGTGGTGAATACTTGAATGGAGAGTTTCTAGATTATCTCAAAGAAAATGGTATAGTCTCCCAGTGGACTCCTCCATATACTCCACCGTTAAATGGGGTATCTGAAAGGAGAAATCGAACTTTGTTAGACATGGTTCGGTCCATGATGAGCTATGCGAATCTTCCAGTATTCCTATGGGGTTATGCATTGGAAACCTCAGCATATTTACTGAATAAGATGCCTTCTAAATCTGTTCCTCAAACACCATATGAGATATGGAAAGAAAGGAAACCGAGTCTTAAACACGTTAAGATTTGGGGATATCCAGCTTATGTCAAGAAAGTTGACCCAGATAAGCTGGAATCTCGATCCGTAAAATGTAATTTTGTGGGATATCCTAAAGAGACTTTGGGGTATTACTTTTACACCGATCATCGGGTGTTTGTCTCCAGACATGCTACCTTCTTGGAAAAGGAGTTTATCCTTGAAGGAAACAGTGGGAGCAAAATTGAACTTGATGAAGTTCAAGAAGCACAAACTACTATGGATCAAGTGGAAATACCTGTTCAGACTGAACAACCTTCTGTGGAACAGCCCATTCGTAGGATAGGGAGAGTGTCTCACCAACCTGAGAGGTATTATGGCCTTGTCATTAAGAATGACAATGAGTTGTCAATCATTGATGATGACGACCCTGTGACCTATAATGAGGCTATGAGTAGTGTTGACTCAGAGAAATGGCATAGTGCCATGAAATCCGAAATGGAATCTATGTATACCAACCAAGTATGGACTCTGGTTGAGGCGCCTGAAGGTGTTAAGCCTATTGGGTGCAAGTGGGTATACAAAAGAAAGATTGGAGCAGATGGCCAGGTGGAGACCTATAAGGCCAGGCTCGTGGCAAAAGGATTCAAACAAAGGCAAGGGATTGACTTTGATGAAACTTTTTCGCCTGTAGCCCTGTTATAATCAATTCAGATTTTGCTTGCGATTGCTGCTTACTACGACTATGAGATCTGGCAAATGGACGTGAAAACGGCCTTCCTCAATGAGGAACTTGAGGAGGAAGTGTATATGACACAGCCAGATGGTTTTCTTTCCAAGGGAAATGAACACCTAGTGTGTAAGCTGCTGCGAACCATATATGGTTTAAGGCAAGCTTCTCGTAGATGGAACATCCGTTTTGATGAGACAATGAAAGAGTTTGGTTTTATCAAAAACATAGATGAACCATGTGTCTACAAGAAGGTTAGTGGGAGCGCGGTAACATTTCTTGTATTGTATGTGGATGACATACTTCTTATAGGAAATGATATATCGATGCTACAATCAGTCAAAGTATGGCTATCAAAGAACTTCACCATGAAGGACTTGGGAGAAGCATCCTACAATCTCGGTATGAAGATCTATAGAGATAGATCTAGAAGAATGATAGGTCTTACCCAGGGTACATACATCTAGAAAGTGCTTAAAAGGTTTAGCATGGAAAACTCCAAAAGAGGTCTCATACCGATGAGCCATGGAGTTTCCCTTTCCGAAAAAATGTCTCCTTAGACACCTGAGGAAAGAGAGCGTATGAGTAAGATTCCTTATGCTTCAGCAATAGGATCTATCATGTACGCGATGTTGTGTACAAGGCCTGATGTTGCTTATTCAAATAGTGTGACGAGCAGATATCAGTCCAATCCAGGTGAAGACCACTAGAAAGCACTGAAAAACATCCTTAAGTACTTGCGAAGGACTCAGGAAATTTTTCTTGTTTTTGGTGGTGAATCTGAGTTGAAAATAGAGGGTTATACTGACTCTAGTTTTCAATCAGAAAGTGATAGCAAATCCATGTCAGGGTACGTGTTTACTCTGAATGGTGGTGCAATTTAGATTGTTGAAAGAGGAGATGTCAACGTTGAGAGAGTTGACACACATAACAACATAGTAGACCCACTCACAAAGCCACTTTCTCAGAGTCACTTTGATCGTCATAAAGACAAGATGGGTATTAGATACCAGAGTGATTGGCTTTAGTACAAGTGGGAGATTGAAAGAGATATGTCCTAAGTCCAATCATGTATGAAGATTTAGGAATAACTTTTATGTAATCTGTTTTGATTTCATTGATATTAATAAAAGACTTGTTTTGTTTTTATTGCGGGCTCTATCTATTTAAATGTTTAAATAAGATATACCACAGTTTAGAGTAAAGCTTTTTATGGATTGTGATGAGATCATAATAATGAGACCTAAAAGATGATAACTCTAAACATAAATAGTTCCTGGTCGTAGGATTACTAACTGGTAATTAATAATCCGCAAAGATCGGTACATACTATGCTTGCTTCATTATGAAGGATGTCTGTTCTCATAGACATTTGTGTGGTGACACTATAGCTAGTATGTAAGTGCTTATTATAGAATAAGTTCACTGAACATGACTCACACAACTGAACAACTGATGGAGTTCACTCACGTGTTAGCAGTTGTTCACATAGTGATAGTTGTACAAGTATCCTTAGACTTGAGGTCATCATAGTCATCTTGTGTACACTGAACTATGCTTTGGTTTAGTTCTTAGTCTCAAGGGACAATTATAAGGGCTCTACTGGGTATAGGAATTTGTACACGAAGATAATGTAAGATCAATAAAGGATCTACCCCTTCCAGTGTAGGAAGAGAATGTTCAATGCTGATCCACTTATGTTAGTTCAGGAATCTCTGGCCAGAGTGAATGAAATTAGAAAGGAGTTTCTAATTTACATTAAATAGAACTAAGCATAGTGAATGGGAAAGCAAGTGATTAAATAAGATAGGTTTGACACAAGTTCCATGCCTTGTAATTAATCGTGACATTGCAGGGTAGAAGGAATTAATTGTACGATAATTACTCACTGAATAGGTTCTTGGTATTCTAAGCAGTGAATTTGTATTATCCGGATAGTCGCGATATGCTGAGAAGTATCCCTCACGATGTAGAATAAATATGATTAATTAATTAATCATATTTAATGAATTAGAGAATTTATATAAATAATGATAAAATAGTTTTATTTCTATTTATTTATGAAATAAATAATTAATTGGCAAATTTAATAATTGATTAAATGAGATTTAATTGATTATAAATTAATTAAGAAAAGGTTCTTAATATTATTAATTAAGAATTTAATTTTTGGAAATTAAATCAAGTGAGAGAATTATTTCTAAAGAGTTTAGAAAAAGAATTAATAATTAAAAGGTGTTTTAATTATTAGTGAGAATAATAAAGGGTTAATAATAATATTTTATGGGAAAATTTTCAGCTGAAAATTTTGCCTATAAATATACTATTATAAACCCTATTTTTGCCTCAACCAAAAAGATTTACAAAACCCTAATTCTCTCCATCTCCTCCTCCTTCATTACATCGTTTTCTTGGTGGATACCGGTGGAGTGCTTCACACTTGAGGAGAAGCTGCTAAGGATCTCCGTTCATCGTTTTTGGATCGCCATTAAAGACCTCCATCTTTACATTAACGTAAAACTTCTTAAGGTAAACATACTGAACTACGAATTAAATATTATTTTTCGCATGGATCCTGCGGAGGGTTTCGTTTATTTTTAAGATTTAAATTTATGTTTTCGCTACGTTTATGTGCTAAAAATCCTTCAGGTACACTATGCTCACCATCCTTATTCTTAGGGCTTCTTTGATTTTCACCCTGTCCCTCACCTTTCTTACCCACCTTCGCACTCCCCTCTTTAGGTTTGGTGGATTTTACAACTGATCTCTTTTGAAAGAAAACAGAGGGGGCTTTCTTAGCTTTGGATTTAGAAACTTTTGATGGTTTGGCATCTTGGGTAGGCAATTGTTGGGTCATCGACACAGTTGCCATTGCTGCACTAGAAAGCAAAGAAATGTTTGAGGTTGGAAGAGTAGAGACAGTTGAAATTACCTCACTTACCTGAGGTGTCTCCATTACTGGAAAGTAGAAGAGTGGCACCTCTTTGTGGTGATCTGCTCTATTGAGATCTGCAATCATTCTTCTTTCTTGAACCCAACAATTTAACTTGTTGGTTGGGTTGTCAAGCACAATGTCCTCAGAGAGGTGGTTAGCAAGCATCATGAAAAATCTAGCATAATACACACTCTTACCCCTCTTATTAAGCTCCCCTAACTTAAACCCCAACTCAAACAAGACTAGATCACTAAAATTGAAGTATTTATCAATTACTAGCATGTAAAGCATGGATATATTAACAGAATCAAAATTGCTAATTTTACCAGAAAATACTTTAGTAACTACATCACACAGGTAACTCCATTCTTTCCTAAGACCCAATCTCCTAATTTCACTTAATTTAGAGATGGTGAGTGCATAACTCATGGAGTTTAACATGTTAAAAATATCAGTGTCTGTGTGTGGAGTAGTGACAGTATTATCAGGAATCCTAAAGCATGCTTTAACAATGTCACTATTAACACATAATTTCTTACTTTTAATAGTGAAAGTGATGGTCTTGTCAGTTGAGTTGTACACTGCAGTTGTCCATATCTCCTCCACAACCTCACAGTAGATAGTGGGAGACTCTAGCATGTCATAGTTGAGCTTACACATTCCTTTTACAAACACCCAACACATGTGAATGTGTTGTCACTATCAATAGATGTTTGAATTGATCATCCGTCGGGTATGCTTGTCATCCGTCGGGTTGCCTTGTTGATCATCCGTCGAGTAGCTTTGTTGATCATCCGTCGGGTAGCTATTTGACACTTGACTTCATTTCACTTATACAGAATTACAAGACATCTTATATTTATAATTAATCAACCTATTCTGCATATCTAATTAAAGTCAACATGACTTATATGCTACTACAAAATCTATACAAAGATGTTTGCAGAAATGTGTTACATGACTTATTGTTACATAAGCTACTCACCCGATGGATATCAATTAGTCATCTGTCGGGACTATATTGAATCATCCGTTGTGACTATAATTGATCATTCGTCGGGTGCTACATTTTTCACTAAGTTAAATATACTAAGGTGTTTTATTAATGTAATCATCAAGTTCATAACATATTCCTAACACATACCACCACACTCAACTTATACCTCCACCCAAGGAGGAACCCTGGTAGGGGCAACTGAGGCTCAGCCACAAGGGATTAATTCCCTGGCTCCTCAAGGGACAAATCCCCAACTTCAGCAGCTACACGCACCTGTGAACTCTCAACCCTTTGGGTATGAGTACTCGACAATTGTGACTACTAACCCCCCTTACGGGATGCCTCTATACCCCGAAGTTGGAGGGAGTGGAAATTCTAATAGGAGTGAAGCACAAGGACGGATTCCCCAATACATACGTGGCTTGGCTCCTATTCTGGAGGATCAAGAATTCTCTGGACCTTATACTGAAAGAGACTCCGAGTCATCGGATGATGATGTCGCTCCAAGAAGGAGACGTGCTGGCAAAGAGCCGATGGCTGATACTGAACAACGCTCCAGGAGCACTCAAGGGATGAATCCCCAAGATGTTTAAGAGAGGATCAGGGCTCATGAAGCTGATATCCAAAGGCTGAAGCGTGACCTAGAGAAACAACTGGCCCCAAGACCCCCACTTGTTCTAAGACGGAGAAATCATCCTCCAATCATAAACCTAGATGGTCCAATACCAAGAAGGGCAGTTGCCCCAAGGGCTGATCCAAGTGATCTTATGCCCCTAGGAGATCCTGATAATCCAAACCCACCATTCACTGATGAGATAATGAATGCTCACATATCAAGAAAGTTCAAGATATCCACCATCAAAGCATACGATGGTACTGGCGACCCTGCTAATCACGTTAGGACGTTCTCTAATGCTCTGTTGCTACAGCCCGTGAACGACGCTATTAAGTGTCGGGCCTTCCCTCAAACCCTATCGTGTATGGCTCAAAGGTGGTACAGTCGTCTGCCCCCAAATTCTATTGGATCCTTTAAGGACTTGAGCCAAGCTTTTATCAAGTAATTCATAAGTGGCAGAGTGCAGAGAAGAGTTCAGCTTCCCTCATGGGCATAATCCAAGGAGCAAAGGACTCCCTGAGAAAGTATCTGAATCGATTTACGAAGGATGCTTTGAAGGTCCCTGATCTTGATGATAAGGTAGCTATGATAGCTCTACAGCAAGGGACTAGAGACGAGTTATTTAAAATGTCCCTGGCTAAGGGCCCTCCCAAAAGTATGTTACAGCTCCAGGATAGAGCCGGAAAGTATATCAAGGTGGAGAAGAGTATGAAGAAGACAGCTATGAACAATGAACCTACTGGAAATAAGAAGAGGAAGACGGATCAGGAGTACGACACTAAAGACAAGTATCCACGAATTGGTAAAAGCTCTGACTCCTCCTCTTCTAATAAGAATCAGCAGCCAAGGTTTGATGAGTATGCGAGGTTGAACACCCCAAGGAGCCAAATCCTTATGGAAATTGAAAAGGATAATGATTTCAAATGATCGAAGCCACTAAGGGGAGACCCCTTGAAAAGAGACAAGAGTCGGTACTGCAGGTTTCACAAAGATATCGGTCATGATATTGATGATTGTAGGCAACTCAAGGATGAGATTGAGTATCTGATCCGAAGGGGAAAGTTTGGACGTTTCACCAAGGGTGAAGAGGCCGGAGGCCAAAAGAGAGATAATGATCGAAGAGATGACGATCGGAGGGGTAACGACAGAGATCGCAACCCACAGCCCTGAAGGCCAGTAATCAATATGATCTCAGGAGGACCTACAACAACTGATACTACAAGGAATTCCCGAAAAGCTTATGTAAGAGAAGTAATGAGCATAGTTGGAGAGCCATCTAAGCGTTCTAAGTCAGAGATGAGGCTTGAATTTGGTGACCCAGACCTTGAAGGTTTGAAATTTCCTCAGGATGATCCTCTAGTTATCACTCCGATAATTAGAAATTGTCCTGTTATGAGGGTCCTAGTGGACAATAAAGCTCCCGTGGACATTCTGTTCCATGACACATTCATAAGGATGGGCTACCATGATTCTCAACTAACTCCATCCGACGCACCCATCTACAGGTTTAACCATGTGGAATGCAAAGTCGAAGGAGCCATACAACTTCCCGTAACCATCGGAGAAGAACCCAGAGAGGCCACGCAGATGTTAAACTTTTAGGTTGTCAAGGTAGCCTCTACCTACAATGCTATCATGGGTAGAACAGAAATCCACGCTTTTAAGGTTGTGCCCTCAACCTATCACATGGTACTGAAGTTCCCAACTAGGAATGGTGTTGGAGAAGTGAGAGTAGATCAAAAAATGGCCCGCAGTTGCTATGTTGTAGCACTTAGGCCCGATGGAACCGGGGGGGGCAGGTCCTCCCCATAGAAGATATGGATATCCAAGAGAATGACGAACTACGAGGAAAGCCAGCCGAGGACTTGGTCTCAATTCCCTTAGGTCCCTTAGATCCGGAGAAGGTCACGTACATTGGGGCATCTCTGAACAACCCCTTGATGGGCCGAATGACAACTTTCCTCCAAGAAAACAATGATGTATTTTCTTGGACAACAGCTGATATGCCTGGGATTGACCTAAACCTTATAACTCATAGGTTGAACGTTGATCCAACTCGGAAGCTGTAAAGCAAAAGAAGAGAACTTATATCCCTGATAGGCTGTAAGCCATTAAGTATGAGGTCGAGAAGCTTTTAAAAGCTGGATTTATTGAGGAAGTGCAATTCCCTGAATGGTTGGCCAACCCCGTAATGGTTAAGAAGCCCAATAGAAAGTGGAGGATGTGAATTGACTTCACTAACTTGAATGATGCTTGTCTCAAGGACTGCTACCCCTACGAAGAAATGATACCCTGATAGATGCCACTGCTGGACACGAGATGCTAAGCTTTATTGATGGCTTCAGTGGTTACAATCAGATTAGAATGCATAAGGATGACACCCCCAAGGTATCTTTCATAACTGACTTTGGTGTATTCTGTTATCTTGTTATGGCTTTTGTTCTTAAGAATGCAGGAGCTACTTACCAAAGACTGGTAAACAAGATATTTGCCCATCTAATTGGGAAGACCATGGAGGTGTATGTTGATGACATGTTAGTCAAAATCCTAAGCAAGGCCGATCATGTTAGTCACCTCAGAGAGGCGTTTGAAGTGCTGAGGCACCACAAGATGATGTTAAACCCAGCCAAGTGTGCTTTTGGCGTTGGGTCTGGAAATTTTTTGGGTCACATGGTCCCTAGGAGGGGGATAGAGGCCAACCCGACAAGATCAAAGCCATGGAGCCACCACGATCCATCAAGGATGTTCAGAAGCTGACATGAAGAATTGCAGCTCTAGGGAGGTTCATCTCCAAGTCTGGAGACAAATTTTTGCCCTTTTTCAAAACCCTTAAAAAGGTGAAGGACTTTGAATGGGAAGCTGAGAGCCAAGAGGCCTTTTAATAGCTGAAGAAGTACATGACTAAAGCCCCGTTGTTGGCTAAACCAAGTCCGGAGGACACTCTTTATTTGTACCTCACGGTACCTGAATAATCTGTGAGTGCAGTCCTCGTGAAGGAAAATCAGAAGCTCCAGAAGCCTGTATACTATGTAAGCAAGGTGCTTCATGGAGCAGAGTTGAATTACTCCACCACGTAGAAGTTCGCGCTTGCTCTCATCACAGCCTCGAGGAAGTTAAGACCATACTTCTAGGCTCACAAGATCAAAGTCCTGACGGACCAACCTCTGAGGAACATTCTTCATAGCCCAAAGGCCAGTGGAAGGCTCATCAAGTGGGCGATTGAGTTAGGAAAATTTGATATCAAATACAAGCCTCGAACGGCCATCAAGGCTCAGGCCTTAGCAGACTTCGTGGTCGAATGCATCATTAACGACCAAGAAGTCGGGGGGCAAGAGATAGTAACCCCAGAAGGAGGAGAGAATGAGAAGGATGAAGAAATAACCTTGAAAGAGTATTGGGTTTTTCATTTTGATGGAGCGTCCAAAACAAAATCTAGTGGTGCAGGCCTAGTCTTGCAAATCCCTGATGGGTTTATGATTGAATATGCTTTGAAGTTGGACTTCCCGACTACGAACAACAAAGCATAATATGAAGCATTGATAGCTGGCTTAGGCTTGGCTAGAGCCGTGAGGGCCAAAAACCTGAAGGTCTGCAGAGACTCAAGACTTGTAGTTGCTCAAATTAACTGGGAGTTTGAGGCCAATGATGATACTATGACCAAGTACCTGAGAGTCATAAAGGGAATACTGACTCAGTTTGATGAATGGTATGCAAAACATGTTCCGAGAAAGAAGAATACTATGACAGATGCTTTGTCTCAGTTCGCCTCATCTGAAATTGAGAATTATCCGAGAAATATTTACTTCCAGGTCTTGAAGATCCCTACTATTCATGTCATAAATCTGATAGCACCGGTTGGTATGGCAAGCTGTTGGATAGACCCGATCAAGACCCACTAAGAAACTGGGTGGATCCCCGATGATGCCCATGAGGCACACAAGCTGTCGGTTAGAGCATTGAGATACTCATTGATTGAAGCCCTCCTTTACAAAAGGTCCTTTGTTATTCCGTACTTGAAGTGCGTAAGACCTCTTGAAGCAGAGGAGGCACTTAAAGAAGCCCATGAAGGGATTTGTGGACAACACTAGGGGGTAGAGCCCTCGCTCATAAGATAACTCGGTTGGGATTCTACTGGCCAACTATGCTAGCCGATGCAAAGGATTATGTGAAGAAATGTGATAGATGCCAGAGGCACGCTCCAATAGTACGACAGCCCCTAGAGAGGCTTACGTCGATCAACACACCCATACCTTTTGTAATGTGGGGAATGGACATACTTGGACCATTTCCTGTAGCATTGGGACAAAGGAAGTTCATTGTGGTAGCCATAGACTACTTTATAAAGTGGATTGAGGCTAAGGCACTAGCCAAGATAACCACCAAGAAAATTACCCAATTCTTCTGGGAGAATGTGATATGCCGATATGGAATCCCACACATCCTTGTCACGGATAATGGGAAACAATTTGATAATGCAGAGTTCAGAGAGTACTACAACGATAACAGCATAGAACTTCGCTTCACCTCGGTTGCACATCCTCAGGCAAACAGGAAAGTGGAAGTTGCTAATAGAATCATCCTTGATGGACTTAAGAAAAGGGTTGAACGCTCGAGAAACACTTGGGTGGATGAGTTGCTGCCTATACTATGGGCATATCGTACCACCTGCAAAGTGACAACTGAAGCTACCCCGTTCATGCTGGCTTACGGAGCCGAGGAAGTGGTTCTCCTTGAGATCACTCATGGATCGCCTAGGATCGAAGCTTACGAGCCAGAGACCAACGAAGAAGGCATGAGGCCAATGCCCGCAATGCAGAGCATCAACAAAGAGCCTTTCTCTATTACAATAGACGGGTTAAAGAAAGGTTCTTTCAACAGGGAGATTTGTTTCTGAGGAAGATTGAGGCATCAGGAATAAGGGAGAGAGGAAAGATAGCCCCTAACTGGGAAGGACCTTATAAGGTCAAGAAGACACTGAGACGAGGATCCTACAAGTTAGAGACCTAGAATGGTGATGAAGTGCCTCGTACTTGGCATGCTTCAAACCTGAAGACTTATTATGTTTAGGATATTCACTACATGTTCCTAGTACTTAGTATTAAGTTTTTAAATAAGGTCGACGAAACCATCTTATGTAAGGGTTGAACCCATTTCTTAGAGATATTGTCTATTTATGCAAGTTTATTTCTATCATCTTGTCTACCAATTTATTTAAGTACAAGCATCTAAAGAATGCAAGTCCCGAAGGACCATATACCGAAAATAAAAGACAAGCATGAAATGAAATCAAACAAAATGCATAAATAAAGATCCCAAAGGATCATAAGTTAAAGTCCTGAAGGACCGATATGTTACAGACCAATAACGTTCAAATAAACAAGTTCTAAAGATCAAAGCCACATATGGCATTCAAAGTCATGTAATGCCACATCATTCACCCATCATCGGAATCCCCCTCGCCATTGGAGCCTTCCTCAGAAGAAGAATCACTGCTCCCTAGAATCGGCTCCCTAATCTTTCCGCGAAGGGTTGCCCTGGACTTGGGACTACGCGAGGGGGCTTTGCCTTTAGAGCCGGAACCAAAACCCAAGTGACTGGAGCTCGACTGGGACCTCATGCGAGGAGTCGAATGCACATATCTGGAAGCTTTCCCAGATGGGTCCATAACAGGCAGCTGCCAGGGGCAAGATAGAAGGCTTGAATCAACCACATCTGGCCATACGCCTTGAGCATCTTTGATTCCTCTATTCCAACCTATTTCCAGGTTAACAGGGCGCATCTCATCATCGTGCTCATCCATCATTGTGGTGAACCTAGTGGATCTGTGATAAGCAGCCTCGAGGTCTTTCCACTTCTTCTTCCTCTTCTCCTCTGAGCTAGCATATTTCCTCTCCATGATGGCGAGATTGCCCTCTACTTCATGAGCCCTAGACTCCCACTCCCCCGAGGAGATAGTCATCAGCTTCATGGAAGCCTGCAATGCATTATAGTCTCTTCTTATTTTGATGGCTTGAGTAGAGGACGCCGCAAAATAGGCATTGGCCTGACAAAGAAAATATGAGTTTGAGTATGAAGGGCCGAGCCCCCAAGGAGTGATCCCTATAATATTTTCCAAGTTCTAAGAAAAAGAAAACTTAGACAAAAATTTACACAAGGAGAAACATACCTGATAGAGGGCTTGAGCCCCCAGCATCTCAGTCTCGAGAAGCATCTCACCTGAAGAGACGAACAAGAGGTCGGGAGGAGTAATACAGTTCTTCGACCACTCGAGGGCAAGGCCCGGGTTGCCAAGAACAGAGTCGTTGGAAGAGAT
This sequence comes from Apium graveolens, assembly GCF_009905375.1. Taxonomy (NCBI): domain Eukaryota; kingdom Viridiplantae; phylum Streptophyta; class Magnoliopsida; order Apiales; family Apiaceae; genus Apium; species Apium graveolens. The sequence continues at coordinate 23,512,937 of NC_133649.1, read as the reverse complement.
ATCCCATCCAGGCTCGAAAGGGGTCTTGAAACTCCCGTCAAAATCTTTGGTCCTCTTTTGACCAGATCCTGACGCCTCAAGGAAAGCAGGGACCTTAGGAATATGGTTGGCCTTCTTAATTGCATCTCTGGCCATCCTGCCCATAACGGCATCGCTCGGCTTGGCTTTGGTGTCAAGAGTCTCAGCATCTAATAAGAACAGAAGAAAATAGATATAAGAATAAACTTGCACAAAGTAAGGGAAAACAAAGATAAATACCCTATATAGAGAGAGGCAACTAAGGCCAGCCTCGACAAGCTTAACTTCTGTCACAAACTCCCAATAAGGGGTCCTCCCATCATCGTCAATAAGGAGGTCTCAGGAATGAAGCTCGACATCAGAAAGGTTGAGAATGAAGTGTGAACTATCAACTGGGCTACTAAAATCACGTCTGAAGTATGCCCCCAGTCTCCATCCTTCCACTCAACGACCACAAACTTCTTGTTCCAATTGTGATTTTAGTCATTAAGGGAACTGGTTTTCACCATTTGAGGAACGTACTCTATGTTGTATCACAACCAAACCAGGCCGAGTCATAGGAGAAACCTTCATTATGAAGATACTAAGGAACATCATCACGCTCAAGGGGATGCCTAAGTCATGTCATCTCACTATGAATAGAATGATGAAAGACCACCCGTTAGGGTAAAGCTGGCATGGATGAATCTTGAGTTCGGCTAGAAGCCTTGGAATGAAGGGGTGCAGAGGAAACCTTAGCCCAAAATTAAGGGCCGCCTTGAACACAAACAGCCTTTGGTGGCAAAGGTTACAAGCCCTCTCACTTGGCTTAGCTCTACGAACCCTTAAGAATTCGGAACAGGCGTAAATCGACTTAATCACCTTGACATCCTTCTCACGAAGTATACTTCTGTGATAAACACATCGAAATGGACGGTACGAGGGTACTCGTCTGCCCTCTCATCCAGCATACTCTTTAGACTGTTCGAACAACGGTTAATAGAGAAGGGGGAGATAAGAGCTATACCTTGGAGAGAGCGGAGAGTAGCCCTCTTTTGCAGAGCTTCCTTCTGGGAGAAATAGGACTTGATAGGATCTTGTCCACCTGACATTCTTGAAGAGCTTGGAGAAAGATAAGAGCTTGAGAAGATTTGAGAATTTGAGAAGTTGGGAAATGAAGGTGTGAATGAAAATGAGCACTTCTCATCTTCTTTTATAGGAAAAAGGTCACCTGCTATATCAGGTCATAAGCCTGCCTGGTTCGGGCTAGCAAGTACCTCGTTAAAAGAACACCGGAAATGGTGAGGAAGAACGATCAAAAGGCAAGAAAAGACGACATAATAAGCGAGAAAAGCGATGCAGGACACCGCTTATCATATCAGTCTTCCAAAAAAAGCCTGGCTGAAACTAAATACAAGTCATTAGCCTTAATTAAGGAATAATTTTGATAATCATCATGATTAGAAAAAATGGTAAGGATTAACACCACTCCCGATCGACCATCCACACATGGGAGCATATGGCCGACCAGGAGCCTCCGTATCAGAGCCATGACGGCCACAACTTCCATGTGGGGAAGCTCCAGCCGACCAAACAACAAATAGAGGCCTTTTGGCCTACCAGGAGCCTCCGTATCAGATCCGTGATGGCCACAACTTCCATGCGGGGAAGCTCCGGCCGACCAGGCAACAAATTGAGGCCTTTTGGGCTACCAGGAGCCTCCGTATCAGAGCCATGACGACCACAACTTCCATGCAGGGAAGCTCCGGCCGACCAGGCAACAAATGGAGGCCTTTTGGCCTACCAGGAGCCTCTATATCAGAGCCATGACGGTCACAACTTATGTGCGGGGAAGCTCCAGCCGACCAACCAATAAATGGATGCCTTTTTGCCTACCAGGAGCCTCCGTATCAGAGCCATGATGGCCACAACTTACGTGCGGGGAAGCTCCGGCCAACCAACCAACATTTGAGGCCTTTTGGCCTACCAGGAGCCTCCGTAGCAGAGCCATGACGACCACAACCTCCGTAGTGGCCTTGGCCTACCATCCAACAAAATAAGGTCTTATTACTCACTAAAAGCTCTTGTAGGAGATCCCTGAGGCCTTCAAAGGTTGCTCCGGAGGCCTCCTGGAGAGGTCCTCTGGAGATTTCTTGAAAAGGATATCTCCCAGCAGAATAAATTTCGTGAAGACTAAAACGTCTACGAGAACGAGTTGGTTGAAGTGCATAACATCCTACAAGAGAAGTTTGGACAAATTCAACAGAGTACAAGACTTCCGATATGGGAAAGTTCAGTTGAACATAGAGTGTTCAGCAAGAATGAGTACAGAATGTCCACCAGGATGAGTACAGTATGTTCGCTGAAACAGCCATAGCTGAGCCCTGAGGAACTCAAAGGCAACCATGAAATTAATTCCATGGACAACCAAGAGCAACAAGGACATAAAAAGGTATGTAGAAACCTTGAACTCTTAGTGAAAAGCTCCAAAAAAAGTTAGGGGCAGGGACCCCTGGCCAACCACCTCTAGGCCGACCAGGAGGTGGCCGACCAGGAGGTCCTCCTCCAAGTGGTCGAGCAGGCTGCATTTTGAAGCAAGGGGCCAAGCAGAGCCTCCTGCTGCAGGAGGTTCTGCTCGACCCCGACGACCCCCCTTAGAAAATTTTGAAAAAATTCGAAAAAATGGAAAAATTTAGAAAATTTTTATTTTTTTTAAATTTTTAGGATTTTAAGATTAAGCCCAGATTAGGGCCGATTAGTGAAATTAAGTCTGGATTAGGGTCGATAAGTGTATGTTAAGCGTAATTAACCCGAATTAGGGGGAATTAGTGATTTGTGCATGAAAATTAGCCCCGATTAGAGCCACCTTGACAAAGGTTAGGGGTGAGAAAAGCTCGATTTATAGTCCCGATTAGGACCGTTTAGTGTTGAACACCATCCAAATAGCCTCTATGGGGGCCTTAAGTGTGTATACTCACATTAATAAACCGTTGTAAACGTGTAGGTCGCTCCACACTTTACGATAACGCGGCGTCCATGAAGGGCCGATACCCATGAAGGGCCGGTACCCATGAAGGGCCGATACCCGAGAAGGGCCAAAAGTACCTCGAGTCGCGAATAGACCATTATAACTTCCACGAAAACTCAAGCAATATTCACGGAAGTTGGGGGCAAATGATATGGATAGAAAATACATCCTAAAGACACATTAAATGTCGTATTAATTCCACTTGGGCTTCTTGTCTAAAAGTCCAGTACAGGCCTGTCTGGTCCGGACTCATAGTAGACTCAAGACGGCCCATGTAGATAAGGCCCACTAGGTGAGGTCATCAAGGTCCACGAACACAAGCTGTTCACGGACTAGGCCCAATACGGCTGGAAGAGCAGAGACATGTGTTCTAAACGGACTCAAAGTCCTACACAGAAGGTTCTAGAACTCCTTCCTCAATAGGACTTTTAATCACCATCTAAGTTGGAGACTTGTCCATCAAGTCTCCCAACCGAAGCCTAACCCTAGACTCACCTCTATATAAAGGGCTCTACCCCTCAATCTAGAACTACGTTTTTGGCTTGATTCTCTACAACACAGAGGTACGCAGGCATCTTGCAAGGATCGATAGTCCCGAACGCAAGAGCAACCATTAAAGCTCGAAGCTTACCAACCCTAACATTAAATACTAAAGTACTCAGGTTTTTATTCCACAACAATGAGCTTAACGAATCGAACCGAACTTTTTGGGTGTTCGCTTCGTTAAACTCGGATTCGAGTTCAGTTCAGTTTATTCCTGAATTTCGGTAATACATTAAATTTTTTAATTGATATTTCAACGATCTAGCCGTATGGATGTTAAGATATATAGATTTCAGTCATGTCATAAAATCATCAAAAAATTTCAAATTTATTTTGCATGACTTTACAAGAAAAATTGAGTAAAAATACTACCTCTAAAATAAAATTCGATCAAATAATTTTTTAAGTTATTTTTTTCGATCTCACTGTACAGATGTTAACAAATATTTATTTTAGTCATATAAAAAGTTTTTTTGAAGAACAAAAATGTTAATTCATTAATAAAAAGTCATACAATATCTACACCAATGATCGAGTCGAACAAATAGTAAATTGTAATAAGTTGTCCTCATGAAAAAACGGTTAACCGATATTTTGAAGATGATGTATATACAAATACAACTACCCACTTCATGCATTCTCGTTGATTTACTGGTACAATCTTCATAATGTCCCGAAGGAGCTATTGTTTGAACTATCGACCAGAACTGCGATTTCATACAAAATTTCATCATTGAATCAAAAACTCCGCTTGCAACCAAGAAGCGAAAAATAAACCTCTCACCAAGGATAGAACAACATGAAAATACAAGCCAAAAATTGAAATAAAAACAAATAGAAACAAATGTAAAATAAAAAAACTTAGATCTGATAATCAGAATCACAAGATCGGCCATAAATTCTCGACTCCAATAAGCCTTGTTTGAATCGAAGAAAAAGCCAACTCAAAGCATCGATAATGTAGATCTAGAAAAACAAACCTAACATAATCAAAAAAATCAAAATTATTCGCCTAACAGAAAGAGGAAGATTATTGAAAGAAAGAAATCAAACAAAACAAATAAAAGTATAAAAAGTTAATTTTTTTTTTGCTTTAAATTAAGTTAAAAAATTCTAAAATGTATCATCTATAAACATGTCAACTGTGAGTGCGATTAGATAATTAACGTGCTTAATATGTCTTATCGGTTATCATCAAGGGTTTGATTATTACTAACAACATCTTGTTAAGAATCCTTAACTGAAAAATATCAAACATGACAAAAATAAATATTATAGATATTATGTAAAAGTTGTCCACTTCAATGGTGCATTCCCAGTAAACTATAATTTTAGTCAACCTATCTATGTTAAACAACTATTTTTGTCGAATATATATATATATATATATATATATATATATATATATGTATATATATATATATGTATGTATATATGTGTGTGTGGGCGCGTGTGTGGTGAAATTACACATCATCTATTATTATAATAAAATAATATATTTTTATTTATAATGACTTGAAAGAATTGCAACATGCTATTTTTTAAAAATAGTCGATCATTATAGTCAACTCCATCAGAGTAAATTAGCTTACATGTTCAACAAATTTTATATAATTATTATTTTATTAATTTTAGCCAACTATTTTATCTAACCGTTGGAGATGCTCTAATACCCGAGATTTGTCGGAAGAGAACACATATTTTGAAATACTTGATCAGAAAATTTAAAATAAAATCCTTAAAGCATTTATAAATGACTCAATGGTTGTACAATACCTTGGTTTGGGTTATGGTAACAAATATCACCACAAGCCCAAAACGGAAAGCGCCATAACCCAATTACTGATCAGAATTCAGAAGACAAATTGACAAGGCCCGTAAGTTTTTCTTCCCTAGAACACTAAAATGAATTCAATGTTTCGAAGGTTACCATATTTCATTCGGCTTCCAAAATTTTGTAAATCGCTTTTAAGAAATTTGTGCAATGTCAGTCCTTTACCCTATGGTAATATATATCCTCGTATCAAATGGGATTTTACTAAATCCATTTTAGTACATACTTTCTGGTCCATGTTCTTGAATATTTCACCCAATAAAAACGTTCTTCCATTGATGATAAGTTATAAAATTTCTTTTAACCCCTGCAGAAGCAGAACTGCTTACGAGCTTGTAAACAAATTTATGAATTTAAGTTCAAGACTGAATAGCACATAATGGTGTTAATATGGAATGAGGATGGCTACTTATTCAAAATTAGTCAAAAAAATAAGTTACAATATAGTGTCGGTAATATTCTAAATCTTGCTATTTATGTTAATACCTGAGTGCATTTCAAATAAAAAAATTCATACTCCCTCCATTTTTTTATTTATCGTTTTTATTTTTACACACATTTTAATATATTTTGACCGGCTAGTTAAAATTGTTATTTGTAAAATTTTCTTTTTGTAAATAAAAGTATACAACTTATATTTTAATTTACAAAAAGAAAATTTTAAAAATTATATTTTTAACTAAACGGTTAAAACACATTGAAATATATGCAACAGTCAAAGTGATATAAAAAAACAGAGGAGTATGTTATTTTGTGTAAAATTTTCTAATCAATTTTATGAATGTATCATTGTTTATATGAAATTGCGCTAAGTTTCTTTTTTTCCCTTTTCCTGTTTTTTAACTTTATTTTTTTCTCTTTTTCTGTTTTTTAACTTTATTGAGTACCTTTTGCAGAAGAGGTGAACAAATTTATTAAAAATATGCGTATATTTAAGAAATTTTAAAATAATTAATTTATAACTTAAACTAAATAAGTGACTTATAAGTGATAAGTTGATGAATGTTTATAAGTTATATTAGTATATAACTCGTGCGATGCACGATTTGTTAATTTTTTTATGCTAAACACGATTGTTTTTATCATTATATATTTTAAAATATAATTTTAATATATTTTTGTTGGGATTCGAACCATATACCCCTAGTGTAATAATTTTATAATGCACCACTATTATTTTTATCATTATATATTATAAATTATATTTTTAATATATTATTGGTAGGATTTGAACCTTATACTTTTTGTATAATAATTTTTAAGATTATATCTAATGGTTCTCTTTAGTTTGATATGATGGCTCTGAATTGAGTGACGAAGGACCAACAACCAAACTTTTAATATTTCGTCTTTAATATAATAGTATAGATAAGTGTTTTGATAATTTTAATTATAATTCAGATATTTTTACTTAAATGGATTAAAATAAATAATTTTTAAATATAATTATTTTAAGTCTTATATTTTAAGTTAGAATAACATATTTTTAAAACTAAAATTAATAAAAAAATCAAAAATCAAAAATCAAAAATTAAAAATAAATTGAAAAAAAGTACGTCGTTATTAAGATTCGACTTATCAACTTATAAGTTATAAATTTAACTTATAAATTAATTTGAGTCGACAAACATTCGGCGATAAACTGTTGCAGACTTATAAGTTATTAAACTGACTTATCACATTTTTCAAATAAGATATATAATCTCAAGTCTATTAAAACAATACATGCCCCGGTTAAAATTTTCTCCTCACATCTCTACTTAATTTCGTAATGTCATTTCAACCTAAGGCAAACCAAACCAAATTTATACCAAACCAAACATACTGCATTTATCATGTTTAGATAGCAGGAGATGTACGCACAGCAAATGCTTTTATTCCAATTAATAGGGAGGTTATTTATCATTGAGAAATATAGTCCTTCAAACAGTTTTTAAAACTGTTCCTAATAATTAGCTGTCATTATTTTATTGGTTATTTAATAAGAATTGTCATCAAAACCGGCCCTGAGATTCACCAGACCTAACCAAAATCAGTTTATAAGACCATAATCTATATAAAATATGTAAATTCTTAAACTTTCATTTAAAAGAGTTTAAAATTTTTGGGACCTTTTGGTGTGAGTGGCCCTAAATACGAGCCTTACTCGCCTATAGACATGACCATCCTTGATTATCATAGACCACTCATAAATTAATATGAGCATATAAATAAAAATATGTAACGTGTCATTTGAGAAAGTTTTTGAAATTATTTTCAAAATACATAGCATTGACATGATTTTGCAATTTCAGGAGACGGGATGATAACTAAACACAATCTCAAATGCCCGGCGCCTTGTAAGAATGTTAACCCGAGCCTTGCATTCAGCCTACCGGATGCCATTAGTTTTATACTTCCTCTTTTACTTAATTCTATACTTCACTTTTTGACATGTTTTTAGTGATATTTTAAAGTATAGTTTTATAATATATTTTTAAATTATTATTTTTTTGAATTAAAGTTTTATATTTAAATATTTATTAAAAAAATTTGAAAAAATATTATAAAACTATATTTTATAGAAATCTCGAAATACGTGTAAACAGTGCACGTATATATCCCAATAGGACAGAGGTAGTACAAGCCAGTCGAGGCAGCCAACTGATGATAGTCAATTCTGTATGCAGAAGTTATAATTATTTGAGGACTACACTTTATAAACACTAAACATTCACTCATGTAGCCGAAAGTAATGGATTTAGACACAATCTTTTAAATTTTCAACATCCGTGTTTCTATAGTCACCACGGAACACCTTCAACCCTGGAACTATATTACTACAATCTGATTCAAATATTTTGATGATTTTCAATCGTCGGTAACATGTCAATGTCAAATTTCTATCCAATCCTATTAAAATTATAGGTGTTTATCCTGTTTTAAGATTTGTGCTGCTTTGTCAATTTAACTGGCGTGTTGAATTGCGTACGGCTGTTATCATTACAAGTGTATATGTTTATAATGTGAAATATACTATTAATTATATATTTTCAAAGTTCTTTTACATGTGCGCTTTGCATAAATAGATTGTGCAAGTTAATTTTCTCATATAGAGCATGTTACAGGAAGAAACTAGCCGTAGAACTAAGTTTTTCGGAGGTTGTCAAAATCAAAGAAAGCCGATGAATTTTATAACTAATCTTATTTGATCGGTAGAATGTCAAAATTCTTTATTAATCTTTCTAACAGCAAAGTGTTAATCAAAATTACCTAAACAATATAGGTCACTCCAGGGGTCAATCTGTAAATAGTTCTTCGAGGACGAGTTACCTCGACGGCTTAATCATCTGGTCTGGTCCATCAGTCCCAAGTCATCAAGACCTATATAGGCCGTCGTAAAGAAGTCCTTAACTCGTTACGGCCAAACCTTTGAAGCCGTATGAGACTCTCATGCATGAAACTATAGAGAGTAAAGTATCTCGGATTTGGGAAGGTATTAAATATGACGAGAAGATGTTTTCAGAATCTTATATTAATATTCTAACACTCCTCCTTACTCGAAAAATCATTTATAAGTCGAATTAATTTGTCTTTCAATAAATTGGAAGAATACTAGGGGTGATAGGGGGGTCGAAACTGAGTCTCCCGGCCGGTAAGCATGAGCACTGAATTCTGATATCATGTTAAGAAATTCACCGCTCTAAAACCCGAATGTATTAGAGGTAGACCATTTTCAAGATCTTATATTAACATTTTAACATATCTTAGATACGATCCCTAAAGTCGCGATGCAATCTCAAACTAGCGTATACGAAAGACGAAAACTGAGATCCTCATACATAGATAAAACAGAGATCCTAATTCAATATATCTGTTACTCCCTCCGTCCCTAAAAACGTTTTCTATTTGTTTTGGACACGTTTGCCAATGCACACTTTTGATTGTTAATATCTTTAATTTCATATTAATATTGATAGCCCAGAATAATATGGGCCCGTTAGTAAGAGCTCAGGGCCCAATAAGAAGAGCCCAAGACACGTGGCAGCATCTACACCGACCAGGTGGCCTGGTTCGGGAACCTTTCTACGGTCCGGATCCAGTAGTACACCAGCTCATCATGGACGTCCACGCGTCCTACAGTCCAAAACACACCTACGGTCCAGATCAAAAGTACAAACCCTAAACCCTAATGTGAAGCCTATAAAAGGCTGAATAAAAGGAGTATTAGGGGTTACTTCATCTTTACTACATACACAGATATACACACACAACTTATATACGTATAATTCCTATTTTACCCATTTCTCCTCCAAAACCCTCTCTCATTCTCACACCGGAGGTGCCGCGGGGTCGCCACTCCCCTCCGGTTCTGTTTTGCAGGAGCCCATCCTACAGCTACACCACACGCCGCCATCATTTCTGTTCAAATAGAGTTTGAGTCCGGGTAGAACAAAGGAGAGGATCACGGGGTGATCTGGAATTATCATTGGCGCTAGAAGGAGGGGTCGAACCTCCGACCAGTGGTGTTCATCCACACCGCCCTAACTTCGCCCAGGAGATCAGAACACTACACCCCAGTAAGGGTTTCGTTCTTACTCTCTCAGATCTACTTTTTTCCCTAAGCATACTTTCTTTAAGTGCCGTTAGTGGATCTTGTTTAACACTTTAGTCATAGCGTTATAATAATTTTGAAGTTCCCATCAATTGATTACAACGTGCTTTAGATCTAAAATATCTGTATTAATGCTTGGGTTTGCGAAAATATTACTGTAAACTTGCAATATTGTCAAGCACTCATGACAACAAGAAAGAACAAGACAGCTGTCTCCGCCTCAATTCTGCCGCCTTCGTCCCAACCCAGGGACAGATAGATGGACGATGTGGACGAAGGGCTCCCCATAACCCGGACTCCCTCTCAGAATCTCCAAACAGGGGATCAAAGACTAACCATTGAGAAAACTGCTCACAAGTATGTTGATACTTCAGCCAACCCGTGGGGGGACATGACTCCGGATCAAATACAAGCCGCGATGAACCTGTGGAAGGAAAAGAATAACACTAAACCTGAGACCCGCCCAGGGGATCAGGAAGAACGATCCGGTGAATCACGAGGGTCAGTTCTGGATCGAATTGCAAAAAACCTGAAAAGACCTCAAGAAGATGCTCGAGATGAGATTAAAAGAGCTGCCTTCCGGGAAAGAATTCGGAAAGAAGAAGCCAAAGCTTAAAAAATCATCGAGAAGAGAATCCGGGATGAAGAAACAAAACTTAAAAAGAAGTCCCACCGAATCCATGTTTCTTCGGATTCAGAGCCTGAAAAAGAATCCAAACAAGAACAAATGGTCTGAGCTCTTCGTGATCTTAAAAGAAATATTGAAGGTGACATGGAAGTTGGAGCGACGACGACTCCCTTTACCAGGAAACTAGAGTCTACTCCCAGAGAATCAGAGCTCAAACATTTCAATTTCGACTCCTTTGATGGGTTAGCTGACCCCGAAGAGCATTTAAATTATTTTGAACAAATCTCCAACATTTACGATTACAGCGACCTCACAAGGTGCCGTTTCTTTGCGTCAACACTCAAGGGCGGGGCTCAAAAATGGTTCAGCCGAATTTCGTCTCGGAGTGTGGATTCCTGGAAAGATTTTTGTGAGATATTCTTAAAATGGTTCAGGGCTAACCGAATGAATGAGCTGCAGATGTAGCACCTGGAGACAATCCAGGAGAGGAGCAAAGAGTCCCTCCCTGAATTCATTAAAAGATTCCAGGAAGCAGTCAACCAGCTCTCCAACTTAGAAGAAAAGGAGGCTGTAAACATCTTTCAAAGGAACTTGCATCTAATATCCTGCGAAGGATATGTCAAAGACCTGATTGATAGAGAACCCCAGAGCTTAGCATCTGCCTATGCCTTGGCATCGAAGTTCATAAAAGAAAATAATTTTCGTAAGTCAATGAAAATGAACAGGAGAATCCATGATGACGATGAGTCCTCGGAGCGTCGCTCGTCATCCCGGAAAGATAAAAGATTCAAACTAGACAGACAAGCAAACTACATCTAACAATCTCGAGGAACCCCACCCCGGGAAAGCTATTCCGAGCCCAGAAAGAATGAAAGGAAGCCCAAGGCTAAGAGGGAGCCCAAACCAGAATTGGAGTGGACCCCCCTCAACAGGCCCCGGTCTGACATCTTGTGCGAAGTTAAAGGTAAGCCATTTTATTATCCACCAAACCCTTTGCTTGCGCCTCCTGAGATCAGGGCCCGAGAAAAATATTGTGGGTATCATGAAGATCATGGACATACAACCGAAAATTGTTTCTCTTTGAAAATGTTCATCGAAGATCAAATCAAGAAAGGGTACATGAACCAGTATCTTCAAAGAAGGTTGAATGACAAGGACAGGGCCCCGGGAAGCAGCAAAAATATGGTCCACGTTGTCTTCGGCCGTACGGCCTCCCCACCCCGTAGCCCGGATCCAGATAATGATGTAATGATGATTCAGCCTTTCGAGGATGAGCTGATATACTTCTCCTACTCGGATTTCGAAGGACTCAACCAGGACCACAACCAGGCCTTGGTGGTAACTCTTGATGTTGCGGATAACAAGGTAAAAATAATTTTAGTTGATAATGGTTCTTTTGCTAATATAGCATTCGAGCATACACTCAACAGGATGGAGCTTGGCCATCTGCGTATGGACCCCTGCCTTGAAGACCCCTTGTATGGATTCGAAAACACATTGATTCCAATTCGGGGTGTCATCTATCTTCCCATAATCTTTGGAACCGCACCCCAACATGGTTCCCATATAATGAAGTTCTATGTGATAAACGCATCATCATCATACAACATGATCATCGGCAGACCCACGATCACCAAGCTCCGGGCCATCCCTTCAAACATTCACTTAAAAATCAAATTCCCCACCCCATGTGGAATAGAAGAACTGAAGGGAGACAGAGACATGGCAGGACGATGCTATGGCAAAGCCTTGATCATGGCAAAGACTGAACCTGAAAACAGAAAGAAGATAATGTCCCTCCCCAAGGGACAAAGTCGAAAGAAGCATCGTGAACATCTCAGTAAGAGGCCCATATTAGATGTGAATATGATCGAAGATTCGAGGTACAACATAACCGATGCTAACGCCCGGATTCAGAAGTTTGTGGAAACCGAAGAGAAGGCAAAGGTCGAACCTGCTCAACAGAGAATGAAAGTTGAACTGGAGCCCGGGAACCCCACCCTAAAGATCAAAATTGGCAAAGGCCTAGAGGGCACCTTTCAGAATGAGCTTATCGATTTATTGAAAGAATATGCCGATGTATTCGCCTGTTCCCCAGAGGATATGCCAGGAATTGATGAATCTATTACAATGCACAGTCAGGACGTGGACCCAAAACAAAGACCCATCAAGCAGAAGTGAAGAAATTTCGCCCCAGAGATACAACAAGCAATTGATCAGGAAGTAGAAAAATTATTGAAGGCAAATGTCATCTGCGAAATTAAGTACCCGGATTGGATAGAAAATGTTGTCCTAGTCAAGAAACCAAACGAGAAGTGGAGAACGTGTGTTGACTACACAAGTCTCAATTCAGCATGCCCTAATGACTCCTACCCACTACCCAATATTGATCAATTGATAGATGTAACCTCGAGCCATGTTACGCTTTATCCGGATACAACCAAGTTAAAATGAATTCGGAAGACATTGCAAAGACGGCGTTTATCACACACCGGGTTGTGTACGCCTTTCTCATGATACCATTCGGCCTAATCAACGCCGGAGCAACCTATCAAAAAATGATGAACACCATTTTCAAGAGCCAACTGTGCAGGAACATGGAATCCTATGTTAATGACATGATATCCAAATCAATCACAGTCCCGGATCACATTAAAGACCTCAAGGAATGTTTCGACAACTTAAGGAAGTACAACATGAAGCTGAACCCGGAGAAATATGCTTTCGGAGTCCCATCTGGGAAATTTCTCAGTTTTTTGGTTAGTGAATGGGGAATCGAAGCCAACCCGGAGAAAATTAAAGCTATAATGGAAATGACGATTCCCCGAACTCAGAAAGACATTCAGAAATTGGCAGGATGTTTGGCAGCCCTTCGCAGGTTTATCCCAAAACTAGCAGAAAGATGCATGCCTTTCTTTGAGTTACTAAAAGAAGCCCAGAATAAAAAGCTAATCGATTGGACTCTGGAATGCCATACGGCCTTCGAAGAAGTCAAACAACACCTGATAAAACCCACCTATACTTTCAAAAGCCAAGCCCGAGGAGCCTCTATATCTCTACATTACAGCCGGGGCAAGAGCGGTCTCTTCGGCTCTCATATGGGAAGAAAGTGGGACACAGAGACCGGTCTACTATATAAGTCAGGTCCTCAAGGACGTCGAAACCCAGTACCCAAACTTAGAAAAATTTCCCTTAGCTCTTGTGCACTCAAGTAGGAAGCTGAGGCAATATTTTCAAGGCCAGGAGATCAAGGTGATTACTGATCAACCACTCCGAAAAATCATTCACAAGCCAAATGCATCCGGAAGACTGGTAAATTGGGCGATTGAAGTAAGCCAATTTAACATCAAGTTTGTTCCAAGAACGGCCATAAAAGCCCAGGATTTGGCCGAGTTCGTCATGGAATGTACTTTCCCCGAAGCCCTAGATGTACCAGCAAACTAATCCGAGGCGAAAAAGAAACTGACGACAAGAGCGCATGGACATTATATGTTGATGGCTCAGCGACAGTCGAAAGGTCCAGTGAAGGCCTAATTCTTTCCAGCCCGGACGGATTCACAATTCAACAAGCTATAACCTTCACTTTCAAAGAAACAAACAATCAAGCTGAATATGAAGCACTCCTCTCCGGACTCAGGTTAGCCGAATCCCTCGGGATAAAAAGTTTGGTCATCTATAGTGATTCCCAAATTGTGGTCAAACAAACCAATGGAGAATATATTGCAAAAGATCCCAAACTGGCTCAATATCAAGTGATGGTGCGAAGTATCCTGAAAACCATCCTGGGTACCACCATTTTACAGATAAATAGAGAAGAAAACTCCAAAGCAGATGAACTATCCAAGCTCGTCCAGAACACTTCAGACCTAAGCAGTTCGGTCTACTTCAAAGAGCTTCGGGCGCCCAACACCGATCGGGCCGAAATCTTGTGCATCAGCAGCCCGGATAACTGGATGACTCCATATATAGCCTACCTGAAAGTGGGAACCCTACCAGAAGATCAGAACAAGGCGCGCTACCTCAAATATAAAGCTGCTCGATTCTTCCTGGAAGATGATCAATTATATAGGCGAACCTTCTCCGCGTCCACTCTCAAATGTGTTGATCCGGACGAGGCAGATTATTATCCCTGGGAGGTACATGAAGGAATCTGCGGAGATCACCTAGCTGCCAAAGCACCAGCCTACAAAATCATCAGACAAGGTTATTATTGGCCAACTATCCACGCAGACGTAGTTGCATATGTAAAGAAGTGCAGCAAATGCCAAAAGTTCAGCAATGTGCCAAAATAAAGCCCAAGCCTTCTAGGGTCAGTCCTATCCCTGGTACCCTTCGCTGTTTGGGAAATTGACATCATGGGTCCTTTTCTCCAAGATAAAGGAGATTTACGCTACGTGCTAGTGGCAATTGACTACATGACTAAATGGGCAAAAGCTAAGGCCATGAGAACCATCAATCAGCAAGACTATATCAAATTCATGGATTTAATCGTGATGAGGTTCGGAATACTGATGGTTTTGATCTTAGATAACGAACCGCAGTTTGTCGGATCAGATTTTGAAGCGTATCTGAAAGAGCTCGACATCAAGCATAAGAGAGCATCTGTGGCCCACCCCCTGGGAAACGGACAAGTAGAGGTCACCAACCGGACAATACTCCGGGGCCTAAAGAAAAGATTGGAGGAATCCAAAAAGAACTGGCTGGATGAGCTCCCGAAAGTCTTGTGGTCTTACAGGACCACCCCCAAGACAGGAACCGGAGAAACTCCTTTTAAATTTGCTTATAGGACTGAAGCTCGGTTACCGGTTGAAACCGGATCACCCTCCCACAGAGTTGTCAATTTCGATGAAGTCTCAAATATTAAAGGCCTCAAAACCAACCTGGAACTCTTGGATGAAGTAAAAGACCGGGCTGTGGATAAAATGGAAAGCTACAAGGAAAGGACAAAGATCTACTTTGCAAAAAAGGCTAAACTCAGGGAATATGAAGTGGGAGATCTGGTGTTGCGGGACACTGAAGCTTCAGAACCAACAAATCAGGGCAAACTGTAACCAAACTGGGAGGGACCTTACAAGGTTAAAGAGGTATTATGCCCTGGGACGTACAAGCTGAGCTATCTCAATGATACCGAGGTCCCAAATACCTGGCACGGGGCTCGGTTAAGGAAATTCTACCAGTAAATGAAAGGTGCACGTTCTGGGATCATCTCTATGTTTGAACTATGATATCATGATTTAAATTCTGTTTTCGTTCACCCCAAAATGTAATATCTACTATAGTTCAATTTGAATGAAAAGCGTTATTTTGAGCACCCCATAGCTTAAAGCAATTTTATTATACAGTTTGTTTAACCTCTTTTCACATGCCCACCTGAATGCATGATTTAAATAAACTCGCCACTTAAAAAAATTCTTAAAATGAGAAATTTTACCCCATCTCGGGGTTAAAAAATACAGTCCATTTGTCTTAAAAAATTTCTAAAAATTAGAAATTTTACCCCCTCCCGGGGTCAAAAAACACAGTTTATGTGTACTTTGAAAAATTTCTTAAAATTAGAAATTTTACCCCATCCCGGGGTCAAAAAACACAGCCCATGTGTACTTTGAAAAATTTCTTAAAAATTAGAAATTTTACCCCAACACGGGGTCAAAAATAAGTCACAACCCTTGTGTACTTAGAAATTTATATATACATTTAAGTTCGCCCCAAACCGGGGTCATAAAAGCGTCACAGCCCATATGCCTTTAATAAATTCTCTAAGTTCAAATCCAAATGAAAAGCGATAAAATGCAGGAAAAACATAAATACATTAAAATACACCCGGGGAAACCTACCTCGGGGATAAACCGAAATACGTTCAAGATACATTCACAACGAAGTAGCCAAAAGGCTAAGTTCAGAAAATACTTAAAAACGTCAAGTAAAATTACAAGCCACAATGGCCAAATATTTAATCTAATATTCTGCTGTTGGCTCGGGGGGAGGAGAAGGAGGCTGCTTGTTGAGTGGCATTTATGACACTTTATTACGCTTCGTAAAGCTTTGAATTGGTGTATTTGTACTCAAGTTGGTGTTTTAATGTGTTTTCTAGTGTTTTTGCATTTTCAGGCATTCTCCAGGTAATCAGGTAATTTAGCATTGTTTTGGTGCGTATTTGGTGTTAGGAAGGTGTTGGAATAAAAGCTTGTGAAAAACCGGATCAAATCAGCAAGGAAAAATGAAGAAGTCAAAATTTTAATCAGGAGGCCAGCGCGCCCGCGCTGTGATAGCGCGCGCCCGCGCACAAAGTCCAGAAGCTCAGCGCTCCCGCGCTGGTCAAGCGCGCGGCCGCGCCAGGTCGAGAAAAGTAATTATGTTTCTATTCTGATTTTGATCTAGAAGACTTCTACTCTGCATGGGGCTGCTATATATACATAATTAAAGCTCTTTTTTCAAAGAGAGACGTACCAGAGCACAAAGAGAAAGGTGTAAGAAGACCATTTAACACAATTCAACAAGGCGAAGAAGATCTAGTTTTAACTTGTGATTCTTTGTTTAAGTTGTAACATTGGATGCTAGTTTTCTTATTCTTGATCCTATACTCTTGTTTCGTACTTTGTTTATTATTCGTTTATAAAGACTACGTTTATTATACCATACTTTCATTGGAACCCACGTTGATGATGAGTCCGAATATGGGCTAATCGTTATCGTGAGGTTCTAGCGGATTTATTTATGGATTTCTTTAGTTGATTCGTTCTGATGCCTTAGTGTGAGGTGATTGTATGATAACCTAGTATTGGTTGTGCTTATTCATCTTTTGAGCGTCGCGAACTTATAAGATGGTGTGTTAATTCTTAATGAAGCGAAAGTAAATTTAAGGATTTAGAACTTGTCATGCTAGTATAGGTTCATGTGTTATTGTTATGCATGATTCGTAGGTAATTTTAACCATCTTACTTGCCCTATGTAATAACGACAGATAACTTGTGCATTAAACCGTTATGTTGTCAAATTCTATAGACATGTAGGGTCTCAATATAATCGGTGTCTATTCAGCTTCTATCTATTTTGTGGATGTCTGGTAGTATGGTATTCGTACAATGAAAGTTGGCATTTATCAGTTTCGTGTTATCTGATTAGTGTCATCACCATTACATGCTAAGGTTAAGAACTAAAAGGCTATTGAATGAAGTATTTAATGAAGTTAGAATCTCATGTTTGTCATATATATTAATTCAACCATTTTTATTCTCTTAGTTATAATTGTTAGCTTAAGTTTAGTTAAAACAATTCCAATTTGTTAATCGTCTTAGTGGATAATAACCATACCATTGTTGCATATGTGCATATTCTTACATTAACCAAAGAGTCTATGTGGGAACGAATTTGATCTAAATCTTATAATACTTGCGAACGCGTATACTTACCTGAATTTTAGCGCAAGTTTAGTGATTAACACTGCTCCGGGTCATCCTGTGGGAGAGGAGGCTGCTGAGCTAGAGGGGATTCAGGTAGAGGAGGCGCAGTTGTGGATGGTCCGGCTCCAGATTCCCTAGCCAAGATGGCGTTGGCTTTATTCTCCATCTGGGTCTCCTCTTCAATGTACTTCTCAAGAAAGACATCGATGGTACCCCCCGGATTCTCGGCGAGGTACCGGGAGGCAACCCTCCAGCAGATCTGGATCTTTTCCAGCGCTTTGTCATTCAACTCCTCGAAGTAAGAGAGAGTGCCACGGAAACCGGCCAAAACCTCCTCCGGAGTGGGCTGAGAAGCCAGATCATCTCTCAGCTTTTTATTGTCGGCCCTAATCTCCTGGACAAAAGCCTCAGCCCGGTCCTGCCTCTCCCTTATCGCATCCAGAATCTTTTTATGAGCCGCAGCTTCCTTAGCACTGGCCTCCTTCAACTCTTTGAGCTCCCGAGAGAGGTTCTCAACCTCAGTCTTGGCAACCTCCTCGGCGTCAGCATTCGCCTTCAAGCTCCGGGTAATGCAAACCAACCCAGCAACCCGGGAGTTAGCCTGCAAAAATTACATGTCAAAACTAGAAGATATAAAGTAGAAAAAAGACAAGTACCAAAACAGTAAGGAAAGAACTTACAGCAGTCACATCCTCTTGCAGAGAAACCAGAAAATCCTCAAAAGTCTCCTTTCGGTATTTCTTCCTATCGACAGTGCTGGCAAAATTTTCAAACAATTCCCTCTGGCGTGTCTCCGGAGTAAAGCTAGTCAGCAAAGCCTTGAGGGTCTCCGGTGTGTCCGGAGCCAACTCAGTAGCAACCTTCTTAGAAGCTCGGCTCTCCGAGCCCTCCCCATCCCTCTCCCCGGATTCCACGGGAGCATTCTTTCTCTATCGGGGCACCTGGCCCTGCTCCTTCTCCTTCTCCTTTCCGGCCTCATACCGGGGTTCGTTGATCACAATCGTAGTCCTCCCCGGACGAGTCGGCGCAGCCTTGCCGGCTCCTGCACCACCTTCGCCTCCCTCGCCAACTTTCTTCTTTCCCGTGTCCAAGCTATTCAGCTGAGCAGACATGTTGCTTGGATAGGGGACTAATTTCAGAATACCTGAAAACGCAACAGTATAAATATCAGCCCCGGATACAATAAAATATAAGTGGTAAAGAGCAAAGAAAAAACTAAGGCAAAATACTTACATCCGGTGGCATGTATATCTACATTATCAATAAAACTGTCCCGGGTCCATTGTGCTCTGAGTGCCCCACAGAAGGCATAAACCATCGTGAGATCTCCTTGCCCGAGCATCTGGACCGGATACTTATCTGTTTTCAAATCAAATTTGTGGAGTGGCATGAACTTCAAATCCCCACCCCGAACAAATATAAATTTTCGGTGCCAACCTTTCAGAGATGTTAGCATACTAACCGGAAGGACCATCTTATCAGACATGAACTCATAGTCCTCAATCCGAAATAAGAACTTGTATATGGGTCTGCTGGTTGACTTCTTAATCCTAAAGATATGGTGGAATAATCTAAAGGTTTGGAGATAATATTTAGCGTGGCAGCAAGCCGGAAACCAGCTAATCCACTTCACAGAATTCGGGGCTAATTATGTGAAGGAAATCCCATACACATCCCGACAGAGGGATTTCGTGAATTGATGTAGCCCTAGCCGCATACCCCGAAGATGCTCTAAGGGTATCCCTACATAACCCCCCGTCGACCGGTGATAAACCCTTTCATGCTCCTCGGGCCATCTCCACTCGTACTCATCCCCGAGGTTAAAGGCAGGCCTAAGGGCACTATCCACCTCGGCATCAGTATATTTTTCCCCGAACTCCTTATGCACGGGGCTACACTCGTACCTGGTCCCCGGGGCAGTATAAAATTTCCTACCCATAGCCGCCTCATCGTAAGGTTCCATACCACTTAATCCCTCCGGGCCCCCGTATGCCTCAGACAAGTCTCTAGAATAAAAGCCTAAAGGTTTAGGATCTCTCTGGCACTGGACAAAGTAATGGTCCACATCCTCCTAGGACCCGTCTGGATTGGACAGAGTACCCCCGGGGCCTAAAAGTAATGTCTCGGCCAGAACCTGAACTGGTCTCTCTGCTCCGGGAGGCATTTCCGAAGAACTGCTAGATGAAGACAATTCACCTAGACACTCAGGACTACCCGGATACCGAATTCTAAGGTTAGCTGTCTCTTTAAATCTCCTACCTTGCATATACTATAAATTTATATATATGCACTCCGGAGTCAATGCCACGTACGAACCCAAACACAAAAACAAAACAAAAAACAAGACAGATTCTGAAATACTTTTATACGTGAATCTAAGATCAAAAACAAGATCTAAATAATATAAATACAAATATCGCCAAACACATAAGCTAAGAATAGACCTCGGGCTCAACTACATTTTACACTACCAAAAACCCATATTCTTGCACAAAACTAGCAAAATCGATGTTGTTTTGCACAAATCAAACACAAACCCCACAAATTCCATGCAAACCAACAACAACACAAAATCGTCTTAAAACTTCTATACCCATAACTAAACAGTCGCAAAACTCGAACAAAAAAGCAAAGAATAGCGACACAAAAATACCACAATATGATGGAATGTATGGCGCAAAATGAAGAAAAACTAAAGTAGGGAAGGGAGAAGTGGAGTAACTTACAAGTAGCAGGAGAAAACGAACGGCTTCGAGAAGAAAACTTCGAATTCGCCAAGAGCTTTTGTCTGCTGTCTTTGCTCTGTATTCGTGTAAAAAGAAAAAAGGAGAAGAAGGAGGGTATTTATAGAGAAAGAAGGAAAAGGTGAACAGTTTTTTAAAGAAAATGACGTCAGCACCGCGTGGCGCCTCTTGATTGGTATCGAAAATCGTAACTGCGACAGTTATTACCCCTAATGAAATTATATCGTGGCACGGCTTTTTAGGAAAAAGGTGGGAGGCAACCGCTTTATACATTCAAATATACATACACATATGTACACACGCATCTGTGAGTCCGGCTAGAATCCTAACAGTGTTCTGACAACCCGGATTTGCAGCATCCACTTTTTAGAGTTCGGTCAAATCAAACGTCAGCTTGTCCTTATCCGCCAAACCTTATCCAAAATTCAAATTTCAAATCAAAGGGCAAACGAAGTCAACCCCGGAGTCTATACTCATTAGACCCCGGGTTAGGGGCAACAAATCAAAGAAAATCCCCAAAAATTTTCTTCTAAGCAGTTCAAGGAACCCCACTTTGGACTGAAATCAAAGGACTAACTAAGTCAACCCCGGAGTCTTATACTCATTAGACCCCAGGGTTAGGGGAAACAAATCAAAGAAAAACCCCAAAAAAATTCTTCTAAGCAGTTCAAGGCCCCACTTCAGACTCAAATCAAAGGACTAACTAAGTCAACCCCGGAGTCTAATGCTCATTAGACCTCAGGTAAAGGGGGCAACAAATCAAAGAAAAACCCCAAAAAAATTTCTAAGTCATCCCAACAAAATAATGAATAATCTGCTCCCCCATCCGGGCAAACCCGCATAAGGGAGTGGGAGGCAAATGATAGCCCAGAATAATATGGGCTCGTTAATAAGAGCCCAGAACACGTGGCAGCATCTACACCGCCCAGGTGGCCCGGTTCCGGAACCTTCCTACGGTCTGGATCCAGTAGTACATCAGCTCATCATGGATGTCCACGCGTCCTACAGTCCAAAACACACCTACGGTCCAGATCAAAGGTACAAACCCCTAAACCCTAATGGGAAGCCTATAAAAGGCTGAACAAAAGGAGTATTATGGGTTATTTCATCTTTACTACATACACAGATATACACACACCACTTTTATACGTATAATTCCTATTTTATCCCTTTCTCCTCCAAAACTCTCTCTCATTCTCACACCGTAGGTACCGCGGGGTCGTCACCTCCCTCCGGTTATGTTTTGCAGGAGCCCATCCTACAGCTACACCACACGCCGCCATCATTTCTGTTCAAATGGAGTTTGAGTCCGGGTAGAACAAAGAAGAGGACCCCGGGGTGATCTGGAATTATCAAGTATTAAATATAAAAATTTCATTGTATTAAAGTACTCATAAATACGAATCCAACAAGATCACTGATAACTATATTTGATATTATTTGATATTATAGATTATATGTAAATTAGTAGTTAATCGTTTATCATAAATAGTGTAAAAAATCAAAATGGGAAACGTAATATAAGACGGAGAGAGTATTTTTGTTTGCCTTTATCATTATATCTTCATGCCATTTCAGGCCCAATAACACTTTATGTTTAGTGGTGCGAGTCGGAACCCAGTTTGCTTAAACTCGCCATGCTAGGTTTGATATTTACTAGATTAATGTTGGATCGTTTATGTCCATATTTTTTAGTATAACAAAACAAATTTACGAGATAAAACACACTAGAAAAACTTTCGTATGTTAATTTGCAGAATTTTATACTTCGTGACACTCTTTTCTACATGTGCGCGAGCATTAAAAATCAAATTAAATAAGCAAATCAAGGTTATAATGAATATCACAACTATAATAGTTTATATCATATTCATGCTTTACGAAGCATGCACGTGTGATTCATTAAGAAACATTACATAAGGCAAGCGAGAGGCTGATGCATGGAGCGGTTTGTTTTCTCTTGTTGTTTGAACAAATGGTTGGTGAAAGGTGGAAAGAAAAGAAGGTTTGGCTCGCCTTTAATATGTTTAATTATTTTATAAGCAATTTTCTGCAATATAGGATAATGGTAGGCCAACAGTCAAAGAAAGAAGACTTGCATGGACAGATGAATTTGGAACACTTCTACAATTCTTAACAGATTTTGGTCTTGTCTTGCTTATGACGATATAACTCAAAACTTGAATGTTATTAGTGTTCAAGTAGATATAATTTAGTTATGTACTATTCTTAGTTAGTTGAGAGAAGCCGGAGGATCTATTAATATTTTTTTTGTAAATAGGTGTACAACTTTATGCATGTGTGTTTTTGAAGTATAGTTAGTTAATTTCAGATAGTTAAACATAATCATATGTTTAAGTTTTAAACCGAAAACATAATCCAATCCAAGCAAAGACTTGTTTATCCAATAGTTGTTACAGCTAGTGTGCCCCGTATTTAAGTTTTTGCAATCTTAGCAATCAATATTTTCATTGTTGATCAAATTATTTGTGATCGATCTCGATAAAAACTAAATATATATGGTCAATATATAAATAAGATTATGAGACAAACGTGTTAATATATGTGATCAAAATTGAATTTAAAAATAAACTTGTAATTAAATTTATATTCTATATATGTTGTATAAGTTTATGATGCTCTAATTAATTAGTTGAGGGCAGGGGCGGACCCAGAAATTTTAAATGAAAGGGGTTAAAAAATATCATGTACATCGGCTCAAATAAAAGATAACTTGTAAAGATGAAAATACATAAAAAATACTTTAATATATTATATTATAAATTTAAGTCTCAGATGTAATAGTAAACTTGAATCCATATATGTTATAAGTTTCAAATTAGTTAAAGATTAATCATGTGCGTCTTTAGATTTAGAATCAATTTTTCTAATAAATTTTAACTTTGGTAATAAGTTTGAACTTCACAAAATAACAACATTTATGAAAAAAAATTATTAACTAATACTCATTTGGCTATGTAATTAGTATTTTTCATCATAAATTATAGAAAAAAAGGCTGCTCAATTTTTTTATAGGGGGCTCAATTCAAGATAACAAGCAGTTACAATGATAAAATTGTTAAAAGTTTGAAAAATGACCTCGGCTAGGAGCCGAGGACTCACCCTGGTCAAGGGTTAGGTCCGCCCCTGGTTGAGGGAACGGTGCATATAGTCTGTATAAAAAAAATTCATAACTAATGTTGACATTTAACCCATGTTTGGTTGAAAGAAAATAGAGGGGAGTGAAAGAAAATGTAGGGATCCTAGAATAAAAAATACTGGTTATAACCCGTGCGATGTACATATTGTTTTTTAATATTATATATATTTTTAAAAAAATTTATTTTGAATTGAAAATTTTAAGATATGAAATTTGTTCATATCTTTTATTAATTTTAGCTCGGATAAATGTATACATTAATTTGTATTAATTTGTCTAATATTGTTTTATCTTCGATTAATGTATTTTTCTAGCCATGATAAATATTTTAGATTATTTTATTTTAGTATGACGTTATTATACAAACTAACGAATAATCTCTGGTTTCATTTTAATAAAATAGTATGGATAAAATAGACATATGAGAAAACCCATAATTATATAAACCCGTTATATCAATCAAATTCAAATAATTATATTAAGTTTATTTTTAATTTTATTTTAATCTGGTTTGAATGTTCTTTGCTGAGTAGTATATATTATTTCTTATTTTGTCTGATGTCATTATATCGACCAATATATTATCTTTCAATTTTAAATTAATTAAAAATATAATGTATTTTAATTTAATAAGTTGATTAATTTATACATTAATAAGAATTAAAATAGATTTAAAATAAAAATATTTTAAAAATAATTAAGTACAGGCATCAATTTTAAGTTAATTGAAAATATAATGTATTTTAATTTAATAAGGTAATTAATTTATATATTAATTAAAATTAAAATAGATTTAAAATAAAAATATTTTAAAAATACTTAAGTAAAAGCATCAATAGGTCCTAAAAACCCGTTTGCTTCATGTTCGATTATTTGTCAAGAGTAGGGGAAGTCCAATTGGAATAGTATTCAGTAATTGAAAATAGAGAAAATGACTAGTGAAAATCCGGCCTCCCTTCCGCAAACCTTTATTGGATCCAAGGCTATTAGATAATGCAAGAAACAGAAAAACATTCCTCGTATGTTAAGGAAACTATCTCCTCTTTTTAATTTTCAGATCTAGCGAATCTTTTTATTGGTTTACTTAAAATTTTAGTTATAATATAATTTAATATCAATATAAGATGCTAATCACGTAATTTCAGTAAGTACCGACTGACCGACTGCTAAACTTTTAATGTTTCGTTTATTATAATTATAATGTAGTACAGATATTTGGTTTATATTTTTAGAGGAGAGGGAAGGAAAAAGAAGAACGCCAACACCCCTTTTTAGTCTCATTTTGCTTCACCCTAATTTGGAGTTTTCTGGAGGGGAAGATTTTTGATGGACAAACATAACCTTATATATTTTCAACGATTACATTCTGTAAATAAGCATATCAATTAATTATCTCTTCTAACCTGTGTTGTTCATCTCTCCTGCTGCTCTGTATTCTTCTTTCTACATAACTAGTATAAATCGTGATTTTCTTCTTTCAAGGTAAAATTGTCATCAATTTATTTTTATCTTGCTGGTAAAGTGCCAAATTAATTGTGATCAAATTCAGTTTCTATTATCTGTATTATATCCTCATGTCTGGTTACTATATTATTATGTGTTAGTATGATGTTTTGAGTACTATCTTTTTTATGTTCTATTATGAATTTATATATATTGTTGTCATATTAGATGGATTTTGAAGATTGGAAATTAATAGTGATCAGATGGTCTGATTTTCGTCGAAGAGCTATAATTCAAATCATATGCTTTATTTTTTATTATCTTGTCTTGCGTAAGTCTTGTAAAAGAAAAATTAGTTATAATATGTGTTCCGAAAGAGAAAGAGTGTGAGAAGAAATTATGAATAGAATTAGTAATAATGAAAGAAGTAATATATTAAGAATGGGTCCTCAAACTTTTTTGAAATTGTGTCACATGTCGGAAAGGGAGGGGGCTTACAACCCACAAGATGGTCAAGTGTAGAAGAACAGGTCGCCAAATCAATCTATATATTAACACATGTTGCAAATAATCGTGAAGTAAATTTTTGATTTTGTCATTCCGGTGTGACAATTAGTCGTCATCTTCGTCAAGTGTTAAGAGCTCTCCCCAATCTGGAAGCAAAATTTCTCGTACAACTTGATGGCTCTATAATTCCCCCTGAAATTTAAGAAAATGGTAGATTCTATCCATATTTTAAGGTAATAATTCATCATTGAATTAATATTTATTTAATTATTGAAACAATAAACTGAACTATTTTTATATAATTATATTGTATCAGGATTGCATTGGTGCAATAGATGGCACACATATACGTGTCAAAATACCTCCTAAAGATGCTCCCTTGGTAGGAAAGATTACCCGACCCAAAATATGCTAGTAGCATGTACATTTGATTTAAAGTTTACATATGTACTCCATGGATGGGAAGACACAATTTCATCTCTAGGATTATAAAGAATGCATTAAGACGAGAAGACAATCTTGAAAGTACTAAGGTATAACTAAGAATTAATACATTAAAATTATAAATTATTTGATACTAAAACTAAAAAAATTGTTTATCTATATTATTTATAGGCAAGAATTACCTTGTTAATACTGTCTTTATGTTGACAAGTGGGCTTATCACACCCTATAAAGCAGTTCCTTATCACATGAAAGAATATTCTGTAAAAAATCCTCCGTAAAATTCTAAGAAATTGTTTAATCTTTGACATGCGTCATTGTGAAAACTATCCTCTTGGTCACATGTTCGAATCCCACGGGAGGAGAATTTATGATTATGCCTCCTGAGTCAGAGCCTGTCGCTTAAATGCGGTTTATCTTGGTTCACGTGGTTTGCAGGCTATTGCGTGAGCCCGTAGGGTTTACCCAGTGCGCACCCGAAGGGTAGCGGCTGCGGGTTACCTACGATAAAAAAAAATGCAATTGAAAGAGCTTTTGGTGTATTGAAAAAAAGATTTGAGATTTTATCTAGTTCAGCAGAGGCAAATTATGGTATTAGAGCCAAAAACTCATTATCATTGCTTTTTGAATTCTACAAAATTACTTAATGACTATAGACCCGAATGAAGAACTTATAGCTGAAGTAGATGAGGAGCTTACAAATCAGAATGCTCCACATGATAATTATCGAGCTAAAAGAAGTGATAATGAGGAGGCTGCTCAAGGAGAACTTATTAGAGATAACTTAGCAAATCAAATGTGGACTGATCCAGAATGATGTTTTGAGCTAAATTAGTTGTATTCATATTTGTATTCTTTAATGTAATATTGTATGATTATGTTAATTGTGCTCATGGTCTATGTTATTAATTATGTTACAATTGTTTTTAATTATAAACTTATAATTATATATTATTAAAAACCAAACATTAAAAGTTTGATTGTTGATCATTGGTCACCTTTATTTTGATAACTCTAAATCTCTAATTATATTTAACGTAAGTACTCCTCTTAATAGACTAATACTTGTAATATAATTATATAAATATAAATAAAATTATATATATATAATGATTTCTAGCCGGAACAAAATAATATATAATATTGAACCAACTCAAATTTACTATTAAACCGGTGTAAAACAAAATAATTAAATATGTATAATGGTCTTTTCCTAGAAAAGATATATGTACTAATAATCCGGGTCAAAAAAATTATCCTATCGAACCGATTTAAAATAAGATTAGAATTAGACTAATTTGTTGGTTCGAATGACAACACGGGATAGATGAAAATATTATACACTATGCATACATGTTTAAACAACATTATACTACTAATTCGAGTTAAAATAAAAAATTAAAAACTAAATATAGTTAGTTTATTTGTTATTCGGATTAAAACACAATAATAAATACTACTTGTGCAGTTTAAAATAATATATAGTTATAGTATTCATCCGGTCTAAAACTAAATAAAACTAATTCGTTGGTTGATATAATGATATAATTATATCGAGTTAAAACAAATTATATATTACCCATAAAATTAAATAATATTTAACCCGGATTAAAATATAATTCAAAATAAACTAAATATAATTACTTGAATTTGGTTAATATAAAAGTCTTATATAATGAAAGGTTTCTTTTATTTCTACAATATCCATATTATTTTATAAAAACAAAACTAGAGACAAAATAATTTTTTTAAAACGAAACTAGACAAAAAATAATATATACTGTCATCCGAGCTAAAATAAATTTATATAATTAATCCAAGATAAAAAAATTTAATCAAATAATAATTAGACCAACTAAAAATATGTATATACTTTTATTAGGGTTAAAGAATTTATATAATATATCTGAACTTAAATAAATTATATTAAAATTTAAATATAATTATGTGGATTTTGTTGATATAATGAATTTTTGGCTAAAACAAAATAATGTGTACAACTGAAGGCTAAACCAAGGTTAAAATCGAATAAAAGATTATTCCCCTATTAATTATGTTAAAAATATTAAAATAAATAGCTAATAAAATATAACAAATTTAAATAATAGAATATTAAAATTAAAAAAATATATAATTACAGTTATTTAAAACAACTATGCATCGCAGAGGTTATTGGCTAATATATTTTAAGATTTAATGATAAATACGGTCTAATTGTGATTTGACATTACAAAACTAAAAAATAGGCAAAAAGATGAACCATAATAATATAATTGTTTAACTGTTTATCAACATAATAATTTTATTGTTTAAATATTTCCCTAATTCACACGTTAATCTCACTATATTGTCTATATATTTTCACTTATATAATTAACGATTTTCATCTCTTTGTTATAAACTCGTGAGATTTCGCTCATCGGGTATGAATTAAAATTAACAATTTTTTCATTATCTAGAATAATAATATTAATTTGAAAAAGAGTAATTTGCATTGTTTAATTATTCGGTTGATATTTGATTTATATGTAATACATGTATATAATATAAGTTTAATTTATATATATATATATATATATTTTAACACACACACATATATATAATTGTCGTTCTTTAAAAAGAACCTTTAATTCTATTATAAAATTTAATCAAATTCGCTGTTAATGTAGAATAATAATTATATTTAAATATAATAAAGCGTTTAACAATTTAAATTTGAAGAAAATTTAATTTTGAATTTGATTCCAATGTGGAATAATGTTAGATAAGCTGTGTGATTTTCACTTTAAACTATTTTATCAAATTTAAATGATTTTTTAAATAAAAAAATTGTGCAACTTCGTTTTAAATTTGGTAATTAAAATTTGTGACTATATATGATGAAAAATAAAATAAATTATGTATTTATATTTTTAGAATAATGATTTTCTACGAAGTCACCCATATATATCTATACTATTATATTAAACACGAAACATTAAAAATTTGGTTGTTGGTAGATAAAATTGATAAAAACCGTTAGATATAATTTTAAAAATTATTATAATGTTATAAGATCGAATTCAAAAGCATCATATTATTAAAATATAATTTATAATATATAATGATAAAAATCCCTATATAGCACGGGTTATATAGTATATATGTAGACACACACTGTCATTACTCTTACGGTAACAACATTGTTAACGCAACTCCCCACATTTTTTGGGAAAAGAAAAAAAGAGATGGAAATAGAAAATAACATAAATAAATGTTAAGAAAAAAATATGAATCTCTTTTATATTGAGGGGTTTGTGCAAAAATGAGGGAAAATATGAAAAAGAAAAAGTAAATGTCATATATTATTTAAAAAGCAATGTGAGATGTTTAAAAAAATTCCATTTTTAAAATTCTTGTTTATCTTCTCCTCTCTCTCTCTATTCAAACTTTGGAGCAGAGTGTTACCAGAAATAAAATGAATTGCAACTACATATGCAACGGATCGATGGGGCGCCGGAGATGGAGGATCCACGTGCATTTGCCTAAGGTCAATTTAGGTTAGGGAAAACCTAATTAAATTACTGAAAACAGTTAATTAGTTAGATGAGAAAGGTGATGAGGACCTAAAATTGATGCGTATGTACAACCCTTACACTTAAGTTCTAACTGCAATACCAACCTTCTCATGCAGCACCACTTTTGTAGTACTATAATACAACTTTATTTTTAAGAAATAAAATACAAGTATAGGCGCACGCATGGATTTGTACGGTTAGCTTGTATTTAGGTTGGACCAGAGACTACAAACGTAAACAGTGAATAGTAACAATAAGCTCTCTTATTTACACCTATTTTTTGTAAGTTAATAAAACGTAATTTATATAATAAAATAAGAAAGTAGTAGTAGTAAATAGGATAGGTGGGTAGACGTTGTAGGTTAGAAACTAGCTAGCTAGGAAGGACGTTGAAAGGAGAACGGAATTTACCCCCACCAAGCAACCTTGTTCGATCAGTTGTGTTGTGTGTGTATAAAATTTAAAAAAATATAGGAGGAGTATATAAATGGAAAATTTGTTAGCCTAAACGTAGCATCAATCGCTGGTGAAGGTTTGTCTGTCCAAACTCCTCCAACTCTCTAACGGGAATCTCTACTTATTTCTCACCCTCCCCTCTCTATCCCCCCCCCCCCCCTTCTTATTATAAATTCAGATCTGCTTTATTCTACCTTCTTTAGTTATTTCTTAATTTATCCCCGGTGTTTTCGTATTCTGATCTAAAACCTGATTTTTCCTTCACTTCTCTGTTGAAATATTTCGGGGCTTATATTATCACTTCAAGCTACATATATACTGAATTAGGGTTTTCTTTTTACAACCAAGGTAGATCCATCAACAGGATTAATATATAGAAAGATGTGCAGTAGAGGCCATTGGAGACCAGCTGAGGACGAGAAGCTCAACGAATTAGTGGAACGCTATGGACCTCACAACTGGAACGCCATAGCTGAAAAGCTCCATGGAAGATCAGGTTTGATCTCTCTCTCTCTCTCTCTCTCTCTCTCTCTCTCTCTCTCTCCCCCCCCCCCATCTACTCTCTCTTATATCTTCCTTCCCCTCCC
This sequence comes from Apium graveolens, assembly GCF_009905375.1. NCBI lineage: Eukaryota > Viridiplantae > Streptophyta > Magnoliopsida > Apiales > Apiaceae > Apium > Apium graveolens. The sequence goes on along the minus strand of NC_133649.1, from coordinate 23,482,015 downwards.
TCCCTCCCTCCCTCTCTCTCTCTCTCTCTCTCTCTCTCCCCCTTCCTCCCCTCCGTATCCCTCTCTCCCCCAACCCTCCATCTCCCTCCCTCTGAGCTTTTATTTCCCTTTTCATATAATTTATTATAAACATGATTCTCTTTGGTGACAATTAAGGATCGATCCTAATTAAGTTCTAAGATCATCCAAACAGATTATAGTAGGAAACTTATATATCATGATTATTTTAGAGTTCCGACCTAGTAAGCTCAATTCTGACTAAATTAATGTGTGTTTTTCTTTTCCTTGCAGGGCTAGTTGAGTTGATTTTTTTTCTAAACAAAATAAATGGCATTACTTAGAGTCTATGCAAATTATTTTTGTTAACTTGGAACATATTATTTCAATTCCAGATGTTATTTTAAAAAAATAAATAAAGGGTACACTAGCTGTGTTCAGATACGTACATAGTTTAGGTAGGGTTTCAATATTTATTTGTTATGGTGATAAGCTGAGCCTGAACGTGCGTTTTCTGCTGGCTATATATATCTTCATACATACACACACAAACACAACCTATAGTATCTGTGCATATATTTCGGGATCAGATTATGAGAGACCATGAATAGAAATTATATAAGTTACTACATAATTCCAAACCAGATTGAACAAATATATATTCATGAACACTTCCTCTCTGGTCAGCCGACCGATAATCCAACAATAAAAACTTACAAATGAGGTACGAATAAAATGAACGTGTTTTTGTACCATGTTAATTAGTAAGCAAGTACCATCTCATTATAAAAGTATCAATTGTAGAAAAAGGCCTTTAAATGAATTATATATTATTCAACATATATATACATGCCTTTACTAGAATCATCTTATATGGACAATCATCTTATTTGGAGAACCCCTAAAAATTATTAATTCTAATATAAAATTTTATCACAAATTATAAAATTTTATTTTAAAAAATATATAATTCGATGCTAGTCTTGAATAATAATTATATTTGAATATAATAAAAAAATTTAACAATTAAAATTTAAATAATTAATGAATTTTAAATTTGATTTTATAGTATAATAATTTTTAATAAATGTGATCTTACTATATGATTCTGTTATATAACCAAGTTAAACTTTTTCATTAAATTTCAATGATTTTTTATATAAAATATTGTGTAACTTCGATTTTTAACTTGGTAACTAAAATTTGTAAATGAAAAATGAAATAAATCATAAATTCTATATTTTTAAAATAGTGGTTGTCCACAATTCTCTATGGTTCTCCACGGAGTCCTACCCTGTTTATATATATATATGTATACTCAACATATCTACTCCGACCAGGTTTCTATGGGAGGTGATTACAACAACACCATACATGTTTTAATATATGATTGTTTGAAGTAAGAAGTTGTTAAGAACCATTCTGAAAAGAAGAAGAATTTTAACACTGTCTTTATATAAACCATACATAAATACTCGCACAGCATGAACACTTATTTATATGCTAGCTATGATGTATCTGTGCTACCTGACCATTTTGCCTTGGTGTTATACTGTCAAATTAATCCATTTCATTCCTTCATTTTAAATCCATGCATTGTTTATATGAAATATTGTATACCACACTAACACAATTAAGCTTTTAAATCAGGCAAGAGTTGTAGGTTGAGATGGTTCAATCAATTGGATCCTAGAATTAACCGTAGCCCCTTTTCTGAAGAAGAAGAAGATCTCCTTCTTGCTTCACATCGAATTCATGGAAACCGATGGGCTATTATTGCTAGATTGTTCCCTGGTCGAACTGATAATGCAGTTAAGAATCATTGGCACGTTATCATGGCACGAAGATGCAGAGAAAGATCCAAGCTTTATGCTAAGAGAGCTGCACAGACCTTGTCCAAACATGATCATCACACAAAGAATTTGGCTTCATTAGTTGAAAAATATACTCATAGATTTGAGTTTCCAATGGTACATAACTACCACCCAAATTTATTTGATCCTCAGTCTCCGAATTTAATACAGCATCAGATCAAGCTTCATGAAGGTGCATTGCTTTTTATATAAGTACCATATCAAAGAAATTACTTATCGAGTTGATTATTTAATTTATAATGTACTTACTACTAAAGATCAATTTCGAAATCGATGGATTGCAGATAAAAAACAGAAAGTGGAGTTCTATGATTTTCTGCAAGTGAGAACGGAATCTCTGAGGAGCGAAGTGATTGATCAGGGTAAAAGAGATGATGAAGAGGTTGATCAGAATCAACTTAATGCAATTCAGGAGAATCCTAGTACAAGTGTCCCGTTCATAGATTTCTTATCAGCTCATACTTCTGCAGCCTAATCAAAACTAAACAGATAATTAACATCCTAGTATAGTTTAGTATACATGAGAAGAAAAGGTAGTACTTCTGTATGGGTTCATAAAAATATGACAAGCTGATACACTACATATGTACGTAAATGTTATGCAGAGAGAAACGGACGACCTAGTATATATACATGTGATATATATTCTGAGTTGTAAATTGTAATAATAAGCATGCATGGCATGGCCTGAGGAATTTATATAAAACCTCAGCAAGAAACATATATGTATTGGCGTATTGCGTATTGATTTATGTACTATAGTATGATGTGTAATCAGCATGATATAATAGTCTCAGTTTGTGTACTAATTATTAAATTAAATTATGTTATATATGATGATATTGATGCTCGTTTTTAATTTGAAAATTATTAGGTATTGTCCCAAAATCATGTTCCAAAAATTTTCCTAAATAACCAATATAATTACACGGTAAAAATGACGAGGACGAAGGTTCTCGACTCATATAACAGGTGTTAAAGAAATATCCTAATTATTGGATCATATATTTAATAATTTAATAATTTATATATAATATCCATTATGCAATGTATTATATTTTATTCATACATGCGTGATTATATTTTATGTTCATGCATATTTCTAATGACATAAATTGTATTATTCAAACCATAACGGTGATTATATTTAAATTTTGTCTAGATTTATGTAAGAGATGATTTTGTATAGTATGTATTTACTTTTCTATAAATCTATAAAAAAATCATGTATACTAACCTTATTTTGACCAATTTGATGCCCCCTAAGTAACACTAGGATCGGGAATAGATTTATCATTAATCACATTGATTTTTTTAATTAATTTAATTGACATTATCAATTATTGTTAATGCATGTGACGAACAATATATGATAATATAAGTAGTTGAAGACTATAATATTGCAAAGCCATTACCTTGAAATGACATTTAACAACCCAAATACTTGATGTCTTCGTTTAATTCAAAACTTGTTGTGCTCAAATCCTGTTTGATAACGATTTAACAAAGACATGCGATGAGAATAACGTAACAATTCTCCGTCTACATAAATATAAATAGACTACCTTCCTCCAGGCCCCTATATAATGCATACAATTGTTTTTAAATATATATATATATGGACTATTCTAATAAAAATCAATTTTAGAATAAAAAAATAAAAACTAGAAACCAAATAATTTTTTTTTAAAAATTACTTCGAAATATATCATATATGGTATGCAAATCGATCGTTGAGAGATGGAGAAAAAAACAGTGAAGTCGGATTTTAAAAAAACTTACTGTTTGACGGAAAAAATCAAATTAAAAAGGGAGGGGAGAAGCTGATATTGTATGCGGAAGGGTGTATGTTAGTTGGGTGTGGTGCTTTTAGGGGGACCATTAGATTAGTTTCTAGTTTCTATTTTAATTTTAGTTTCTATTTGATAATGTGCCTATATATATAATGCATACAATTTTCTGAAACTCTACGGTAGAAGTAATTTTTTGTTTAATCATATCGGCTCCTACTTTCCTAGCGATCTCTAGAATGCATAAAATTTGTATGTATTTATAGATGTTATTTTCTTATATATTCTCCAATTGTTTTGACATTCTTGAGCCACCATCTGTTGTCATTTGGTGTATCCTTGTCTCCCAAGGTAACAGGATTGACTTAAGCCCTCTTGATGAAATACACACTCATCATACACCAGAAGTTCAGGAGGGATATCAAGGAAATATGTAATTGTACTTGATGAAATAAAAACTCATCATACACTAGAGCTAAATGAATCGGGATGGGAGGACTCGAACTTGAGTCCCTCCCAAAACCGAGCTCTGATATAATTTTAAGTAATCAACTCATCTAAAATCTTAAGGTGGTGGAAAAACCTGAACATGATCTTATCACTACAGAAAAACAGGGCAAAACCGACCGACGGAAATGGACGGTTTTAATTGAAAACCGGTCGGTTAAAGACTTAAAACTGACGACATATTGTAGTCAATTTAAGACTGGTCGGTTATGACATTTGGTCGGGTTTAATGGTCATAACCGACCAGTATTATTGTCGGTTATATATCTTTGCCCTGAACCAAAATGTGGGGTCACTTTGTACACGTAGCACCATGTGTGCACACGTGGTGCCATGTCATTAACTCAAAATCGACCACAGTCGTCGGTGATGTGTTCTTTTTAGATGTTGACTGAAACTTATAACGACCGTGGTCAAAATGTGCACAATGGTCGGTTTAAAATCAGAAGCCAACTTAACTATACATAACCGATCACCATATAACCGACCACCCTGTCAAGAACATGGTCGGTTTTACGAAGAAGATGGTCGGTTATGTCCATAAATGGTCGGCTTTCTGGGAATTGTAATGGTAAAAAATGGTCGGTTATGTCTTCTGTCGGTCGGTTTTGAAGCTAAATTTTAAAAAAAAAAATTGCAGGTTTTCTACAGTCCCATACCAAACCAATTCAAACCAATCCAAATCAACAAAACACCAATTCTCTACACATCCAAATCAACAGAACACCAGTATACAATTCAACATAATCAATACATCAAATCAAAAAAAAATACTAAATCCGAAAAAACACTATTATATATAATATCATAACCATAATATATCCATTCAAACAAAATACTAACTCCGATAACCGGAGCATCAAACCGTAAAGTAGCTTTAAAATCAACACAACAAAGTATCACACTAAAAATATAACACCATCCCATAAACGACAAACTTTTAAATTACAATCATCCCATAAACGATAAATTTAACTAATCCAACAAAGAAACTTCAGACGATTCACCGTCTTCATCTTCCTGCCCACCATCCCCACCGACATCATCAACTTCCTCATCATCCGTCACCTCGTCCTCGGATGTATAATCCTTTTCATCTTCCAAAGCACGCCGATTGTTTTTCTATATGCACAATTATAAACTAATTATAAAAAAGAAACAAATTATTTGCAAATGAGAATAAATAATTAAACAACACAAATTAGGTTTATACCTCAGCAATACGAGTTTCGGTTTTCTGGACGATGTCTTCAACCAAACTCCCAACAATGTGTACAATCTCACCACTAATTAGGTTATTCCATTGCAATCTCACCACTGAAAAGCGTCCTCTATATCATTTTGCGCAATGATAGATTCATTAATTGGGCAGATTTTGTTGAAAATTTATATCCATTAACTTGACAACAATACCATAACCATATGCAGATTTTGTTGAAAATTTACATCCATTAACTTGACAAGTCTCAAAAATCATGACTTTTAATACAGGTCCTTCAAGCAAGTCCTTAAAACGAGATCTTTCCACCTCATCTTTATCAACGTAATGATAAAAAAAACATGTGATGCGACGTTGTAATTATAAGAATTAAAAATAAAACATGTAATTAAGGTTGCAAAATAGATAAATACCTTTTGTTTAAACCAAGTTTTAAATCGACTCTTGACAATACGATCTAAATCTTGAGGTGTTATTTTGGGGCGTTGTCTCATAACACAATCTTGGTACACATATTATTTAAAGTAAGATTTTGGTACCTTAGATAAGGTTGAACTTCGGGAGAGTTTAAAAGAACATATTCTTCCGCTAACTCTCGTTCATCATCATTCATGTAGCGAGTTCTTTCTTTTCTAAGAGATTGAATTGGATATTTGAAAACTTCTAAATTCTCGGAATTTTGCACATCAAACAAAACCTCGTTACGGCGTACTTTATTATGAATTGTGTCAGAGGCAAAATAAAAGGAACAAATATTAAGAATCTCCTCCTTCATATATCGTTCGGCAATTGAACCCTCAACTCTAGCTTTATTACCAACTTTTTGTTTTAATTTCCCCAACAAACGCTCAATCGGATACATCCAATGCCAATAAGCAAGTCCAGCAATTCTAATTTCTTCAGCTAAATGTACAACCAAGTGTTCCATCGAATCAAACCAACTTTGAGGAAAAATCGTTTCCAACAAACACAACGCTTTGATAACCGATTTTTCCATTATTTCCAAATCGGTTTTTGTAACCACGGATGAGCATAAATCTTGGAAAAAGTTAGAAATTGCCGTGATGGCATCCGCAATAGGCGCTGGTAGAAGTTCACGAATTGCAAGAGGCAATAATTTTTGAAGAAAAATATGACAATCGTGCGATTTGAATCCATAAAATGTATACTCCTCAACATTGCAACAACGTGATATATTTGGGAAATAACCATCTAGAAGTTTTAGTGTACTAATCCATTCACACAAAAGTTTACATTGTTTTCTAGTAAGGGAATAAGGTGCTTTAGGTGACTTTCCTTTTTCATCGATCCATAAATGTGGTAACACCCCAAAATGCTTGCAATCCACTCTTGCTTTTTTATGATCTTTTAACTTTGCCGCATTCACAATAGTAAAAAAAATGTTTTCAAAAACATTTTTTTCTGTATGCATGATGTCAATTGAATATCGTAAATTATGTGATGACCAATAAGGGAGTATGTAAAAGATTGGGACATGAGTCTAATGATGCTCTTCACCGTATCTGACACTCATTGCCTTCAAATTAGTCTTTCCGGGTGGTGGAAAAACTACAGTATCAAGAAACTCCTTAACACCCTCCCCGGACAAACGAGCATGAAACAATCTTCTTTCTTCATTATCAAACAAATTACTTTTTTGACGGAGTGGATCATTTGATTCAAGGAATATTCGGTTTGTGCCATAGAAACTACATTTTCCACAATATTTTAATTGAAACCCTTGCACACTTCCAAGACACACTTGACATCCCATCTTTCCTTTGCCCGACCACCCACTTATCATACTCATAGCGGGATAGTCACTAATTGTCCACATAAGAGCCACTCTCATTGTAAAATTTTGTTTCAAAGTTTGGTCATATATTTTCACTCTGGTATTCCATAATATCTTCAATTCATCGATGAGAGGCCTTATACAAACTTTAATATCTTTTCTAATGCTGTTTGGACCCGGAACTATATCGGTCATGAACATATAAGGCTTTTTCATACATATCGATGGTGGAAGATTGTAGACAACTATCACCACGGGCCACACATTATATGTTTTTTTTCGGTAGGGCCAAAAGGGTTGAAACCATCGGTCTCAAGACCAAGCCTTATGTTACGAATCTCTTGAGCAAATGATGGATACCGACGGTTAAAATTTTTCCACTCTTGTCCATCTGCGGGATGACTTATTTCTCCTAATTTCACATCATTTTTGTACCATCTCATGTGATCGGATGTATGTGCCAACATATATAAGTTGTAGTCGAGGAATCAAAGGAAAGTGTCTTAAGATTTTTTTTGGTATTTTTTTACCAACTTTCCTATAAACATCCCGATAACGATCTTCACCACATATATCACACACAAATTTATCCTTGTCATCTCCATAAAATAAGATACAATTATTCTCACATAAATCAATTTTTTCATATTCAACCCTCAATTCCTTCATATTTTTTTCATTACATAATAAGTTTCGGGTAATGTATGCATTTTTTGTAACACATACGTAAGAAGTTTAAGCAAACTATCAAAAGATTTATTACTACAATGCGAGTTATTTTTGAATTCCAATAATTTTGTGGTAAAACTTAATCTTGTGTACTTTGTATTACCGGGATAAATAGGTGCTTCATTTTCAACAATAACCTCATACAATTTTTTAGCACTATCATTTGGAGCTTCTTCTACATTCATAGTTCCCATATCTATAGTGTCATAAAATTCATAAGTTTTACCGGCAAAATCATGTAACATCACATTCAAATCTACCGGTTTTTCTACTCTCAGAGGTTTCCGAACACGATGACGATGATGTGATGTTCGACTATGTTTTCTTTTTATCTTTTCACCGTGCGACGTCCACACGGTATAACCCTCAAGCATCCCTTTAGCGAGCAAATGAAATCTAACAACATCAATTTTTAACCAATTCAAATTTCTACAACGCTTACAAGGACACTTCATTGTACCATCTTCTTCCATTCCATTCTCAAGATTAAATTTTAAAAAATATTTCTACACCAATTCTATATTCCGGAGTCAATGAAATTTTATCACGTTGCAATTGATTATCAATCCAACTTCGATCAATGGTTTTCATATACAAATAATTTAACATGAATTTCATAAAAAATTAAAAATATTCGATACATATCAATATACATTACACAAACACAAACACAAACATAAACACACACACACACACATTGATTACAATAAATGAGAATAACTTCAATTTCCCATAAAAAAGATATTTAACATGTATTTCATAAAAAAAATAAAAACTTTCAATACATTATCAAAACACATTTAATACATACAACAAACACACACATACACATTAATTACAATAAATGAGAAAAACTCATAATTTCTCTATTTCTCCTCCACTTCAATTATCCCTCTTGTTTTTTTTTATATTTTTCCCCAATTTCAACAAATGAAAGATATATAACACAAAAACACAAAAAAATAAAAAAAATAGCTTTAAACCGACCGTCGACAGTCGGTTATAAAAACGACAGTAAAACGACACTGTTCTGTATATAATGGGTACATTTTTTTATACTTTATATTAATTTTATATTTTTATCTAAAACCGACCGATGGGGTTGGTCGGTTTTAAAAGCCTCCAACCAGGGTTTTAACCGACCACATCAATGTGGTCGGTTTTATGTCTGCCACATCATCAAAACTACGTCGTATTTAGTTGTTATAACCGACCGCCATCGTGTGGTCGGTTTTAGCTCTGCCACATCATCAAAACTACGTCGTTTATCCCCTTATTTAACCGATCAACTAGGTGGTCGGTTATATTAAGGCCAAATCGAAGTCGGTCGGTTATGTGTGGTCGGTTTTATCCTGTTTTCCTGTAGTGTATACTCTTTAATAATTAGCACATCATTAAAATGCTTACAAAAATTAATACAATCTAAAATAATAGTATGAAAATATTATTCATCATAATCTCCATTCCAAGCATCTATAAGAACTTTTTTATCGGTTAAAAAACACATTTCTCAATATTCAAATTCTTTACCCATGATAAGCCTCTTTCAGCCCAATTGCCTCAGCTTCTCTTGGACTGAACCGCACTTCAACTCTTCGACACCTAGCTTATATGAAAGTTTCAGACTCGTCCCTAATGACACTATCAACTAGGGGTGAACACGGGTTGGGTCGGTCGCGTTTGAGGTAAAAAACGATACAACCCAATTTACTTGGTTTATAAAAATTTGACCGGTTAACTTAAAAATATATGTCTAACACAACCCTATTATTAATATATTGGATCAAGTTAATCGGGTTTTATATTTTTTCAGTATTTAAACTAGAAAATTATGCAAAATACTTTATTCAAATAAATTATTAGTCCAGATTTAAATAAGAGGAAATTCACAAGTCTCCTGAAATATTACTACAGTCTTATAACAATAATATATTAGAAATGTAATATAGTTCACAATAAAATTAACAACATTTATTAGATAACAAAATGAGTTATGGAATTTTTGCATTCATGCAGTTTGTATTAAGGTCTACAGCGCACCATTTTTATGCAACCAATTCTTCATCACAGTTTCTCAGTATACCAATCTGTTCAAAAACCAGCTCATAAAAAACATACATAAATGTTGATGGAGGAATTTGGGAGCAACAATGTATGAGGTTCGTAGCCGGAAACAAGATCTGTGATGGTGGTTCTTCGTCGGAAACGTGAACAGTAATTGGTGAATTTGATGAACAGTGTTTGGTGGTGGTGGTTATTGGTGGCTGAGATTGCTTAGGGTTAGCGGTGGCTCCTTTGCGCTCTCGCTTCTGACCCCTTATAATTTGCCTATGTATCCCTATTTATAGGGAATCAAGCCAACGTAGTTCTTGGGGAACAAGAAACCTAATGGGCTTAGATCTCTTGTCCCGAGGCCCAATGAAAAACTCACTGGAAACCATCTTCTACTAGCTTTAGGAATGTCCGCCGATGAGGCCCAACCACAAAGGCCCAAGGCTCGTCCGCGGCTTCGAGACTTCATGAATAAGGCATCTCCCTGGCCAAGGATAACCCTCCGCTACCAGCTATTTCTCTAATCCGTGGACGCGGGTATAGCCGTGTTTCACCCCAAATGTTGGACGCATCCTTGTCTCTCGGATAAGGAGCCCCTACCAGATTATAGGACAAGTGATCCCAAGCTTTTGGCTGCAAAGTGCTGGATATTCCAAAGTCTCCCAACGAGGACACCCATTGACTACAGAGACAGAGCTCCCAAAGCACACACCATAATTTACCCCACATCCCCAATGAGGATACTCATTGACTACAGGAGGAGGTCTTCCGTCCAAGCATACCCCTGGAGGTCTCTGACCACGGACACCGCCTTCCTGTAGATGTGCTACAGAAAGGAGTTCTTCAATAGAGTACCTGCACCAAATAGGTTAGTAATAATAATCTCCCTCTTCCTCGAATCATCCAAGGAATCCATCCAAGCATCCATGTTAAAGTCATTTTCAAGACATTCTACTCACTTATAACGCGCCCTAAGATTTATCATTAGTGAACATCTGCCAGAGATTTTCTCACCTTCCTACCAAGTAATTGGCCGCGCCTCCTCTCTATGATGAGAGTGCGCCTCCTTATACATGGGGTGTATTTACAGCAACTTTTTCATCAGCCATCCATAATGTAGGGCGCGTCCTGCCTACACATAGGGCGTGCCTGTTTTCCTTCCACAAGGAAAGTAATCTTATATGTTCCTTAATTTTAGGCGCTTGTTCCTCAGTTTCGACTATTTTATTAATCTCAATCTGAATATTGTTTATACCAATTTTTGGGCATAATAACTACCCCCAAATTCCATATGTCATTGGAAATGGGATTGGAATTTCTTACTCATCTTTATCAAAATTTGTATAAACATATTTATCAATACTATTTTTCAGGGCGCGCCCTAAATAGGGTATGCTTTTAAAGTTCCAATTATTCAGATTACTGTAATAGTCAAATAAGGTGCACCTTCCAGAGGGCGCATCCTGGAATTTTAAATAATTTGAAACGGTTCCCCTAGTTATTCGGGAATCGTGATCGACGTGATTGATGTAATTTGTTTTAACAGCTGTCACTTTCTCAGCTATAAATACCAGTCATATCCTTTCTTTTACTTTTTACTTTTACTCTCTCTCTTACTTTACTCTTCTCCAAACCCCACCACGCCGGGGAGAGATACATCTGCTCAGAATCGGTGTTAACTTCACCATTTCTTCAATTTTTCCGGTTAATCTTCTCCGCTAACTAAAAAGGTACACAGAACTCTTCTTCTTTTCAAGTTACATCACGTTTATTGTGTTGCATGTGTTTGGTGTATGTTCATCTTCCTTAACTGTTCTTGATGTTGTATGCATGAAATGGTGTGTATATCTGTGTATGTATAGTTGAATCCTTGAATCTTAGATCCAAAATCATAGAGTTTAACTCTCAAATTGGTGTTTCTAAGAATCTCAACCGTTTATTCCTTATTTTTAATTAAATTTAAGAGCATATATCTCGCGAGACCTGTTTAGGGCGCGCCCCCTCATTCATCTGAGGCGTGTCATCAGTAGTTTAACTAGATCGTAATTCGTACATCTCCCTGTTTTAAGACGCGCCATCCTAATGATCACTTCCCATATCCTAGCGCTCACCCTTTATAGCAGAATACATGGACCTCATCCTTGATAGGACAGGCCTTCCTAGCCTAGGACGCGCCCTAAAATAATTAATCATGGGCCATTCCAATTATAGGGGATACTCAGGTCCTTCATTATTTGTTTGTTTGTTTCCTCTATACTGCCTCCTCCCATCCTTTTATATTAGACGGGCCCTCAATATTTATTTGGTTTTCTTGACAACTGGAAGACGAGGGCACGTCCTCTCCTTTTCATCCTTTTAAGGAATTTTGCACCAAGTTAGGGATCTACTCTCCTCCTCTTATTTCTTTCATACCAGACTTCCCGGACGCACACAGAACTCTTCACTTTTTGGAGCTAGAGGCGCGCCTTATTATAGAATTCAAAGTTAGCGATATTATGGAAGAATCATCAGATGACTCCTAAGACCACGTCACTTTGAGTCAAAGGAGGGGAAAATAGAAGCTGATCCAAAAAGATAGATCCCCAGCTCCTGTTAACACAGAGTTAGATGACGATGATTGGTTGGAAAGGTTGAATGCCGATACGTATAGGGGCGTTGAAATCAGTGTGAATGTAGGGGTAGGGCCTTCTAAAGTTTCCTATAAGGCCATTCCCCCAAGTCCTTCTCTATAGCAATCTCAGGGCACACCCTTTTCCCAACAATCAGAGGGCGCGTCTGAAGAAAACTCCTCGCCTCTCCGTGATGAGAGCAACTTTTTTGATGAGGACACCCTTCAGTTCTCTACTTCTTCTGATCCTTCTTCCATCCCTTTTCAATACTGAGAAGTTTCTGATAGTGAGTTGGACTTTGATTGGAATGAATTCGAGCCATGCACCAAAGCTGTGAAGAAACGCTTCTAGGAAAGAGCATGGCAAGCTATTCTGTGTTGGACTCCCTTCAGCCTGCTCAGATAACCAGTTAGGGTGGCTCATGAAGTATTATGATATAGAAGGTATATGGGCGCGCCCTCTCAGCATGATGTGGCCCCATATTTTTAACTATGGAAAGAACTTTAGGATTCCCAGAATGGTGACCAGCCCTAAGCTGGTTTTACTTGGAGTGGGCGCGCCTCTGCACCCCTTTCTTAGGGAGGTGATCGAGCTTTATGATGTAGCTCCACTCCAACTTTCTCCCAACAGCTACAAATTTGTCCTCGCTTTGTTCATCCTTTACACGGATTTAGGCTTTCCCCAGCCCACAATGGCCGAGGTGAGTCATTTTTTTAGCCTAAGGAAATCTGACCACGGGTATTATTACTTGGTGGCCGATAAACAGCACAATAAAAATGGTTTTCTTCCGGGAAACTTAGCCATTAGAAGGGCTGGGAAGAAAACTTCTTCTACTTTTATGATGTTCCAAGGATAAGGATTCAGTTCAATACATCCCCAAGTAAGGACGCGCCTTCTCTTTCATTTTTCCCATTTTCATTTTTTACTTAATTCTTATAGCCCTCTTTCTCCTTTAGACAAACCAGTGGTGAAAGCTCTTGAAGGTGCGCCTAAAAGGTGGGCTGAAGCTTTTCTCAGAGTAGCTGCTGAGAAATGGAATTTAAAAAGCTGCCCTAAATTATCTTGGCCCACTAGGCTCTCTTCATGTTACAGATGAAGAAGTGGAGCAGTGGCAAGCCATGAGTTTGGAGGACACCACTAAAGCGTCCATTAAAGCATCTTGCCAATTGTTCATTCATTCTAATCAAGTGGTGGACAAGCTTTTAGAGGAGAAGGCACACCTGGAGAGGCTTCAGGGAGACAATAACATTCTGCAGAATACTCTCAAAGACAAGGATTTCCTCCATTCCAAGGACATCAAAACCAAGGACTCCGAAATAGCTTTCCTCAAGGGTGAAGTCTCAAATTCAATCTCCCAGCTTGAAATTGCCAACAAGAAGGCATAATCTCTTCATGCAGAACTGGCTGAAGCAAAAGCGAGGATAGAATACCTTGCAGATCAGGAAAGGAATGGCTGGCTGGAGGAAGGTAGGATCATCACAGATGAAGCCTTCGCTAATGGTTTTCACTTCTACAGGATAGGGTTCGTGGCGAACGATCCTGAGTATGGCTTTGAGAAGTTTGGCGAAGAAACCGCTGCAGAGATGGCAGAATTCAATTAAGAGTTTGGCAATGAGATCAAAGAAAAAAGGATTGAGCTTGGGTTGGAGGAAGCTGAGGGCACGCCTATTGATGAGCCCGAAAAGGACGTGACTGAAGTTGATCCCTCGACTCCTCTCCAATCCATTCCTCTTACTGGTGAAAATCAGGGCGCGCCCTGATCTGCTTAAATGTTTAAAGCACCTTTGAGCCGAGTCTTCTAATACTTTGAGGAGCCAATGCTCTTTTGATGTTGTGCAAAGTTGTATGACTTATGTTTCGCTACTCCTTGTTTAATGTTTCATTTATCTTTACCTTTCTTATCAAGTAGTTTTCTGCAAAATTTATCTAAGCATCAATACTGAGGGCGCGCCCCTATAAACAAGACAATGAAAAAACTTTCTTTTCAAGGATAGAACTTTAAGGCGCCTCTACCTTTAGGGCGCGCCTAGATTTATTTAGGTTGTTAGCATTTTCCAAACAACCATACACCTTTATTCTTTTGTGTAGAATTTTGAAGGCATATTTTTAGGGCGTGTTTTTGCAACCATGAATTAACAATTTTTTAAAATGGGCGTGACTTACCATAGGGCGCGCCTCTGGTTTCTAAGATTTTCTTAGATAGCAAATTTTACAACTTTCAGTTTAGAAGGCATATCTCCTATAATAATGGAGTTTTTATATCATGGGTATCTTCTGTATCATAAATAACTTTTTCCATATTATGGACTTTGTTATCAGGGCGCGCCCTGAGTTTTTCTCACAGTTTGTAGGCCAAGAAACCAAAATAATTTTGAATCAACTTTTCATTTTTATTGATAATGCGCTCTAGTGCGAGAATTACACCAGTCCCATGGCTACTATGCTTTGTGGGGAAATTATTTAAAATTTTCATCCTTTGCTAGTTCCAAGGTTCATAGTCATGTATACAACCCCCCCCCCTAGGCTATGAGGAATTTATTTGCTACTAGTCTATTACATAGGAACTGATCATAAAAATGAGGGGGCCAAAGTCACATCCTACTGATAATACTTTCATAAATGCTCCACATTCCAAGCTCGGGGAACAAGCTTGCCATCCAAATCTTCCAAGCGATAGGTTCCCTTCCATAGTATAGCCTTGATTTTGTATGGTCCTTCCCAATTGGCTCCAAGCACTCCATGCTGAGCTATTTTGGTGTTTGGCATGACCTTTGGTAACACAAGATCTCCCACCTTGAATGGCACGGACTTTACCTTCTTATTAAAATACCTCACAATTCTCTGCTGATATGCAGCAAGCTTTAATTGAGAGTTCATTAGGGCTTTGTCTAGGAATCCAGGTGGAGCCTTTGGTTTACTTCTGCATCTTCTTCAACAAACAAGTCTCTTCGTATAGATCCGGCACCTACCTCCACGGGAACCATATCCTCGTACCCATAAGTCAGCAAAAATGGGGTCTCTCCTGTGGTTGATCTAGGAGTTATGTTGTAAGACCAAATGACCATGGGCATCTCCTCTGGCCAATCTCCCTTCTTTTCTTCCAACTTATCCTTCAAAGTGTGCTTAATGATTTTGTTTATAGCTTCTGTCTGACCATTGCTTTACGGGTGATAGACCGCGGAAAAATCATTCTTGATGTCCAAGTCTTCACAAAGCTTCCTTAGCTCTTTACTGTCAAACTGATTCCCATTATCCGAGATGAGTTTGTATGGAATACCGAACCTGCAGACTATGGAGTTGAAAATGAAGTCCTTTATCTTCTTTGTCGTGATCGTGGCCAGTGGCATGGTCTCCGCCCATTTAGTAAAGTAATCAACAGCCACCACAGCATATTTCACTCCCCCCATTTGCTTTGGGCAACTCTCCAATGAGATCGATTCCCCACATGGCAAAAGGCCAAGGGCTTGCCAATGAAGTAATAGACGTTGCCGAGGCATTGGAATAATTAGTGAATCGCTGGCAATGGTCACAAGCCCGAACAAACTTGAAGGCATCTTCTTTCATATTTGGCCAGTAATATCCTTTCCTCGGGACTTTTAATGCCAACGAACCACCCCTCGAGTTATTGCCATAAATCCCTTCGTGCACCTCCCTGAGGATATAATTTCCTTCTTCTAGGTCCATGCAGCGTAACAGTGGTTGGTTAAATCCTCTCTTGTATAATACCCCATCATATTCAACATACTTAGCAGCCTGGTAGCGAAGGCGTCGAGCCTGTAGCTTATCTTCTAGCAAAGCTCCCATTCGAATATAGTTATGAATGGGGGTCATCCAATTTTCTCGCGGGATCTCCTGTGTCTGGAACACCCCTACCTCTGGAACACTTGGGATTTCTTGGATTCCCAAAGGAATTTTCCCAAGTTGGATGCTATCCATTTGCGACCCCATATTTGCCAAAGCATCTGCGTTACTTTTTTCTTCCCTTGGAACACCTTCTAGCCTGGCACTTCCAAACTTTTCCAATAGACGCTGCGCACATCTTATACATAACTCTGTCTGAGGTCCCCGGGCTTGGAAACCTCCGTTGACTTGATTTATAACCAACTCAGAGTCTGTTGTGAATATGTTGTGAACTTGATGATTTCATTAACAAAACACCTTAGTAGATTTTACTTAGTGAAAAATGTAGCACTCGACGGATAATGAATATAGTCCCGACGGATGACTCAATATAGTCCCGACAGATGATAACTAATTATCCATCGAGTGAGTAGCTTGTGTAATAATGAGCCTGTAGCACATTTCTGCATACACCTTGTTTAGATTCTGTAGTAGCACTCAGGTCATGTTGACTTTAATTACATATGCAAAATAGGTTGATTAATTATACATAGATGATGTCTTGTAATTCTGTATAAATGAAATGAAGTCAAGTTATTATTCCGCACTTTGCAAATCAATTCACACAGATATATATATTTTAAGTTAGAACACTTTTAAACCAAGAAAAAGTTTCAAGAATTCCATTCAACCCCCCTTCTGTAATTCTTGTTGCATTGTTAGGGACTAACAATTGGTATCAGAGCAAGCTTTTGATAAATAAAGAGTTTAAAGATCACAACAAAATAGCAAGATGGACAAGAAGGATGTTGGAGTCAAGATTCCTTTTCTGGATAAAGATAATTACCATCACTGGAAGGTAAAAATGCATCTTCACCTACTTTCTCAAGATGAGGCCTATGTAGATTGCATAGAGAGAGAGGCCCTCATGTACCAATGAGAGCTGCAACTGGGAATGAGCCATCAGTTCCCAAGCCAAGGCATGAATGGTCAGATCCTGATATTGAACAAGTCAGGAAGGATAAAAAGGCCATGAATATTCTGTTCAATGGAGTTGATGGTGACATGTTTGATAACATCATCAATTGAAAAACTGCCAAGGAAGTTTGGGATACAATATAGATTATATGTGATGGCACTGAACAAGTCAGGGAAAATAAGATGCAGCTGCTAATTCAGCAATATGAGCACTTTCATAGTGAAGATAGTGAGTCTCTTACTGATATTTTTAGTAGATTTCAAAAACTACTAAATGCTCTGAAGTTGCATGAAAGGGTCTATCAAACAAAAGACTCCAATCTTAAATTCCTTAGATCTCTTCCAAAGGAATGGAAATCTATGACAGTCTCATTGAGAAACTCTCAAGATTACAAGGAGTTTACTTTAGAGAGACTGTATGGCAACCTGAAAACTTATGAGCTTGAAATAGAGCAAGATGAGAGGATGGAGAGAGGAAAGAAGAAAGGAGGATCCA
Source organism: Apium graveolens (assembly GCF_009905375.1). Taxonomy (NCBI): domain Eukaryota; kingdom Viridiplantae; phylum Streptophyta; class Magnoliopsida; order Apiales; family Apiaceae; genus Apium; species Apium graveolens. Next base: position 23,464,129 of record NC_133649.1, on the reverse strand, counting down.
TTGCACTAGTTGCTGAGTTAGAGAAAGAGAAGGAGATGAAGATGGAAGTTGTTAAATCAACTTCAAAGGTCTGTGAAAATAAGGGCAAAGGGCTGGTGGCAGAAAATGAAGATTCTTTGAACCAAGATGACATGGAAGATATTGATGAATATCTAGCATTTCTTTCTAGAAGATTTTCCAAGCTCAAGTTCAAGAAGAACTTTGGAGCAGCTAAACCAAATAGAAATATGGTGGATAAATCAAAATTCAAGTGTTTCAAATGTGGCTTGGCAGGGCACTTTGCCAGTGAGTGTAGAAAGTCATATTCCAGCAAAAAGAAGTTTCAGCCTGTGGACTATAAACAGAAATACTTTGAGTTGCTCAAACAAAAGGAAAGGGCTTTCATTACACAAGAAAATGACTGGGCAACAGATGGTCTGGATAAGGATGAGGATGTCAGCTATGTCAATCTAGCCCTAATGGCAAAGTCTGATGAAACAGAGACAAGTTCTTCAAGTAAACAGGTAATCACCACTAACCTTGCACATTTATCTAAAGCTGAGTGTAATGATGCAATAAATGACATGTCTACAGAGTTATATCATTTGCATATTACAATTAAGTCTCTTACTAAGGAAAATGCTAAAATCAAAGAAAATAATTTGTTTTTAAGTGAGAGGAATAATATGCTAGAGTCTCAGTTTATTGAATTTGAAAAATTGAGAATTGAGTGTAAAATTGCTAAGGATGAATTAATTGAGTCCTTGAAGAAAGAAGAGATCGTGAAGAAGCAGCTTGGATGAGAACATGAGGTGATTAAAGCATGGAAAACATCTAGAGATGTTCACGCTCAAATCACCAAAGTTCAAGGGATTGAGTCCTTTTGTGATGCAGCCTGGAAGAAGGATAAGGAGAAGCTGGAATCTAATTTAGTTGAAGGATTGCTAACAGATGTAGACTCAACGGATGATGAGGGTCATCCGTCGGATAACAAAAAGGGTTATCCGTCGAGTGATATAAATCATCATCCATCGACTGTGAGCAAGACTGTGAGTAAAGCCAAACTTGTCAAGTTAAATGAGAAATATGGATCAGTTTCCAAGAATTTTGTTCCAGGAGAATCCAGTCAAGTGAAGAAAGAGAAAAAGGCTAATGTTGGTCATATGACTGTCAAGCAATTGAGTGACAGACTGGAAAAGATTGAGGTTAAAACAGAGGCTAAAAAGAAAAATAATAGAAATGGTAAAGTAGGAATTAACAAGCATAACAACTACACACCTGATAAATATGCTCCTAGAAAAATATGTGTCAAGTGTGGTAGTGTAAATCATTTGTCTGTTAATTGCAAAACTGCCATGCATACCTCCATATCCGTGCCACCTCATTTTCCCAACATAAATGCCATGCCTTCTATGCCCATGAATGCTATGTCTGCACAGAATATGAATGCACAGTTTGATAATATGCCATTTGCACCTAATCCTTATTATGTTGCATTTAGTATGCCATAAATGTCATTTAGCATGCCTTACTGGAATAACATGTTTACAAATAGCATGTCATTCCCTGCTAATCAAAATATGCATGATAATTCTGCTGTAATGAATGGTTTCAAAGGTCCAACTCAAATGACTAAGGATGAATCTGATATCCCCAAGTCAAATGAGATAAAACCTAAGAAACAGAAAAAGAAAGCTAACAAGGAAGGACCCAAGGAAACTTGGGGGTCCCAAAATCAACTTGATTTAATTTTGATGTGTGCAGGGAAACAGAAAGAATCTATAGTACTTGGATAGTGGTTGTTCAAGACACGTGACTGGTGATTCTACCCCGCTCACAGAGTTCAAGGAGAGAGCTGGCCCAAGTATTACTTTTGGCGATGACAGCAAGGGTTATACTGTGGGATATGGATTGATTTCAAAAGATAATATCATCATTGAAGAGGTTGCCTTGGTGGATGGTCTCAAGCACAATTTATTGAGTATCAGTCAACTTTGTGATAAAGGCAATTCAGTAACCTTCAACTCAGAAGCCTGTGTTGTGACTAACAAGAGGAGCAACAAAGTGGTTCTCACTTGTGTGAGAAAAGGAAATGTGTACCTAGCTGACTTCAACTCATCAAATGCAGAATTTGTTACTTGTCTTCTCAGCAAAGCAAGTCAGGATGAAAGTTGGTTATGGCACGAGAAGCTATCCCATCTAAACTTCAAGACCATGAATGAACTAGTAAAGAAAGAACTGGTAAGAGGCATTCCTCAAATGGAGTTTTCTAAGGATGGACTGTGTGATGCTTGCCAGAAGGGAAAGCAAATTAAGGCATCATTCAGAAAGAAGCTTGATTCAATAATTGAAGAACCTTTGTAACTGCTACACATGGATTTGTTTGGACCAGTCAATGTGTTGTCCATTTCAAGGAAAAGATTTTTCCTAGTAATTGTAGATGATTTCTCAAAGTTCTCTTGGACATATTTCCTAAAGTCTAAAGATGAGGCTAGTGAAATCATCATCAATCACATAAGGTAAGTCAATAATCATCCTGATTTCAAAGTTAGAAGAATCAGGAGTGACAATGGAACTGAATTCAAGAATTTTGTCATGAGAGCATTTTGTGAAGAAAACGAGATCCTGCATGAGTTTCTAGCAGCAAGAACTCCACAACAAAATGGAGTAGTAGAAAGGAAAAACAGATCACTTATTGAAGCTGTAAGGACAATTCTTGAAGAATCTAAATTACCAACATATTTTTGGGCTGAAGCTGTAAATACTGCATGTTACACTCAAAATATTTCTCTGATTAATCAAGCAAAATGCATGACTTCCCATCAATTGTTCAAGAACAAGAAGCCAACTCTAAATTTTCTTCATGTCTTTGGCTGCAAATGTTATATTTTGAGAAATCAAACTCATCAGAATGGGAAGTTTGATGCTAAAGCAGATGAAGGAATTTTTATTGGATATATTGTTGGTAAAGCATATAGAGTCTACAATCTAAGAACCAACATTGTTGTGGAATCAATACATGTTGTGTTTGATGATAAAAAGATTGAAGGACTGCAAGATGGAGATTACCATGAGAGCCTTAAATTTGACAATGTGGAGATGGTTAGTGATGACAGTGATGATGAAAGTGATCAAGAAATAGTATCAAAGGATAATGCAGAAAAATCCACTACAAATGAAGCACAAAATTCAACATCTGTCGAGTTGCAAAATGCTTCATCCGTCGAGAGACAATCTGCTTTATCCGTCGGGAGACAGCCAGCTTCATCCGTCGGTACTCAAAATTCACCATCTGTCGGGTCATCAAAAGAAGCTGGAAGTTAGAATAGATCACTTACAGATCCATTAACTCAGGGGGAGTTTCTAACTCAGGGGGAGTTCCCCTTTCTCAAATCAAAGATCCATTAACTCAGGGGGAGTTTCTAACAATCAAAACTCAATCACACATCAAGACAACAATGAGGCCTCTTCATCCAGAGCTAATCTACCTCAACAAAGGAAATTGACAATGGATCACCCCTTTGAGCTCATCATTGGTGATGTATCTTCTAGAGTTCAAACAAGGAGAGCAACTCAAGAAGAATGTCTATACAACAGCTTTTTTCTAAGGAAGAACCAAAGAAGGTAGAAGAAGCTTTGTTGGATCCTGATTGGATTTTAGCTATGCAGGAGGAGCTAAACAAATTTGAGAGGAATAAGATATGGAAGCTGGTGCCCAAGCCTAAAGGAAAGAATTAAATTGACACCAAATGGGTATTCAGAAACAAGATGGATGAAAATGGCATAGTAGTCAGGAACAAAGCTAGATTGGTTGCTAAGGGATATTGTCAACAAGAGGGAATATATTTTGATGAAACATTTGCTCCTTTTGCAAGACTTGAAGCCATCAGAATCTTCTTAGCCTATGCAGCCCATGCCAATTTTAAAGTCTATCAAATGGATGTCAAAAGTGCCTTTCTGAATGGAGATTTGGAGGAGGAAGTCTATGTGAGTCAGCCTCCTGGTTTTGAAGATCCAAATTTTCCAGAATATGTTTACTATCTTTTGAAAGCACTTTATGGACTGAAGCAAGCACCTAGAGCCTGGTATGACACTTTGTCAAAGTTTCTTTTAGAGAATCACTTTACTAGAGGTACTGTAGACAAAACTCTTTTCTTTAAAAATGTTAATGACTCTAGTATACTTGTTCAAATTGATGTAAATGACATTATTTTTGGCTCTACAGATGAAAAACTTTGTAAAAAGTTTGCCAAATTGATGCAAAGTAAGTATGAAATGAGTATGAGGGGAGAACTAACTTACTTTCTTGGTTTGCAAGTTAAGCAAGTTATTGATGGAATATTTATTAGTCAAACTAAATATATTTATGATCTTTTGAAGAAGTTTGATCTAATGAATTGCACATCTGCAAAAACTCCCATGGCCACTGCAACTAAGCTTGAATTAAACACTACTGAAAAGTCTGTGGATATTTCAAGTTATAGGGGCATGGTTGGCTCACTTCTGTACTTAACAGCTAGTAGGCCAGATATAATGTTTGCTACATGTTTGTGTGCTAGATTTCAGGCTGATCCTAGAGAATCTCACTTAGTAGCTATTAAGAGAATTTTCAGATATCTCAAGAGAACACCAAAACTTGGCATTTGGTACCCTAGAGATTCTGGTTTTGATCTAACTGATTATTCAGATGTAGATTATGCAGGTTGTAGAATTGATAGAAAAAAAGTACAACAGGAACCTGTCAATTTCTAGGAAACAAGCTTGTGTCCTAGTTCAGTAAAAAACAAAACTCAGTTTCTACTTCTACAGCTGAAGCTGAATATATTGTTGTTGGCAGTTGCTGTGGACAGATTTTGTGGATGAAAAACCAATTGCTAGACTATGGTCTGCAAGTGGAAAGAATTACCATTTTCTGTGATAACGCAAGTGCAATTACCATCACTGAAAATCTAGTACAGCATTCAAGGACAAAACACATAGACATCAAGTACCACTTCATAAGGGAACATGTAATGAATGGTACTGTGGAACTACATTTTGTTCCAAGTGAACAGCAGCTTGCAGATATATTTACCTAGCTACTGGATGAATCCAACTTTTCAAGGTTGGTAAGTGAGTTAGGTATGCTAAATTATTCTTAAATCTTTTCAGATAATTTGCAAGTTGTAAAGCAGCCAGAAACTTAATTGATTTTTCAGTCTTAGATGAAATTTTGGCTATGTCAAAATTTACATCTCGACGGATGATCATTATCCATCGAGTTTGATCATCTGTCGGTATACATTTTATTAATAAAATCAATTAATTTTCTGGAATATTTTATGACTCGACGGATAACTGATTTATCCTCATCCGTCGAATTGTCTGAATCTTAGCCGTTAATTTCCTGAACTTTATCCATCGAGTATACTTACAGTTTATAAGTATAACACGACGGATAATTGAAGGAATTTTTACAATTTATTTTTAAATAGCTATTTTGGGCAATTCTTATTGGTTACTTTATTTTACTTTATTATTTTTGACAGTTATTTTTGAGATAGTATAAAAGCTTAATTCATTTTCATTACTTTTCTTTTATCATTTTCAAATCATCTGCTCGAAATTCTCTCTTTCTCAAAAGCAATTATCATCTCTATCTCTGTAATTTCCACTCTCTAACAATGGCACCAGTCGTCAAGATCATGTCACAAACTGGATTCATCTATGAGAAGAACAACTTCACGGTTCTCGTAAACAAGGGGATTCAACAGTCTGGTGACTACCACAAAATGATGGATCTTGTGAAGAACTGCAGACTCAACTATGCCATGCTGGAATCACCCACCATCTTCTGTGAGGTTGTTGAGGAAATGTGGTCAACTGATGTGCACAACTCAACTGATAAGACCATCACACTCACTATTAAAGGTAAATAATTATGTATTAACAGTGATGTTGTTAAAGCATGTTTCAAAATTCCTGATAATACTATAACTTCACCACACACAGACACCGACATAGTTAATATGCTTAATTCCATGAACTATGCACTCTCTACTTTTAAGTTAAGTGAAATTAGGAGATTGGGTCTTAGGAAGGAATGAAGTTATCTATGTGATGTATTTACTAAGGTATTCTCTAGTAAAATCAGTAATTTTGATTCTGTCAATATCTTTATGCTTAACATGCTTTACATGCTTGTAACTGATAAGTTCTTTAACTTCAGTGATCTTGTTTTATTTGAGTTGGGATTTAAGTTAGGTGAGTTAAATAAGAGGGGTAAAAAGGTTTACTATGCTAGATTTTTCATGATGTTAGCTAACCACCTCTCTGAGGGAATTGTGCTTGAGAACCCAACCAACAAACTAGATTGTTGGGTTTAAGAGAGAAGAATTATTACAGATTTGAACAGGGCAAACCATCACAGAGAGGTGCCACTCTTCTATTTCCCAGTAATGGAAGCACCTCAGGTAAGTGAGGTAAGTTCATCTGTCTCTACTATTCCAACCTCACAAATTTCTTTGCATTCTAGTGTAGCCATGACAACTGTGTCAATTACCCAATAGTTGCCTACCCAAGCTACCAAATCTAAGATTTCTAAATCCAAGTCAAAGAAAGCCCCCTCTGGTATCTCTCAAAAGATGCCAGTTGCAAAATCCACCAAATCTAAAGAGGGGAGTGTGAAGGTGGGTAAGGTAGGTGAGGAACAGGGTGAACATAAAAGAAACCCTAAGGATAAGGTTGGAGAGGTGAGTGTTTTCCGGCCCAGCCACACTGCAGTTTCCCAACAGACTACAGTGCTTAATAAGGAAATTAGCTCATTACTAGTTGCATCCTCCCAAAAGGATGTGACTATTGAATAAAGCTCTCAGCCAAGAGCACAGGCCAAAAGGGTATGGGACACAAGCTCACCCCAAACCTATACTAGAAAGAAGAAACCAGTCATTGCACCTTTTCAAAGACACAGTCATTGCACCTTTTCAAAGTCAGTTTGATGTGGCTCCAATAAATGTGGAGTCACAGCCAAAATCTTTAGCTATAGAAGCACCCCAAACACCAAATTCTCCTACAAACTCTCTGGATGTGGATATGATCAACACATCAATTCCTGATTCCCCTTCTTTAACTCTGTTGGGGAAGCCAAAATCTAGTGCAAGTGAGCATCATCTTTTGGATGATTTGTTGGCTCACTTGCCAATTCTTTCAGGAACTGTTGAGACATCTGTGCCAAAATTTTCATCAATCTGCACAGAGTCCACAATAGTTTCCAGTCCAAATTCATTTATTTCTACTCTCTCGATGGATATTGTTCATCCGTCGAGTAGTGATTGTATCCCGACGGATAAGCTTAACAGCAGTTATCCGTCGGATAGTCAAACTGCTAACCCGACGGATATCCCTTATATGTCGAGTGTCTCTGCACAACTTCTAATTTCATCAATTATCTCAAGTGCAGAAGACTTAGTGGTAGTACAATCACTCCTATGATTGAGGGAAGGGAGTGAACTGAGTGAGAGTCTAGGTTGCTCCCAGGAAAAAGGAGAGGAAAAGAGTGAAAATATGCAATCCAGTTCTTTAGGATTGGCAAAAGAGAGTGTGTGGAGTCCCACCTTAGATGGCGAAGGTGAGGGTGTGAGGGTGGGGAGCCATGGTGAGACCTTGATGCAACAAAAGAGAGATTATGAGAGAAATGCAGGTACAGGAGCTATAAGGGTGGATGTCATTGCAAGTGAGTTAATGAATGTCCAGGATACAGACAGGGAGGGACTATCTCAGCAACCTCAAGCTGTTATAGATTCTACCTCCCTTGATACTGAGACATTTACTCACCCTTTTCCAGCATATCAACTTCTAGCTGAACAGGGCAATGGCAATGCAGAAAGGATGCTCAAATTGGTGCACACCACACAGTCAATGCTAAGAGCTAAGGATGCCATCACGGCTTTTCCCTCTACAGCTGGTGATGTTGATTATGAGACTGGTGGTTCAGAAGAATTCTTTGGAGGTGAAGGTGGAGATAGTGAAGAAGAGCCATTGGACATAGGGGAAAATTAGGCTCTAGTTCAAGATCAGGCATGCCATCTTGGGCATTTTCAAAGCACTGTGATGAACACTACTTCAAGACAACCCTGATCCAACTCATCAATCAGACAAATTCTGCTCTTCAAACCACCACAAATGCCAACACCAAAAAGCTCCTTCAAGCACATCTTGCTTCTCTGCAACTACAACAAATTCAAGGTTTTCAACATGCTCGAGATGTCAACACTATCAAAGGTGATATCGATGAGATGAAAAAGGCCATTTATGACAAGATGGACTCTAAACTTCCAGAAGCTAGAATGTTTGACATTAAGAGACAACTCAGGAAAAATTCTGATCTTACCACAAAGATAGATGCCCTAGATATAATAATGACAGCAATGGAAGCATCTCTTACAACAATTCATCTACACCAAGCTCAACAGACAGACTTGCTTCAGAAACTGGTGGCTGCACAAACCTCCTCTACTCAACTTGCTGATAACAAAAAAGGGGAGAAAGAGAATTCTAGGAGTGAGGGGGAGCAAAAAGTTCTCAGCATTGAAGTTAGCAAAGTAATTGTGCCTTCAATTACTTTCACCAAGCCACCAGCCAAAGATAGCATTGATCTGATAAATGAAGCAGCAGCCAATTTAAGAGAAGCTGAAAAGGAGCAGTTGAAGCCAATCAACTGGGAGAAGATTGATGAGGACATTCAGAAGAAGTTTGGGCTAGAAAAGAAGCCAGAAAAGTCAGCCATTCATCACTCTCAAGTCAGGAAAATCTCTGTGAATGAAATGAGCATGAACTATCTGGAAAGAGGACAGCCATCCTGCATCAAATCTCCAAAGGCTGAAGTACTTTTGAAGCTAAGGGTGAACTATCCAAAATCATCTCTAAGGAACCCTTTGGATACAGTGTATGAGACACCAAAGCCTGATGAGAAAAAACTGTTGTCAAGATCCATTACCTTCTACAAGGATCCAGCTGATTCAGCTTTAAAAAGAAGAATTGCTAAAGTTTTTTAGGAATGGTAAAGAAATTTGTGTGGTGGCTAGACATCCTCAATTTTCTGAAGCAAAGAGAGAATAAAAGGTAAGATTGAAGCAAGAAAAGAAGTAAGTTGCTCTAGATGCTAAAAAGGCTAAACAAAAGAAATAGCAAGCTGCTATCTTGGCCAAGCTACAAGATGTGAAACCAACACAACAAATTCCTGCTTAGCCATCTGAAATCACTGAATCTCAAGATCCAAAGAAACAAGTTGAACCACAACAGAAGAAATATCAAAGATACAAGGAATTGGCCAAAAGAACCAAAAGGAAATTGAACTTTATTATTAAGGAATTGGAGGATCAGTTTCCAAAGGAATCCACTCCAACTACAACTCAAGCACCAAAACCCTCAGTGGTATTTGAAGATATTAAGGTGGTGGATCCTTACAGGAACTGTTGTGAATATGTTGTGCACTTGATGATTACCTAAACAAAACATCTAAGTAGATTTTACTTAGTGAAATAATGTAGCACTCGACGGATAAGAATTATAGTCCCGACGGATAACTCAGTTTAAGTACCGACGGATAAGTAATTTATTATCCATCGAGTGAGTAGCTTATATAATGATAAGTTTGTAGCACAGAGTTGTATGCACCTTTGTATAGAATCTGTAGTAGCATATAAGTCATGTTGACTTTAACTAGATATGCAGAATAGGTTGATTAACTGTACATAAGCAATGTCTTGTAATTCTGTATAAGTGAAATGAAGTCAAGTGCCAAAATAGCTATCAACGGATGCTTAACAAAGCTTCGACGGATGATCAAATGACTTTCAACGGATGTTCAAAATAGCAGTCGACGGATGATCAAGTAAGTCATCGACGGATGATCTGAAATTCGACGGATGATAATATCAAGATTCAAACATCAGTTGAACAGTGAAAGCTGACACACAGCCGTCGAGATTGGATACAAACACTGTGGAAGCCCATTAACTGGGTAATAGAGGACGAAAAGCAGCAAAGATTAAGACTGTTAGATTTTATATTTATTCAGTTCTTTTGACTTTGTAATCTTGGTAATATATATATAAACCAAGAGAGTAGCAAAATAAATAAAAAAAAACTAAGAAAACTAAGTGAGCTTAGAAACAAACACAGAGAAATCTTTGTAAGCACTATCTTTAGCATTTCCTGTGTTCTTAGTTTTTCGATCTTGTAAAAGCAGCTGTGAGCATTTCTACACACAGAGTTCTCTCGATATATTAATATATATCTCTGGTGGAATTGTTTAAATCCACCAGAAAGTTTTTAAAGACTCTTGTTTTTAATTACTCTTGTTTTGATTCATTAAAGTTTATATTCCGCATTGTGCTAATCAAAACAGATATATCTATAATCAAGTTGAACATTTTTATTTCAAGAAAAAGATAAAGAATTCCATTCAACCCCCCTTCTGTAATTCTTGCTATATTGTTAAGGGACTAACAATTGGTATCAGAGCAAGCTCTTAATCTACAAAGAGTTTAAAGATCAAAACAATTCAGCAAGATGAACAAGAAAGATGTTGGAGTCAAGATTCCTTTTCTGGATAAAGATAATTACCATCATTAGAAGGTAAAGATGCATCTTCATATGCTTTCTCAAGATGAGGCCTATGTGGACTGCATAGAAAGAGGCCCTCATGTTCCAATGAGAGCTGCAACAGGAAATGAACCAACAGTTCCAAAGCCAAGGCATGAATGGTCTGATCCTGATCTTGAACAAGTCAGGAAAGATAAAAAGGCCATGAACATTCTGTTCAATGGTGTTGATGCAGATATGTTTGATAACATCATCAACTGCAAGACTGCCAAGGAAGTTTGGGACACAATACAGATAATCTGTGATGGTACTGAGCAAGTAAGAGAAAATAAAATACAGCTCCTGATTCAGCAATATGAGCATTTTCACAATGAAGAAAGTGAGTCACTCACTGACATTTTTAGTAGATTCCAAAAGCTACTAAATGCTCTTAAATTGCATGGAAGAGTCTATCAGACTAAAGACTCCAATCTGAAATTTCTCAGATCTCTTCCAAAGGAATGGAAACCAATGACAGTCTCATTGAGAAACTCGCAAGATTATAAGGAGTTTACTTTGGAGAGACTGTATGGCATTCTAAAGACCTATGAGCTTGAAATAGAGCAGGGTGAAAGAATGGAGAGAGGAAAGAAGAAAGGAGGATCCATTGCACTAGTTGCTGAACTGGAAAAGGAGAAGAAAGTGAAGATGTAAGCTGTGGAATCAACTTCAAAGGCCTGTGAAAGCAAGGGTAAAGGGCTAGCTGCAGAAAGTGAAGATTCTTTGAGTCAAGATGACATGGAGGACATTGATGAGCACCTAGCATTCCTTTCAAGAAGATTTGCCAAGCTCAAGTTCAAGAAGAACTTTGGAGCTGCCAAGCCAAATAGAAACATGATGGATAAGTCAAAATCCAAGTGTTTCAAATGTGGCTTGGCAGGGCATTTTGCAAATGAGTGTAGAAAGTCAGATTCTAGTAAGAAGAGATTTGAGTCTGTGGATTATAAGAAAAAATACTTTGATCTACTCAAACAAAAGGAAAAGGCTTTTATTAAACAAGAGAATGACTGGGCAGCTGATGGTTTGGATGAAGATGAGGAGATCAGCTATGTCAATCTAGCCCTTATGGCCAAGTCTGATGAAACAGAGACAAGTTCCTCAAGCAATCAGGTAATTACTACAAACCTTGCACATTTATCTAAAGCTGAGTGTAATGATGCAATAAATGACATGTCTACAGAATTGTATCATTTGCGTGTTACACTTAAGTCCCTCACTAAAGAAAATGCTAAAATCAAAGAAAACAACTTGTTTTTGAGTGAGAGGAATAATGTGCTTGAGTCTCAGTTTGTTGAGTTTGAGAAACTAAAAATTGAGTGTAGAATTGCTAAGGAGGAATTAACTGAGTCCTTGAAAAAGGAAGAAATTTTAAAGAAGCAGCTCGATCGTGAACAGGAGGTGATTAAAGCATGGAAAACATCCAGAGATATTCATGCTCAAATCACCAAGGTTCAAGGAATTGAGTCCTTTTGTGATGAAGCCTGGAAAAAGAATAAGGAGAAACTAGAACCTATATTGGTAGATGGATTGCTGACAGATGTAGACTCGACGGATGATGAGGACTATCCGTCGGATAACAAAATGTGTTATCCGTCGAATGATAAAAATCCTCATCCGTCGGCTGTGAACAAACCCATTAGTAAAGCCAAATTAACCAAGCTAAATGAAAAGTATGGGTCTGTTTCCAAGAACTTTGTTTCAGGGGAGTCAAGTCAAGCCAAGAAAGGGAAGAAGGCTAATGTTGGTCACATGACTGTCAAACAGTTGAGTGACAGACTTGAGAAGATAGAGGTAAAAACAGAAACTAAAAGGAAAAACAATAGGAATGGTAAAGTAGGGATTAACAAACATAACAACTACACACCTGACAAATATGCTCCTAGAAAAATCTGTGTCAAATGTGGTAGTGTAAATCATTTGTCTGTTAATTGCAAATTTGCCATGCCTACTCCCATGTCTGTTCAGCCTCAATTCTCTAACATGAATGCCATGCCTCCTATGTCTGTTAATGCTATGCCTACAAAGAACATGAATGCACAGTTTGCTAATATGCCATTTGCACCTAATCCATATTATGCTGCATACAATATGCCTCAAATGCCATTTAGCATGCCTTACTGGAATAACATGTTTGCACCAAGCATGCCATTTCCTGTTAGCCATAACATGCATAATAATTCTGTAGCATCTAGTGGTTTCAAAGGCCCAACCCAAATGACTAAGGAAGAATCTGAAATTCCTAAGTCAAATGAGTTTAAACCTAAGAAACAGAAGAAGAAAGTTAACAAGGCAGGACCCAAAGAAACTTGGGTACCAAAATCAACTTGATTTAATTTTGATGTGTGCAGGGAAACAGAAAAAATCTTTGGTACTTGGATAGTGGTTGTTCAAGACACATGACTGGTGATTCTACCCTGCTCACAGAGTTTGAAGAGAGAGCTGGCCCAAGTATCACTTTTGGAGATGACAGCAAAGGTTATACTGTGGGATATGGCTTGATTTCAAAGGACAATGTCATCATTGAAGAGGTTGCCTTAGTGGATGGTCTCAAACACAATCTGTTGAGTATCAGCCAGCTTTGTGATAAAGGCAACTCAGTAACCTTCAACAAAGAAACCTGTGTTGTGATTAATAATCAAAACAACAAAGTGGTTCTCACTGGTGTGAGAAGAGGAAATGTGTATCTAGCTGACTTCAACTCAAATAAAGCAGAATCTGTAACTTGTCTTCTCAGTAAAGCAAGTCAAGATGAAAGTTGGCTATGGCACAAGAAGCTATCCCATTTGAACTTCAAGACCATGAATGAGCTGGTAAATAAAGAGCTAGTTAGAGGCATTCCTCTAGTGGAGTTTACAAAGGATGGACTGTGTGATGCCTGCCAAAAAGGGAAGCAAATTAAAGCATCATTCAGGAAGAAACTTGATTCAGCAATTGAAGAACCTCTGCAACTGCTTCACATGGATTTGTTTGGACCAGTCAATGTATTGTCAATCTCAAAGAAAAGATTTTGCCTAGTAATTGTAGATGATTTCTCAAAGTTCTCTTGGACCTATTTCCTAAAGTCCAAAGATGAAGCTAGTGAAATCATCATCAATCACACAAGGCAAGTTAACAATCATCCTGATTTCAAAGTTAGAAGAATCAGGAGTGACAATGGAACTGAGTTCAAGAACTATGTCTTGAGAGCATTCTGTGAGGAAAATGGGATCCTGCATGAGTTTTCAGCAGCAAGGACTCCACAACAGAATGGAGTAGTGGAAAGAAAGAATAGATCTCTTATTGAAGCTGCAAGGACAATGCTTGAAGAATCAAAATTACCAACATATTTCTGGGCTGAAGTTGTCAACACTGCATGCTACACTCAGAACATCTCTCTGATTAATCAAGCAAAATGCAAGACACCTTATCAATTGTTCAAGAACAAGAAGCCAACTCTGAACTTTCTTCATGTCTTTGGCTGTAAATGCTATATTCTGAGAAATCAAACTGATCAAAATGGGAAGTTTGATGCTAAAGCAGATGAAGGAATTTTTGTTGGATATGCTGTTGGTAAAGCATATAGATTCTACAATCTAAGAACCAACATTGTTGTTGAATCTATACATGTTGTGTTTGATGATAAAAAGATTGAAGGACTAAAAGATGGAGATTACCATGAGAGCCTCAAATTCGACAATGTTGAGATGGTCAGTGAAGAAAGTGATGATGAAAGTGATCAAGAAACAGTGTCTAAGGATAATGCAGACAAATTTACTACAAATGAAGCACAAAACTCAACATCCGTCGAGTTACATAATAATTCATCCGTCGGAAGGCAATCTGTATTATCCGTCGGAAGACAACCTGCCTCATCCGTCGGTACTCAAAACTCACAATCCGTCGGGTTATCAAAAGGAGCAGGAAGTCAAGGCAGATCACCCATTGAAAGCACCCCAATTTCAAATCAAAGATCCACAAACTCAGGGGGAGTTTCTAGCAATCAAAACTCAATCACACATCAAGACAATATTGAGGTCTCTTCATCTAGGGCTAATCTACCTCAACCAAGGAAATGGACAAAAGATCACCCCTTTGAACTGATTATTGGTGATGTTTCTTCCAGAGTTCAAACCAGGAGAGCAACTCAAGAAGAATGTCTATACAACAGCTTCCTGTCTAAGGAAGAACCAAAGAAGGTAGAAGAAGCCTTATTAGATCCTGATTGGATTTTAGCTATGCAGGAGGAGCTAAACCAATTTGAAAGGAATAAAGTATGGAAGCTGGTACCCAAGCCTAAAGGAAAGAATCCAATAGACACCAAATGGGTATTCAGAAACAAGATGGATGAAAATGGCATAGTAGTAAGGAACAAAGCAAGATTGGTTGCTAAAGGCTATTGTCAGCAAGAAGGGATAGATTTTGATGAAACATTTGCTCCTGTTGCAAGACTTGAAGCCATCAGAATCTTCTTAGCCTATGCAGCCCATGCCAATTTCAAGGTCTATCAAATGGATGTCAAAAGTGCCTTTCTGAATGGAGATTTGGAGGAAGAAGTGTATATAAGTCAACCTCCTGGCTTTGAAGATCCAAATTTCCCAGAGTATGTCTACTATCTATTGAAAGCACTTTATGGACTGAAGCAAGCACCTAGAGCCTGGTATGACACTTTATCAAAGTTCCTTTTGGAAAATCACTTCACAAGAGGTACTGTAGATAAAACTTTATTTTTCAGAAATGTGAATGGCTCTAGCATACTTGTTCAAATTTATGTAGATGATATTATTTTTGGCTCTACAGATGAGAAACTTTGTAAAAAGTTTGCCAAACTGATGAAAAGCAAGTATGAAATGAGTATGATGGGAGAACTAACTTACTTTCTTGGTTTACAAGTTAAGCAAGTTAGTGATGGAATATTCATTAGTCAAACTAAATATATTTTTGATCTTTTAAAGAAGTTTGATCTAATGAATTGCACATCTGCAAAAACTCCCATGGCCACTGCAACTAAGCTTGAACTAAACACTACTGAAAAGTCTGTGGATATTTCAAGTTATAGAGGCATGGTTGGCTCACTTCTGTACTTAACAGCCAGTAGGCCAGATATAATGTTTGCTACATGTTTGTGTGCTAGATTTCAGGCTGATCCTAGAGAGTCTCATTTAATAGCTATTAAAAGAATTTTCAGATATCTCAAAGGAACACCAAACCTTGGCATTTGGTATCCTAGAGATTCTGGTTTTGATCTAACTGGTTATTCAGATGTAGATTATGCAGGTTGCAGAATTGATAGAAAAAGCACAACAGGAACCTGTCAATTTCTAGGAGACAAGCTTGTGTCCTGGTTCAGTAAAAAGCAAAATTCAGTTTCTACTTCTACAGCTGAAGCTGAATATATTGCTGCTGGCAGTTGCTGTGCACAGATTTTATGGATGAAAAATCAATTGCTAGACTATGGTTTGCAAGTTGAAAGGATTCCTATTTTCTGTGACAACACAAGTGCAATTGCCATCACTGAAAATCCAGTGCAACATTCAAGGACAAAGCATATAGACATCAAGTACCATTTCATAAGGGAACATGTAATGAATGGTACTGTAGAGTTACATTTTGTTCCAAGTGAGAAGCAACTTGCAGATATTTTTACCAAGCCACTGGATGAATCCACCTTTTCTAGGTTGGTAAGTGAGTTAGGTATGCTTAATTACTCTTGAATTTATCTGAATTATTCTTGCAAGTTGAAAAGAAGCCAGAAATTTAGTTGATTTTTAGTCTTGGATGAAATTTTGGCTAAGTCAAAATTTGTCTCTCGACGGATGACCATTATCCATCGGGTTGAGTCATCCGTCGATATACAAATTGTAAATAAAAATCAATTACTTTTCTGGAATATTTTAAAGCTCGACGGATAACATTTTATCCTCATCCGTCGAAGTGTCTAAATCTTAATCGTTAATTCCCTGAACATTATCCATCGAGTATACTTACAGTTTATAAGCATTACACGACGGATAATGGGTGGAATTTTTAAAGTTTATTTTAAAACGGTAATTTTAGGCAGTTTCTATTGGGTAATTTATTTCTCTTTATTATTTTTATCCGTTGAGTTTGAGAAAAGTATAAAAGCCTATTTCATTCTAATTATTTTCTTTTATCATTCTCAAATTCAACTGTCTTATTTCATTCTCTCTCAAGCAAAAATCATCTTTCTCTTCAAGCTTTTCTTCCCTAACAATGGCACCCGTAGTAAAGATCATGTCACAGACTGGGTTCATCTATGAGAAGAACAACTTCACTGCCTTGGTCAATAAGGGGATTCAGCAATCTGAAGACTATCATAAGATGATGGACTTCGTGAAGAACTGCAAGTTAAGTTTTGCTATACTGGAATCACCCACAATTTATTGTGAAGTTGTTGAGGAGATGTGGACAACAGCAATCTACAACTCTACTGACAAAACCATCACTCTGACCATCAAAGGTAATGTTTTCTGTATCAATAGTGATGTCATAAAAGCATGTTTCAAGATTCCTGATGACAATGTTACTGCACCACACACTGACACTGATATTGTCAATATGCTAAATTCCATTCATTATGCACTTCCTACTGCAAAACTAAGTGAAATTAGAAGACTAAGTCTTAGGAAGGAATGGAGTTACTTGTGTGATGTAGTAACTAAGGTCTTTTCTGGAAAAATCAACAATTTTGATTCTGTGAACATTTTCATGCTTAACATGCTATACATGCTAGTTACAGACAAATATTACAACTTAAGTGATCTGGTTGTGTATGAGTTAGGTTATAAACTAGGTGACTTAGCCAAAAGAGGAAAGAATATTTACTATGCTAGATTTTTTATGCTTTTGGCTAACCATCTTTGTGAAGAGATTGTACTTGAGAACCCAACCAACAAATTAGCGTGTTGGGTTCAAGAGAGAAGAATCATTGCAGATTTGAACAGAGCCAACCATCACAAGGATGTGCCAATGTTCTATTTTCCTGTAATGCTGGCACCTCAGGTAAGTGAGGTAAGTTCATCTTCACTCTCAACTATTCCAATCCCTTCTATTTCTTTGACTTCAGGCATAGCTATGGCAACTGTGACAATGACCAAACAGTTGCCTACCAAAGCTGCCAAAACAACTGCAATTCTTAAATACAAATCAAAGAAAACCCCCTCTAGTATCTCTAAAAAGGTACCAGTTGAAAATTCTACCAAACACAAAGAGGGGAGTGTAAAGGAGGGTAAGATAGGTGAGGGAAGGGGTGAACATCAAAGAAACCCCAAGGATAAGGTTGGAGAGATAAGTGAATCCCAGCCTAGCCAAACTGCAGTTTCCCAACAAACTGCAGTGCTTAAAAAGGACAGAAGCTCACTTCTAGCTGCATCCTCCCAAAAGGATGTGGCTATTGAACAAAGCTCTCATCCAAGAGCACAGGCCAAGAGGGTTAGGGACACAAGCCTACACCAAACTTACACTAGAAAGAAGAAATCCAAAACCACTGGGGATGCACAGGACACACACTTAGTACAAACTGATGCTAAAGACACAGTCCCTGCACCTTCTCAAATCCAGATTGATGTGGCTCCAATAAATGTGGAGTCACAGCCAAAATCTCTCTTGATAGAAGCCACTGAAACACAATACTCACCAACCAACTCACTGGAAGTGGACATGATAAACACTTCAATTCCTGATTCCCCTTCTTTAACTCTGTTGGGGAAGCCAAAATCTAGTGCAAGTGAGCATCATCTTTTAGATGATTTGTTGGCTCACTTGCCAATTCTTTCTGATTCTATTGTGACATCTGTGCCTCAAATAACTTCAATCAACACAGAGTCAACAATAGTTTCTCTTCCCACCTTATTCATTTCTACTCTCTTGATGGATATTGCTCATCCATCGAGTAGTGATTGTATCCCGACGGATAAGCTTAACAGCAGTTATCCGTCGGATAGCTTTACCACTCACCCGACGGATATCATTTATCCGTCGAGTGTCTCTGCACAACTTCAAACTTCAATAATTTCAAGTGCAGAAGATTTGGTGGTAATACAATCACTCTTAGGACTGAGAGAGGAGAGTGTATTGAGTGAGAGGTTGGGTTGCTCCCAGGCAAAAGGAGAGGAAAAGAGTGAATCTCAGCAATCCATTCATTCAGGATTGGCAAAAGTGAGTGAGAGGAGTCCCACCTTAGTAGGTGAAGGTGAGGGTGTGAGGGTGGGGAGCCAGGGTGAGACCCTGATGCAACAAAAGAGAGAATATGAGAGAAAAGCAGGTACTGGAGCAATAAGGATGGAGCCAGCCATTGCTAGTGAGTCACTGATTGTGGATGATGCTGAAAAGGAAAGACAATTTCAGCAACATTACAAAGCTGTAATTGATAACATTTCCTTGGATGCTGACACTTTTACTCACCCTGTTTCAGCCTATCAACTGTTGGCTGCTCAGGGCAATGTGGAGGCAGAGCAGACTTTACACTTAGTGCCCACCACAAAATCTCTTCAAAGAGATAAAGCTGCTGTCAACAGGATGCCTCCTCAAGCTGGAGAGCCATCTGAAGAATTTGGAGTAAATTCTGATGATGATGACTCTAGTTCTTTGAATGGAAGCATGAACTTAGGGGGAGCTGTAGGCCAAAGTTCTGCTTTAAGTTTACCTGAATGGGCATGGGCAAAGGACTTTACACCAGGACAATTTGAGGTGTCTTTGGTAAGACAAGTAACAGCCATTCAGCAAGCCCTTCGGGAAGTTTCAGATGCTGGTACCAAGGCTGTTCTTAAAGCTCATCTAGACTCCTTGCACTTAATGAAGATCCAACACTCCAGACAGAATATCAGTGTAGATGAATTGAAAAAGGAGATAGCTGACTTAAAGACATACAACTCTGAGAAACTGGATTCAATTATGCCATATGGTACCATGCATGATTTATTATAAAGGTTGAGAAGAGAATCAGATTCTGAAAAGAAGATAGCCAAACTGGAGACCAGAGTTCAAGTTATTGAGAATTCAGTGGCCCTACTTCTTTAAAATCAACAGACTCAGACAAATCTTCTCATGCAACTGGCTAAAGCACAAGGCCTAACTCCTTCACTTGATGATAACAAAAAGGGGGAGAGAGAATCAAGTAAGGGGGAGAAAGGACCAACTAAGGGGGAGAACATTGTAGTTCAAATCAGCAAAGTAATTGTACCTTCAAGTACTATCTCCAAGCCACCAGTTGCAGATGGTATAGATCTTATAAATGCAGTAGCAGCAAGTTTGAAAGATGCTGATAAAGAAGAGTTGACTCTGATCAACTGGAAAAAGATTGATGAGGAAATACAGAGAAAGTTTCAATTAGTCAAGGAACCAGATCAGTCAGCAATCCATCACTCTCATGTGAAGCCAATCAATGTGAATGAGATGAGCATGAACTATCTGGAGAAAGGACAATCTTCCTGCATCAAGACTATAAAGGCTGAGATGATTCTTAAACCAAGGGCAAACTATCCAAAGTCATCTTTGAAGAACCCTATGGATACTGTGTATGAGACACCCAAGCCTGATGAAAAGAAGCTTATATCAAGATCTATTCTTCTCTACAAAGATCCAGCTGATTCAGCCTCAAGAGAGAGAATTGCAAAGATATTCAGAAATGGGAAGGAAATTTATGTGGTAGCTGGACATCCACAATTTGCTCAAGCAAAGGAAGAAGAAAAAGCCAGATTGAAGCAGGAAAAGAGGCAAGCTGCTCTAGATGCAAAGAAGTCTAAATAAAAGAAAGAACAGTTTGCTATCTTGACCAAGCTACAGGCTGTGAACTCTTCTCAACAAATTCCCTCTCAACCAACTCAAGCTACTGGATCAAAGAAGAAGATTGAAGAATAGAAGAAATCTCCAAGAAAGAAAGAATTGGCTAAAAGAACAAAAAGAAAGTTGGATATTGTTAACAAGGAATTGGAAGATCAATTTCCAATGAAATCCACTAAAGCTGAAACTCCAGCATCAAAGCCCTCTGTGGTATTTGAAGACATAAGGGTGGTAGACCCCTACAGGAACATACATGGAGAGCCTATTGTGCCAAAGGATGAGCCAATAGAGTGGGATAAATTACCAATTCCTGACTTCAACTTGCCAATTCTCACCAAGCCAAGAAGGACAAAATCAAGGGCAGTCAAGAAAGTGAAGCTGTCACCTCTCAAATCCAAGGCAGTAGTCAAAGCTCAACCCAAGATCAACAAGGAAGACTACTTGTACTTGTGTGACATCAAGGAATTTTCAGACCTAAACCTTTATCTGGAGGAGCTGGATGAGGTAAAAGCAATTGATGCATACAGAAACCTACCTGAAAGGTTGGTATTCAAGTACAAAGGAGGAAGGGAGATTTAGTGGCCTCTTCACAGGATACTTCAAGAAAGCCAAGCTGTGTTGATCAAAGTCTATTCATCCTTCAAGAAAAACTTTGGGTTTAATGTAACTGCAAGAAGATTAGTATTGAAGAAGATTGAAGAGCTAAGGAGTGTTAGAGCCAAAGATGCACTACCCAAAACTCTTATCATCCCATACACAGGGAGAAGAGTGCATCTAAGGCCCTACTGGCTGATGGAATTCATGGATGACAAGGGTATGAGAAGATTCTTTAGACTAGAAGACCAATTGAGTATCTCTAGCAATGAGACTCTTTTGGAAATGCAAGAAATGTTAGATCTCTCAGAATCTGATGAATTAGAATTCCACAAACAGCTCCAGAATCAAATTGAAGAAAACAACAGAAAGTTTGGAAGAAGATCCAGACCTTCAAGAAACTAGAAAAATCTGCTCAGGCTAGAGGAGCATCTTGAATTGACTGTGAGCCAAACCTTGTATACCTTGTTTAAATTGAAGCACTTTCAGTTTTATCTACTTATCTTTAAAGATATATGTTTAGGATGTTTTGTTATCATCAAGTGTCTCTTAATTTATGGCTACAATTTCAGTAGACATAAATTGGGGGAGATTGTTGTGAATATGTTGTGCACTTGATGATTACCTAAACAAAACATCTAAGTAGATTTTACTTAGTGAAATAATGTAGCACTCGACGGATAAGAATTATAGTCCCGACGGATAACTCAGTTTAAGTACCGACGGATAAGTAATTTATTATCCATCGAGTGAGTAGCTTATATAATGATAAGTTTGTAGCACAGTGTTGTATGCACCTTTGTATAGAATCTGTAGTAGCATATAAGTCATGTTGACTTTAACTAGATATGCAGAATAGGTTGATTAACTGTACATAAGCAATGTCTTGTAATTCTGTATAAGTGAAATGAAGTCAAGTGCCAAAATAGCTATCAACGGATGCTTAACAAAGCTTCGACGGATGATCAAATAACTTTCAACAAATGTTCAAAATAGCAGTCGACGGATGATCAAGTAAGTCATCGACGGATGATCTGAAATTCGACGGATGATAATATCAAGATTCAAACATCAGTTGAACAGTGAAAGCTGACACACAGTCGTCGAGATTGGATACAAACACTGTGAAAGCCCATTAACTGGGAAATAGAGGATGAAAAACAGCAAAGATTAAGACTGTTAGATTTTATATTTATTCAGTTCTTTTGACTTTGTAATCTTGGTAATATATATATAAACCAAGAGAGTAGCAAAATAAATAAAAAAAAACTAAGAAAACTAAGTGAGCTTAGAAACAAACACAGAGAAATCTTTGTAAGCACTATCTTTAGCATTTCCTGTGTTCTTAGTTTTTTGATCTTGTAAAAGCAGCTGTGAGCATTTCTGTACACAGAGTTCTCTCGATATATTAATATATATCTCTGGTGGAATTGTTTAAATCCACCAGAAAGTTTTTAAAGACTCTTGTTTTTAATTACTCTTGTTTTGATTCATTAAAGTTTATATTCCGCATTGTGCTAATCAAAACAGATATATCTATAATCAAGTTGAACATTTTTATTTCAAGAAAAAGATAAAGAATTCCATTCAACCCCCCTTCTGTAATTCTTGCTATATTGTTAAGGGACTAACAGGAATATTCAAGGTGAACCTATTGTGCCTAAGGATGAACCAATAGACTGGGAGAGTCTACCAATTCCTGACTTCAATTTGCCAATCCTTAACAAGCCAAAGAGAACAAAGTCAAGAGCAGTCAAGAAAGTGAAACTGTCACCTCTCAAATCCAAATCTCTAGTCAAAGCTCAATCCAAAGTCAACAAGGGAGATTACTTGTACTTATGTGACATGAAGGAATTCTCTGACCTAAACCTCTATCTAGATGAACTGGAAGAAGTTAGAGGGATTGATGCCTACAGGAATCTACCTGAAAGGTTAGTTTTCAAGTACAAGGGAGGAAAGGAGATTCAATGGCCATTTCACAGGATCCTTCAAGAAAGCCAATCTGTGCTGATAAAAGTTTATTCATATTTCAAGAAGAACTTTGGTTTCAATGTAACTGCAAGAAGATTGGTTCTAAAGAAGATTGAAGAACTGAGGAGTATTAGAGCTAAAGATGCACTCCCAAAGACTCTAACTATTCCTTACACATGAAGTAGAGTGCATATAAGGCCCTACTAGCTGATGGAGTTCATGGATGACAAAGGAGTTAGAAGATTTTTCAGATTAGGAGACCAATTGAGCATCTCTAGCAATGAGACTCTTTTGGAAATGCAAGGAAAGCTAAATCTCTCAGAATTTGATGAACTGGAATTCCACAGGCAGCTCCAAAATCAGATTGAGAAAAATAACAGAAAGCTTGGAAAGAGATCCATACCTTCAAAAAACTAGACAAATCTGCTCAGACTAGAGGAGCATCTTGAAAAATGACTATGAGCAAAACTTTGTACATCTTTGTTAATTGAAGCACTTTTCAGTAATATCTACTTTCTCTTAAAGTTATATTTTTAGGATGTTTTGTTAGCATCAAGTAACTCTTAATTTATGGCTACAATTCCAGTAGACATAAATTGGGGGAGATTGTTGTGTATATGTTGTGTACTTGATGATTTCATGAACAAAATACCTTAGTAGATCTCACTTAGTGAAATAATGTAGCACTCGACGGATAAGATTTATAGTCCCGACGGATGACTCATTATAATCCCGACGGATGATGACTTATTATGGAGTTCATGGATGACAAAGGAGTGAGAAGATTCTTCAGATTAGAAGACCAATTGAGCATCTCTAGCAATGAGACTCTCTTGGAGATGCAAGAAAAGCTAAATCTCTCAGAATTTGATGAACTGGAATCCCACATACAGCTCCAAAATCAGATAGAAGAAAACAACAGAATGCTTGGAAAGAGATCCAGACCTTCAAGGAATTAGATTAATCTGCTCAGGCTAGAGGAGCACCTTGAAAATGACTGTGAGCTAATCTTTGTGCATTTTGTTATTTGAAGCACTTTACAGTTTTATCTACTTACTTTTAAATTTGTATTTTTAGGGTGTTTTGTTATCATCAAGTTTCTCTTAATTTATGGCTACAATTCCAGTAAACATAAATTGGGGGAGATTGTTATGAATATGTTGTGAACTTGATGATTTCATTAACAAAACACCTTAGTAGATTTTGCTTAGTGAAAAATGTAGCACACGACGGATAAGGAATATAGTTCCGACGGATGACTCAATATAGTCCCGACGGATGATAACTAATTATCCATCGAGTGAGTAGCTTGTGTAATAATGAGTCTGTAGCACATTTCTGCATACACCTTGTTTAGATTCTATAGTAGCACTCAAGTCATGTTGACTTTAATTAGATTTGCAGAATAGGTTGATTAATTATACATAGATGATGTCTTATAATTCTGTATAAATGAAATGAAGTCAAGTGCCAGATTGCTACCCGACAGATAAACAACAATGCCACTCGACGGATGATCAACAAGGCAACCCAACGGATGATCATGTACCCGACGGATAATAAATTCAAACATCAGTTGACAGTGACAACACAGTCACATGCGTCGAGTGTATACAAAAGGAATGTGGAAGCCTATTCAACTGGGTTTTAGAGAACAAAGAAGCATTGCCATTTCCATGCTATTATGAAGATATTCAAAGATGCTGGAACAGAGTAATGAAGCAGCATAGTATTAGACTTGATAGGTTTTGTTTTATTATCTTGTCTTATTACTTTGTAATCTTGGTGATATATAAACCAAGAAGTAGTAAATAGAACAACGAGAACACTAAGCAAGAAAATTCTCAGAGAAACATTTGTAAGCTGTATTCTTAGCATTTCTCTGTAAGCTGTAAGCAGCTGTGAGCAAATCTTGCTACACAGAGTTCTCTTGATATAATATATATATCTCTGGTGGATATATTCAAATCCACCAGAAAGTTTTTAAAGACTTGTGTTTTTAATTACTTGTGTTTTGATTCATTCCAAGTTATTATTCCGCACTTTGCAAATCAATTCACACAGATATATATTTTAAGTTAGAACACTTTTAAACCAAGAAAAAGTTTCAAGAATTCCATTCAACCCCCCTTCTGTAATTCTTGTTGCATTGTTAGGGACTAACAATTGGTATCAGAGCAAGCTCTTGATAAACAAAGAGTTTAAAGATCACAACAAAATAGCAAGATGAACAAGAAGGATGTTGGAGTCAAGATTCCTTTTCTGGATAAAGATAATTACCATCACTGGAAGGTAAAAATGCATCTTCACCTACTTTCTCAAGATGAGGCCTATGTAGATTGCATAGAGAGAGGCCCTCATATACCAATGAGAGCTGCAACTGGGAATGAGCCATCAGTTCCCAAGCCAAGGCATAAATGGTCAGATCCTGATATTGAACAAGTCAGGAAGGATAAGAAGGCCATGAATATTCTGTTCAATGGAGTTGATGGTGATATGTTTGACAACATCATCAATTGCAAAACTGCCAAGGAAGTTTGGGATACAATACAGATTATCTGTGATGGCACTGAACAAGTCAGGGAACTTAAGATGCAGCTGTTAATTCAGCAATATGAGCACTTTCATAGTGAAGATAGTGAGTCTCTTACTGACATTTTTAGTAGATTTCAAAAACTACTAAATGCTCTGAAGTTGCATGGAAGAGTCTATCAGACAAAAGACTCCAATCTTAAATTCCTTAGATCTCTTCCAAAGGAATGGAAACCTATGACAGTCTCATTGAGAAACTCTCAAGATTACAAGGAATTTACTTTGGAGAGACTGTATGGCATTTTAAAAACTTATGAGCTTGAAATAGAGCAAGATGAGAGGATGGAGAGAGGAAAGAAGAAAGGAGGATCCATTGCACTAGTTGCTGAGTTAGAGAAAGAGAAGGAGATGAAGATGGAAGCTGTTAAATTAACTTCAAAGGTCTGTGAAAATGAGGGCAAAGGGCTGGTAGCAGAAAATAAAGATTCTTTGAGCCAATATGACATGGAAGATATTGATGAACATCTAGCATTTCTTTCCAGAAGATTTGCCAAGCTCAAGTTCAAGAAGAACTTTGGAGCAGCTAAGCCAAATAGAAACATGGTGGATAAATCAAAATTCAAGTGTTTTAAATGTGGCTTGGCAGGGCACTTTTCCAGTGAGTGTAGAAAGTCATAATCAAACTAGAATTCTTCCCTCTCATCAACATGCAAGATCCACCAAGGGTGTGGGAACTCTTTCATCTCATCAACAGGAGGATTTCCTTGTGAGGAAGGTCCTGCCAACACTATGGTCTTGTTGTCTACTTCAGAATCAAACTCAAGTATGAAATCAACCAATGCATGTCCCTTCATTATTATGCGAGGACAATATTCCAAATCGAATTGTCCTAGCTCTATTTCCCATTTTAACATTCTTCTCGACGATTCAGGCTTATGCAGAATATATCGGAGTGGATAGGCAGTGCGAACCTCTATTTGGTGAGCTTGGAAATACGGTCTTAACTTTCGTGCTGCAAGTATAAGGGTGTATACCAATTTTTCCATGCTGGTATATCTAGTCTCTGCATCTAACAACCTTTTACTCACATAGTACACGGGCGAATGGTGGCTTGCTTCCTCCTTCACCAACACCGTGCTGACGGAGTATTCTGAAACTGCCAAGTAAAGAATCAACATTTCTCCCTCTTCTGGCTTGGCCAACATAGGAGGATTTCCCAGTTGCTTTTTGATTTTCAGAAATGCCTCTTCACAATCCGAGGTTCACACAATATCCTTCCCCATCCCTTTGATTGCCTTAAAGAATTCTTTGCACCTATATGACGACTTTAAGACAAATTGATTTAAAGCAGCAATCCTTCCTGTCAGGCTCTGTACTTGCTTAACACTGGTGGGAGATTTCATGTCCAACAGAGCTTTGATTTTTGTCGGGTTCGCCTCAATCCCTCGGTGGTTAACCATGAATCCCAAGAATTTTCCTGATTCCATGCCGAATACATACTTCTGAGGATTCAGCTTCATCCTATATTTTCTCAGAATATGGAACATCTCAGCTAAGTCTGCTATATGGTCTTCTGCCCTCTTATATTTTATGAGCATATCATCCACGTATACTTCCATCGTCTTCCTAATCTACCTCTTAAACATTTTGTTTACCAATCTTTGATAAGTGGCCCCGGCGTTAATCAGACCGAACGGCATCCCAATGTAGCAATAGAGTCCTCTATCAGTGATAAAATAGGTGTGCTCTTGGCCAGGCTCATACATGGGAATTTTATAATACCCGGAGTATGCATCCATGAAGCTCAATAAGGCATGTCCTACTGTAGCGTCGACCAACTGATCAATTCTTGGCAAAGGGAAGCTATCATTTGGGCATGCCTTATTCAGATCGTTGAAATCCACACATGTTCTCCACTTGTCATTAGGTTTTCTTACTAACGCCGTGTTTTCTAATCATTTTGGGTAGAAAGATTCCCTGATTAGTCTGACATCCAAGAGTCTATCCACTTCTTCATCCAAGGCTACTGCCCTTTCCCCACTTACGGCCCTCCACTTTTGCCTGACCCCTTATGCTTGGGATCAATGTTCAAATGATGGCGCATCACTTCTGGGTCAATTCCCACCATATCAGAATGGTTCCGCGCAAATACATCAAGGTTTGCCAATAGAAATATTGAAAGCCCTTCTTTCAATCTTGGTGCCAACTGAGATCTAATTCTCAGAACCTTACTTGGATCTTTTTCATCGATAGGGATTTCAATTATGTCTTCCGCTGGCCCCATCTTTTCCGTTGGCATTGGTATTCATGGATCTAAGTCGAGCTGATCACGATTCTCATTATTTTGCAAAGAAGGCGCATCCCCTCGGAGAGGAGCATCAACTTCCTTAGAATGCGCGCCCCGTATCACAGGGGGATCGACTTCCTTTAAATTTTCCGAAGATAAGGACGCGCCCTCAGGAAGAGGGGCATCTACCTTATGCCCATCCTGCCCAAGACTCTACAAGACATCAAATCTTCCTTCGAGCCGTTCCCCATTGAAGTCTGCTTGGACTATGATATTTGGGGGTTCTTCTTCTTCTATCATTTTAATCCTGATCGTGTCTTCAAAAAACAACATTGTTGGAGGTAGCTCAGAGGGGCGCTCGTCTTCTTGCTCGACATAGTAATGGACTCGAATTTTTTCGATCGGCTGTTCGATGCTCTTTTCTCAGTCATCATCTGATGCATCTTCGCCGTGGGCATCCTTCCTAAAGCCCCTCATTGCTTGCTTGTAACATTCCCGAGAATCATATTGAGAGCCTTTTATGCTGCCCACACCATTTGGGTTGGAAACTTGATGGTAAGGTGGTGGATCGAAGTGATGACCCTCATTTCCCTAAGAAAAAACCGTCCTAACAGCACTTTGTGGGATGACTCCTGATTTAGAACCTTGAACTCGAGCATCTTTGTCACGGACAACGGACTTTCCCCCAGGGTACATGGAAACTGAATTGATCCCATAACTCTAACTCCTGCGCCAGAGAAACTATAGACCCACGAATCTTCTCCCGATATATCCCGATCAGGTAGCCCCATCCTTTTAAAGGTGCTGTAGTAGAGGATGTTTGCCGAGCTTCCATTATCTACGAAGGCCCTATGGATATTTTTGGTCCCCATCTAGATGGAAATGACCAGTGCGTCATTGTGGGGGTGATGTACCCATCGAGCATCTGCTTCTCTGAAGGTGATGTCCATGGACTCGCCCTTAAATACCTTGGGTGATCGAGTTTCCACCCTATGAATGTCTGTGAGAGGTCTGAACCGGGCTTCCCTTGCATATATGGCCAAGGCTCTGTTGCTGCATTCCATCCCGGGATCTCCTCCGTAGATTGTTTGGATGCTTCCGTCCCTGACGAACTTATTTTTTTTCAGAGTTTCATTGTTCGATCCTCGAAAGGCTCGCCCTCCTTCTTCCTTTACTCTGTCAGTGTTATCATTGTGCCTCCTTACTTCCTTAACCACCCATTCGCCAAGATATCCTTCCTTGATAAGTGCTTCGATCTCATCCTTTAGTTGCCGACACTCATGTGTGTTATTTCCGAATGACTCATGGTATTCGTAATACTTCTTTTTGTCTTTACTTTTCCAAGATGATAGAGCCTCAGGTTTTCTAAACAGCCCTCTATTCTTGTTTACTTCAAAGATATGCTCGATAGACGCGTCCAAAGACGTATACCTGCTTGCTCTGTAGTCATAGCTCGAGGGAGGGCTCCATTCCCTTCTTGTGGTCGTTGCATTTACTCAATTTGGGCTTCGGCTGCCTCTTCTATACCTTGGGCTTGGAGATCTGTCTCTCTTTCTTGCTTTGCTTCTCTGACTTGCTTGCGAAGTTGGTTTTACCTCTGCTAGAGACTGCTCTATAGCTTTAAATGATTCTGTCAAAGTAAAGACATTCGTTAGAGTGGCCGGGTCTTTTCCTTGTAAATGTTTCCAGAAATCCGAGCCGACCCTTAGTCCTGCTATCAATAAGCTTTTCAGAGCTTCGTCCGAAGCCCCTCTTACGCTGGTGGACTCAGCGTTGAATCTTTTAAAGTAGGACGTCAAGCTTTCATTTTCCCTTTGCCTAACGTTGGTGAGAGTTGTAACGGTGGGAGCATACCTCACAGCGGCTTGGAACTTGGTTAGGAACAGGGTCTTCATTTGTTCCCCGGAAGTGATTACTCCCGATCCAAGCTTCTGAAACTATTGTTGGGCGCTTTCTCTAAAAGTCGCCACCAAGAGCCGACATCGAGCTAAGTCTGGGACTTGATACATCCATCTTTATATTAAATCGGCCCAAGAATTCCACAGGGTCTGAGCTTCCATAGAAACGGAGATCGCTAGTAGTGTTGCGATATCCGGCCGACAACTGCGCCTCTCTTACTGCTACATAGAATGGAGAAGGAATTTCGGTCGTGGCCTTTACTCTTTCTTCCAAGTGGTTAAGCAGCTTTTTCAGATCATCCACATTGAAGATTCCCACACCTGGGATAGTTTGCATGTGAGGCTGTGGACCTTGGGGCTGAGGCGGAGGTACTTCTTCCTGATTTCCACCTGGGAGAGTTTGATGTTGGTTGGCATTCTGAGCATCTTCAGGTATCATGATCACTTCTGGGTTTCGACCTTGACCTCCCCCAAGATTTTCTCCTTGACCTCAGCCGCGGCCTCGAGCCACCTCGTGATCATT